>NC_135339.1:96585458-96889972 GCF_023851605.1 Tamandua tetradactyla | reverse complement strand
GGTATTAACATTACATTAAGAAAAGTCTTAAGCAAAAACCTTCTGTAAGATTCACTGCATCCTTACACTGAAGGCCTTATTTAGCAATGGAAAAAATGTCTTGATATCTGGAAGACTTTCAAATCCTATGCAAAATATGAAGATCATTTAAAATAAGTTGTTTTAATTTAGGATAGCTTTAGTTTTACAGAAAAGTTGTGAAGATAGTACAGAGAATCCTCAATTTACCCACACCCCATTTTGTTAAAATCTTACATTAGTATGGTAACATTATGGACTTAGTGTTTTCTTTCTAAGAATGTTTAAATTTATTGATTCAATAACAAAATAGTGAAGATTCTTCCTTTCCAATTTGGATGACTTTTGTTTATATTTCTTGCCTTATTGCTCCAGCTAAAATCTCTAGCACAATGCTGAATACCAGTGTTGACAATGGACATCTGTGTCTTGCTCCTGATCTCAGTGAGAAAGCTTTCAGTCTTTCACCATTAAGTAGTATGTTACCTGTAGATTTTTCATACATTCCCTTTTTCATGTTGTGCAAGTTTCCTTTTATTCCTATTTTGAAGTGATTTCCTCAAGAAAGGATGCTGAATTTTGTCATACCTTTTTGCATCAATGGATATGAACATGTGTTTTTTCAACTTTGTTTTAATAATATGGTATATTAGATGAATTTATTTTTGTTTTCGCATTTTGCAAAACTAGAATAAAATTCATTTGGTCATGGTGAATAATTCTTTTAATATGCTGCTGGGGTCAATTTCCAACTGTTTTGTTGAAGATTTTTGCATCTATCTTCATTAAAGATATTGATCTGTAATTTTCCTTTCTTGTAATTTCTTGTCTGTCTTTGGTATCAGGGTAATGTTAGCTTCATCAAATGAGTTAGGCAAGTTTCCCTCCTCTTCAATTGTTGTGAAGAGTTTGGGCAGGAAATATGTTAATTCTTACTTGAATGCTTTGCAGCATTCACATGTGAGGCCAACTGGTCCAGGGATTTACTCTCTTAGGGTTTTTTTTTTTTTTCAGCTTTTATTTTATTTTTAAATATGTTTGAGTGTTAAATATAACATATATACAAAGAAAAGAAAGAAAAAGGAATGATTTTCAAGTACACTTCCACAAGTAGTTACAGAACACATTTCAGAGTTTTTAATTTCAGAATTTTTCTTCTAGCTGCTTCAAAACACTGTAGGCTAGAAAAAATATATAAATATTTTTCACATGAAAAATAGCATGTATTCAAAAAAGCAATGCATTTGAAAGCACAACACAAGAAGTAGTTGTAGAACAGATTTCAGAGTTCAGTATGGGTTACAATTCCACAATTTTAGGTTTTTATTTCTAGCTGCTCTAAGATACTGAAGACTAAAAGAAATATCAATATCATGATTCAGTAATCATACTCATTTGTTAAATTCTACCTTCTGTGCATAATGCTATCATTAACTTTGATCTTTCTCCTACTCTTTAGGGGTATTTTTCATCTTGGAAGGGGTTGTCAATAGTATGGGATGGAAATAGTTGAAGTTCTGAAGAGGTTGGTTCCTCTGCAATTCAGGGCCTGTCTGGTCCAGGGGCCCATATGGAGGTTGTAGATTTCTGGAAAGTTACCCTACTGCATGGAACCTTTGCAGAATCTTATATAACACCCTAGGTGTTCTTTAGGATTGGCAGAATGGTTTTGGTTGCAATTAGGCAAATTATGGTATGCAGCAAAGTCTAAATAAAGCTTGCATAAGAGTGGACTCTGGACCCTATTTGAACTTTCTCAGTCACTGATGCCTTATTTTATACACTTCTTTCTCCACTTTTGGTTAGGATGGAGTTGATTCCATGGTACCAGGGCCAGACTCATCCTGGAGCATCATTTCCCATGCTGCCAGGAAGATTTTCACCCTTAGATGCCATGTCCCACATGGGAGGGAAGGCATTGATTTCACTTGCAGAATTGAGCTTACAGAAAGAGAGGCCACATTTAAGCAACGAAAGAGGTCATGAAGAAGTAACTTTTAGGCATGGCTATAGGTAGGATAATCTTCTCTGCTTCATACACATAGGCATCACAAAAGCAAGCCTCAAGAGCAAGGGCTTGGCCTATTGATTTGGGTGCCCTAGTGTTCGACAGAGTATCAGGGGTTTCTCTGGTAGTAAAGTTTAATAGATTCATATTTTTTCCTCCATCCCTCAAGGGAATTATCCAATACTCTCTGATTATATGCTTAATATTTTCTGAGATATATTCAGTCATCACATTAAGCTATAGAGGAATAAAGGCCTTCATTTTTATTCTGGGCTCACCATGTTTGGATTGTTTAAATGATCTATCCAGACAGCTTGAGTTAGATTATGTGCTACAGAAAATTTAGATTTTAGACAAAACAAACCTTTCTTCCTTTGGTCTCAAAGAGTAGATGAAGTTCTAAATTATAGACAATGCCTTCCTTAACCCTGTATTCTGAATTATCTCAATCTTGACCAGATTAGCTTTGTTCTTATCTCTAAATACCAAGTTTACATTCATACAACAGACTCTCAAAATTCAGGTATAACAAATGCTGGGCCTGGGGCTGGGGCTGGGCCTGGGGCTGGGCCTGGGCCTGGGGCTGGGCCTGGGGCTGGGGCTGGGCCTGGGGCTGGGGCTGGGCCTGGGCCTGGGGGTCAGGGGCCAGAGGCTGGGCCTGGGACTGGACCTGGACCTGGGGCTGGGGCTGGGGCTATGGATTTACCTAGGGCTGGGGCTTGGCCTGGGACTGGGGCTGAGGGCCAGGGGCCAAATGCTGGGCCTGGGGCTGGGGCTGGGGCTGGAGCTGGGCCTGGGGCTGGAGCTGGGCCTGGGGCTGGGGCTGGGCCTGGGCCTGGGCCTGGGCCTGGGGCTGGGGCTGGGCCTGGGCCTGGGCCTGGGGCTGGGCCTGGGCCTGGGGCTGGGGCTGGGGCTGGGACTGGGGCTGGGGGTCCGTGGCCAGATCTGGGCCTGGGGCTGTGCCTGGGGCTGGTCCTGGGGCTGGGGCTAGAGCTGGGCCTGGGCCTGCGCCTGGGGCTGTGGGTCAGGGATAGAGGCTGGGGCTGGGCCTTGGCCTGGGGGTTGACCTGGAGGTTTGGTTGGGAATGGGGCTGGGCCTGGGGCTGGGCCTGGGGCTAGGGCTGGGGTCAGGGGCCTGGGGCTGGGGCTGGGGCTGGGGCTGGAGCTGGAGCTGGGGCTGGGCCTGGGCCTGGGCCTGGGGCTGGGCCTGGGCCTGGGGCTGGGCCTGGGGCTGTGGCTGGGCTTGGCCTGGGGCTGGGTGTCAGGGATAGAGACTGGGCCTAGGGCTGGGGCTGGGGCTGGGGTGGGCCTGAGGCTCGGACTGGGGCTGGGGGTCGGGACAGAGGCTGGGCCTGGGGCTGCGGCTGGGGCTGGGGCTGGGGCTGGGCCTCGGGCTCGGGCTGGGGTTGGGCTTGGGGCTGGGCCTGGGGCTGGGCCTGGGCCTGGTCCTGTGGCTGGGCTCAGGCTGGGCCTGGGTCTGGGGCCAGGGGCCAGAGGCTGGGCCTGGGGCTAGGCCTGGGGCTGGGGTTGGAGCTGGGCCTGGGCCTGGGCCTGGGGCTGGGGCTGGGGCTGGGGTTGGGGCTGGGACTGGGGCTGGGCCTGGAGCTGGGGGTCAGGGGCCAGAGGCTGGGCCTTGGGCTGGGACAGGGCCTGGGCCTGGGCCCGGGGCTGTGGCTGGGATTGAGCTGGGTCTGTGCCTGGGGGCAGGGCCTGGGTCTAGGGCTGTGGCTGGGCTGGGCCTGGGGCTGGGTGTCAGTGATAGAGGCTGGGCCTGGGGCTGGGGCTGGGGCTGGGGCTGGGGCTGGGACTGGGCCTGAGTCTCAGGCTTGGACTGGGGGTCAGGGGCCAGAGGCTGGGCCTGGTGCTGGGCCTGGGCCTGGGGTTGGGGCTGGGCCTGGGGCTGGGCCTGGGGTTTGGGATGGGCCTGGGGCTGGGCCTGGCCTGGGCCTGGGGCTGGGGCTGGGGCTGGGCCTATGTCGGGGGGTCAGGGGCCATAGGCTGGGCCTGGGGCTGGGCCTGGGGCTGGTGCTGGGGCTGGGGCTGGGGCTGGGCCTGGGGCTGGGCCTGGGACTGAGCCTGGGTCTGGGGGTCAGGGGCCAGAGGCTGGGCCCGGGGCTGGGGCTGGGGATGGGCCTGGGCCTGGGCCTGGGCCTGGGGCTTGGGATGGGCCTGGGGATGGGCCTGGGGCTGGGACTGGGCCTGGGGCTGGGGCTGGCCTGGGGATGGGCCTGGGGCTGGGGCTGGGACTGAGCCTGGGTCTGGGGGTCAAGGGCCAGAGGCTGGGCCCCGGGCTGGGGCTGGGGATGGGCCTGGGCCTGGGCCTGGGGCTGGGGATGGGCCTGGGGATGGGTCTGGGGCTGGGCCTGGGCCTGGGGCTGGGGCTGGCCTGGGGCTGGGGCCTTGGGCTGTGCCTGGGGCTTGGCCTGGGGCTGGGCCTGAGGCTTTGGCTGGGAATGGGGCTGGGCCTGGACCTGGGGCTGGTGCTGGAGCTGGACAGGGGCTGGGGGTCAGGGCACAGAGGCTGGGCCTGGGGCTGGGGCTGGAGCTGGGGCTGAGGGTCAGGGATAGAGGCTGAGCCTGGGGCTGGGGCTGGGGCTGGGGCTGGGCCTGGGCCTGGGTCTGGGCCTGGGCTTGGGGCTGGGCTGGGCCTCGTCCTGGGCCTGTGGCTTGTCCTGGGGTTGGGCCTGGGGCTGGGCCTTGGGCTGGGGCTGAAGCTGGGGCTGAGTGTCAGTGATAGAGGCTGGGCCATGGGTTGGGCCTGGGCCTGGGTATGGGTCTGCGGCTGGGCCTAAAGATGGGGCCGGGCCAGGGGCCGGACCTGTCTGGGGCTGTGGCTGGGTTTGGCCTAGGGCTAGGTGTCAGGGATAGAGTCTGGGCCTAGGGCTGGGGCTGGGGCTGGGGCTGGGCCTGGGGATGGGGTTCAGGGGCCAGAGGCTGGGCCTGGGCCTGGGCCTGGGGCTGGGCCTGGGCCTGGGGCTGGAGCTGGGGCCGGGCCTGGGCCTGGGCCTGGGCCTGGGGCTGCGGGTCAGTGATAGAGGCTGGGCCTTGGGGCTGGGGCTGGGGCTGGGCCTAGGGCTGGGGATGGAACTGGGGCTGGGCCTGGGCCTGGGCCTGGTGCTGGGGGTCAGGGGCCAGAGGCTGGGCCGGGGCTTGGGCTGGGCTGGGCCTTGGCCTTGGCCTTGGCCTTGACCAGGGCCTGGGCCTGTGGCTGGGCCTGGGCCTGGGCTTGGGGCTGGGGTCTGGGACCAGAGGCTGGGCCTGGGGCTGGGCCTGGGGCTCGGACTGGGGCTGGGGCTGGGGCTGGAGCTGGGGCTGGGCCTGGGCCCGGGGCTGGGCCTGGGGCTGGGACTGGGACTGGGCTTGGACCTGGGGCTGGGGCTGGGGCTGGGCCTGGGGCTGTGGGTCAGGGCACAGAGGCTGGGCCTGGGGCTGGGACTGGAGCTCGGGCTGCGGCTGAGGCTGGGGCTGGGTCTGTTGCTGGGGGTCAGTGGCCAGAGGGTGGACCTGGGGCTGGGGCTAGGGCTGGGCCTGGACCTGGGGCTGGGGCTGGGGATCAGGGGCCAGAGGCTGGGCCTGCGGCCAGGCCTGGGCCTGGGGCTGGGGCTGGGTTGGGGCTAGGCCTGGGCCTGGGCCTGGGCCTGGGGTTGGGGCTGGGCCTGGGGCTGGAGCTGGGGGTCAGGGGCCTGTGGCTGGGTCTGGGGCTGGAGCTGGGGCTGGGACTGGGGTTGGGGCTTGGCCTGGGGCTGGGGCTGGGCCTGGGGTTGGGACTGGGCCTCGGCCTGGGGCTGAGTGTCAGGGAACAGACGCTGGGCCAGGGGCTGGGGCTGGGGCTGGGGCTGGGGCTGTGCCTGGGCTTGGGCCTGGGGCTGGGCCTTGGGCTGGGCCTGGGGCTGGGGCTGGGGCTGGGCCTGAGGTTGGGACAGGGGCTGGGCCTGGGGCTGGGCCTGGGTCTGGGCCTGGGTCTGGGCCTGGATTTTGGGATGGGCCTGGGTCTGGGCCTGGGTCTGGACCTGGGGCTGGGGCTGGGGCTGGACCTGCGTCGGGGGGGTCAGGGGCCATAGGCTGGGCCTGGGGCTGGGCCTGGGGCTGGGGCTGGGGCTGGGGCTGGGGCTGGGCCTGTGGCTGGGGTCAGGGGCCAGAGGCTGGGCCTGGGGCTGGGGCTGGAGCTCGGGTAGGGGCTGTGGCTGGGGCTGGGGCTGGTGCTAGGGTCAGTGGCCAGAGGGTGGACCTGGGGCTGGGGCTAGGGCTGGGGCTGGGGGTCAGGGGCCAGAAGCTGGGCTTGGGGCTGGGGCTGGGCCTGGGCCTGGGCCTGGGCCTGTGACTGGGACTGGGGCTTCGTCTGGGTTTAGGCCTGGGGCTGGGACTGGGGCTGGGGCTGGGGATCAAGGGCCAGAGGTTGGGCCTGCGGCCAGGCCTGGGCCTGGGGCTCGGGCTGGGGCTGGGTGTTGAGCTGGTTCTGTGCCTGGGGCTGGGCCGGGGGTGGGGCTGGGGCTTGGCCTGGGGCTGGGAATGGGGCTGGGCCTGCACCTGGAACTGGGGCTGTGGCTGGACCTGGGGTTGGGGGTCAGGGCACAGAGGCTGGGCCTGTGGCTGGGGCTGGAGCTGGGGCTGATGCTGAGGCTGGGGCTGGGGCTGGTGCTGGGGGTCAGTGGCCAGAGGGTGGACCTGGGGCTGGAGCTAAGGCTGGGGCTTGGGCTGGGCCTGGGGCTGGGGTTCTGGGACCAGAGGCTGGGGTGGGGCTGTGGCTGGAGCTGGAGCTGAGGCTGGGCCTGGGCCTGGGCCTGGGCCTGGGGCTGGGGCTGGGGCTCGGGCTGGGCCTGGGACTGGGGCTGGGCCTGGGACTGGGGCTGGGCCTGGGGTTGGGTGTCCGGGATAGAGACTGGGCCTGGGGCTGGGGCTGGACTAGGCCTGGGGCTGGGGCTGGGGCTGGGACTGGGGCTGGGCCTGGGTCTGGTGCTGGGGCTGGGGGTCAGGGGCCAAAGGCTGGGCCTGCGGCTAGGCCTGGGTCTGTGGTTGGGGCTGGGCCTGGGCCTGGGCCTGGGTCTGAGGCCGGGCCAGAGGCTGGGCCTGGGCCTGGGGCTGGGCCTGGGAGTCATGGGTCTGTGGCTGGGTCTGGGACTGGAGCTGGGGCTGGGACTGGGGCTGGGCATCGGGCTGGGGATCAGGGGCCAGAGGCTGGGCCTGGGTCTGGGCCTGGGCTGTGACTGGGGCTGGGCCTGGACCTGGGACTGGGACTGGGGCTGGGCCTGGGGCTGGGGCTTGCCCTGGGGCTGGGACTGCGGCTTGGCCTGGGGCTGGGGCTGGGGCTGGGGCTGGGCCTTGAGCTGGGGGTCAGGGGCCAGAGCCTGGCCCTGGGGCTGGGGCTAGAGCTGGGACTGGGGCTGGGCTGGGCCTGGGGCTGGGCCTGGGGCTGCGGCTAGAGCTGGGCCTGGGGCTGGGGCTGGGCTGGGCCTGGGCCTGGGTCTGTGGCCGGGCCACGGGCTGGGCCTTGGCCTGGGCCTGGGGCTGGGCCTGGTCCTGGGGCTGGGCCTGGGCCTGGGGCTGGGGCTGGGTTTGGGGCTGGGACTGGGGCTGGGCCTGGGGCTGGGGGTCAGGGGCCAGAGGCTGGGCCTGGGGCTGGGGCAGGGCCTGGACCTAGGCCTGAGGCTGTGGCTGGGGCTTGAGCTGGGTCTGTGCCTGGGGCTGGGCCTGGGGCTAGGGCTGTGGCTGGCTGGGCCTGGGGCTAGGTGTCAGTGATAGAGGCTGGGCCTGGGGCTGGGGCTGGGGCTGGGGCTGGGCCTGGGCCTGAGGCTCGGGCTGGGACTGGGGGTCAGTGGCCATAGGCTGGGCCTGGGACTGGGCCTGTGGCTGGGCCTGTGGTTGGGCCTGGGACTGGGGCTGGGGCTGGGGCTGGGGCTGGGGCTGGGGCTGGGGCTGGGCCTGGGCCTGGGGCTGGGGCTGGGGCTGGGCCTGGGGCTGGGCCTGGGCCTGGGCTTCTGGCTGGGCCTGGGACTGAGCCTGGGTCTGGGGGTCAGGTGCCAGAGGCTGGGCCCGGGGCTGGGGCTGGGGATGGGCCTGGGCCTGGGCCTGGGGCTGGTGCTGGGGCTGGGCCTGGGGCTGGGGCTTGGCCTGGGGCTGGGACTGGGGCTGGGCCTGGACCTGGGGCTGGGGCTGGGTCTGAGGCTGGGGCTGGGTCTGTTGCTAGGGCTCAGTGGCCAGAGGGTGAACCTGGGGCTGGGGCTAGGGCTGGGACTGGGGCTGGGCCTGGGGCTGGGTGTCTGGGGCCAGAGGCTGGGCCTGGGGCTGGGGCTGGGCCAGGGCCTGTGCCTGTCGGTGGGATTGGGGCTTCGGCTGGGTTTGGGCCTGGGGCTGGGACTGGGGCTGGGGCTGGGCCTTGGCCTGGGGCTGGGGCTGGGACTGCGCCTGAGGGTGGGGCTGGGCCTGGGGTTGGGCCTTTGGCTGGGGCTGGGGCTGGGCCTGGGTCTGTGGGTCAGGGGCCAGAGGCTGGGCCGGGGGCTGGGGCTGCGGTGGGCCTGGGCCTGGGGCTGTGGATGGGGCTTGACCTGGGTCTGTGCCTGGGGCTGGGCCTGGGGCTAGGGCTGTGGCTGGGCTGGGCTGGGCCTGGGGCTGGGTGTCAGTGATAGAGGCTGGGCCGGGGGCTGGGGCTGGGGCTGGGGCTGGGCCTGAGGCTCGGGCTGGGACTGGGGGTCAGGGCCCAGAGGCTGGGCCAGGGGCTGGGCCTGGGCCAGGGCCTGGGCCTGTGGCTGGGACTGGGGCTTCGGTTGGGTTTGGGCCTGGGGCTGGGTCTGGGGATTGGGGGATGGGTATGGGCTTGGGCCTGGGGCTGGGGCTGGGGCTGGCACTGGGCCTGGGACTGGGGGCTGGGCCTGGGGCTGGGCCTGGGGCTGGGCCTGGGACTGGGCCTGGGGCGGGGGCTGGGGGTCAGGGGCCAGAGGTTGGGCCTGGGACTGGGACCTGACCCTGACCCTGACCCTGACCCTAACCCTGACCCCGAACCCCGACCCCGACCCGACCCCAACCCCAACCCCAACCCTAACCCCAACCCTAACCCTAACCCTAACCCTAACCCTAACCCTAACACTAACCATAAACCCTAACCCTAACCCTAACCCTAACCCTAACCCTAACCCCTCTAACCCTAACCCTAACCCTAACCCTAGCCCTAACCCTAACCCCTCTAACCCTAACCCTAACCCTAACCCCTAACCCTAACCCTAACCCCTAACCCAAACCCTAACCCTAACCCAAACCCCAACCCTAACCCCAAACCCTAACCTAACCCTAACCCTAACCCTAACCCTAACCCTAACCCTAACCCTAACCCTAACCCTAACCCTAACTCTAACCCTAACCCTAACCCTAACCCTAACCCTAACCCTAACCCTAACCCTAACCCTAACCCTAAACCTAACCCTAACCCCTGACCCTACCTAACCCTAACCCTAAACCTAACCCTAACCCCTGACCCTGACCCTTGACCCCTGTCCCTGACCCCGACCCCGACCTGACCCTAACCCTAACCCTAAGGACGAATGGAGGCCGTATGTGAGTGAGACTGCCGGACAGTGAGGAATGACCATAGGAAGTGGCGGAAATTTTGGGCAACAGTGATTGCCAGATTACCACGAAGATCCCCGGAGTTTGTCGAAACATCTAAGGTAGCGGATGGAGAATGGAGGATATTAGCCGATATGTAGAATAGCCACAGGGGGCGACAATTGTCGGGAAGTCACGAAATTTGACGACGAATACCAGAGATCGTCGAGTAATGTCTAAAGCAACGGAAAATGGGGGAAATTGTCGAGTTTTGACGAACGGCTACGAAGAATGAGAGAGATTTTCCGACGGTGACGAAATGGGACGAAGAATGGCGGAGATTGTCGGATAATAACGATAAGTTACGAAAGTATAGACATTGTGGGACAGTGACCAAAAGCGACGAATAATAGCTTAGATTGTCGGGCAAGTCGAAAGGCGACGAAAATGACGGAGTTCACTGGTCAAGGAGTAGTATCTGAGAAAGCGAATATCGGAGGAGATTGTGGAAACAACTAAGGAAGGCGACGGGCAATGCCGGAGATTGTCGGACAGTGACGAAAGGTGACGAAGAGTGGCGGAGATTGTCGAACAGTAACGAGGAGTGACGGAAATTTTCGGACAATGACGAAGAGTGGCGGAGATTGTCGAACAATAACGAGGAGTGACGGAAATTTTCGGACAATGACGAAGAGTGGCGGAGATTGTCGGACAGTGAAGGAAAACTACGAAGAAAGCCGTTGATTGTCGGACAGTAACGAAGGGTGACGAAGAAAGGCGGAAATTGTCGGATAGTGACGAAAGGCCACGGGGAACAGCGGAGGGAGCCGAGATTGATGCCAGATGTCCGAAAGGAGGGCGGCCCAAGTGATTGACACCGAGGCCGTAATGGGTATGAGACCGCTAGGAAGCGTAGGGGCAGCGGCAGGAGGGGCGGAGGCGCGCATGGCGGCCGAGTCTGCGACACGGATGGCGAGGACCTGCAGCGGGGCGGGGCGGCAACGGGAGAGGCGGCGCAGGCGGGAAGTACGACCCGCGCGGACTCCGAAGACGCGGCGGAGAACCGAGCCGCCGGCTCCGGGGCGGGCGGAGCCCGGAGGGTGGACCTGAGCGACTGGGGGGGACCTGCTGGACGAGGGGGATCTGCGGGACGAGGGGGACCTGAGAGACGTGGGGGGACCTGCGGGACAGGTGGGGGTGGCCTTCGGAACGAGGGGAAATTGCGAGATGAAGAAAGGACCTGCGGGACGTGGGGGGCCCTGCGGGACGAAGGAGTACCTGCGGGACTGGGGGGACCAGCGGGATGGGGGGGAGGGGACTGCGGGACGAGGGGGGACCTGCGGGATGAAGGCGGGACCTGCGGGACGGGGGGGGGGGGGGGGGGGGGAACTACAGGACGAGGGGGGAATAAATTCCCCATTTAAAAACCGTTCCCATTCTGGTATATCGCGTTCCAGCAGCTTGCACACTAGAACACTTTGCTTGTGGTCAGTGCTGAACACGTGATTATAAATCTATTGGTGAGAGTGGAAACTTGCTGACTCTCCCACAGAAGCTACAGCTGCACAGCCATGTTCACCTGACTCATGAGCTAAGGTTCTTTTAGACAATAGGGTTGTGCTTGCTTGCAAGTTAGATGAACAAGAGAAGTCTTTGTACTTGGGTAAACTTTTCTGGGGAAGTCAAGACAATAACATAAAGCAAGCGGGCCTCATAGCTACACAGGTAAGAGCTTCCTCAGGGTCATTTTTTGATCTTGTTGATTTCATCTGATTTGGGTCATGAGAAACTTCGCTTACAAGCATTCTCTAAACAGTGGATATTTTACAGCTTGTAGAGTTTTAAGTGGGCACACCATGTCACCAGTAAATCAGAAAACGATTTTTCTGTAATAAGAACAAAAAAGAAGGAAACAAAACAAAATTGTGACCTGTGATTGCTATTCTGAAATTCCAAGCAATAAATGAGGGTTATCCCTATGCATTAAACTTTGATTACAGCTCTCAGTGGCTTAAAGCTGGATCGAAAGGGGGAAATTGTTAACTAATGAACATAGCCCCCAGATAGGGTCACTCATGCTGAGTCCCAGGCCAGCAAACTGGAAGCTGCCCTAGTCACTGCCTCTTGTGAGTGCTTGACTTGCCTAAAACCTGCAGCCTAAGGCCGTCCAATCATGGTCTGCCAGTTAATGCTTACTCTGTGTGACCTGGCCCCTTCAACATTGACCGAATAAGGACAATACCCTGACACAGCCATTAGACCAGTTTATACTCTTTGCTGCCTCGTTGGCTGCATAGGCCTGTCCATACAGACTCTTCCCTGTTTTACACTCTTCCAGTCTCCCTTAGATTATTTGGATTCGGTGCTGCCCAATTCATGACTCAATCAATACAGGTGTGAAGTCCTAATTTTCATGTCGTTGAAAAGTTTTCTTTATCAGTCTTTTACCATGGTTTTCAGTCTTTCAAAGAGACTGAGTATCAGAGACAGAAATCACCTGAGACCTAGGTTGTAAAAAGAGGAGAGTTCTCAATGAGAGATGGGTTTGTGTATTGGGTGAGAAGATGGGAAAAAGAGCTATTAAGAGCCCACAGAATATGTGGTGTTAAGTCCCATAAAATTCATCTTATTTAATGCTTATGGAAAACTTCAAACACATGGAAAAGTTGAGAGAATCGTTTAATATACCCGCCACAGACCTAAGACACAGTGTCAGCAATCATCAATTTTGTTTCATCGGTATTTTATACGCTTTGCACAACCATTATATCATTTTTACAAAAACTTCATAAATCATATCAATTAATCTGAAAAATATTGCAGAATGTAACTGCAGGATAATTATTTTTAAAAATATAGCCACAGGACAAATAATAATTTCTGAATAACAACTACTAGTATATAGTTAGAAGAAAACATTATTTGCTGATGGAAAGGTGAGAGAGAGACAACACTGCTGACTTCTTAGCTTTTTCTATAGCCACAGGACAAATAATAATTTCTGAATAACAACTACTAGTATATAGTTAGAAGAAAACATTATTTGCTGATGGAAAGGTGAGAGAGAGACAACACTGCTGACTTCTTAGCTTTTTCTCTGAGTGCTACCTTCAAGAGAGTTGGAGGATACTGTGAAAGGAAGAGTTTCAAGGGGCAAGTGGGATGGATCTGGTTTGGGGAAAGGGAACCACATATTTGTTTAGGACCTTTGAAGCTTGGAGATAGGTCCTATATGCTTAGATCGAGATGTCATAAAGACACGGTATTTTTGTCAGTCAGTCTGAAACTCAAGCGACATTCTAGCTTGGAGACACTAGTATACTTGAACAGGGGAGGTCACCGTGACTCGAGCTGTGCAAAATGTGCCACCCCTTCTGGACATCACCTGACTCCCTCGCTTAAAAACCACCCACATCGAGACCCAGGTGCGGACTCACCACCCCCTACCTTGGGTTCTGTGAGCTCCACCTGGGAGCGCAGGACTAAATCTCTAAGGTTTCTTTGTCTGCCTTTTCTCTCTTTCACCTCCTAAACCTTTCACCATCCATTTTCAACGCCTTGCAATGTTGCCATTCATTTGTTCTCCCTCATGCAAAAGTTTTTTTTTTTTTTTTTATCTGTGCATTTAGTCACTTTCATTGTCCACTCGAGGCAATCCTAAGTTACGCCATCTCAGTCTTTATCTTCTGTCTTTCCTTCTGGTTTCATATGCGTGCCCAGCTCTTCTCCCTCAATCATACTCACATTCAGCTTCATTCAATGTACTTATATTATTGGGCTACAATCAGGTAGTATTTTGTTATCCATTTCTGAATTTTTACAATCTGTCCTGTTGTACAATCTGTATTCTTCAGCACCAAATGCCCAAGTCTCTACCCTATTTCTATCTCCTGATAACCTCCGTTCTTAACTTCAACTCTCAAAGTTCACTCATTAATGTTAGCTCATATTAGTGAGACCACATAGTATCCATCCTTTCGCTTTTGGCTAATTTCACTCAGCATATCCTCAAGTGTTATCCATGTTGCTTCATGCTTCATGACTTTATTCTGTCTTACAGCTGCGTAATATTCCACCATATGTATATACCACAGCTTGTTTAGCCACTCATCCACTGACGGACGTTTGGGCTGTTTCTATCTCTTGCCAATGGTAAATAATGCTGCTATAAACATTGGTGTGCAAATGTCTGTTTGTGTCCTTGCCCTCAGTTCCTCTGACCAGCACTAGTTTTTGAAAGAGCAACTTTCCCCATTAAATTGCCTTGACATTTTTGTCAAATATCAACTGGCCATATATGTGTGGGTCTATTTCTGGACTCTATTCAGTGCCAGTGATCTAATGGTCTATCTTGATGCCCATACCAAACTGTCTTGATTACTGTAGCATTATAATAAAACTTGAAATCGGGTAGTCTAAGTCCTCCAACTTTTTCTTTTTCAATACCTATTTGGCTCCCTTAGTTTCTTTGCATCTCCACATAAATTTTAGTATTACTTGTCAATTTCAACAACAACAAAAAGTCTACTGGGGATCTGATTAGGAGTTATATTTGAAAAAAACAGTTACTCAAAAAAAAAAAAGCAAGCCTGTAAGCAAGCTAAAAAAAACCAGAAACCTGTCTCTTCTACCTATGTGGATCATTCTAACAAGTAAAAACTGTTTCAACAAAATATATTTCCTCAATTTAAATAATAGCTAGCACAGAGTACATGTTCATTAGATGTTAAGGAAGTGTAAACTACTTCATCTGTGACCAAAGCAAGACTGGGCATGAACACAATCACAAGCGTCTATAACCTGGAGGATATTTTCGGGGATGAGCAGACTTCACTAAGGGAAGACTGTTAGGGTTTTGTGTGTTCCACTTCCATCCAGAATATAGAAAGGGGAAAAGAATGTCCTCACAACAGGAAAAATCCAGATATACTATAAAATCATACTTTCCTTCAACCTACAGAAAGCCAAGGTCACAGGAAAACCAGGTAGCCTGAATCCCCAGGAGGGACAGGCCCCTCTAAGAAGGGATAGTGCAGAAAGCAGGCTCACCTTGCCACAGAGCTCGGAAGTGGGTGAGAAGTAATTGGCCAAAACGTTCATGAATTTTTCAAGACCAAATTTGGGCTGGTGTGTCAAACTGGAAAAGATGGGCACCAGACACAAGGGGAGGAAGTTCACATTCACTCACTGGCTATTTACAAGATAAAGGCACAATAACAAAAGGGAGAGCTGCCCATAATGATACCGCATGCAGAAGGTACTGAACCGGGTACCTGGGTGAAGCTTAAAATCCCACAGCTTTGCCTACAACCCTCCTCCCTCAAAAAGCAAAACTGTTAAGATGAGAGGAAAGGTTCAGCACACTCCATCACTCCCAGGCATAGGTGAAGACTTATTGCAACTGAGGAAGGGTTGACACAAAAGCCCTGAACCCCTGAGGAAAGAGCAAGAAGCCATCCAGGCCCAGTATCTGATACTGATACCAAACAGATTTGCTACCCCAGGGGTTGGGAAGAAGGAAGTATCTCCCGCAGAGACAGTCTGGCCACTCTAGCAAAGAGAGGCAGGAAACCTGAAGCCCAGGGACAAAAAACTTGCCAAAAAGTGAAGCTGGACCAGGACGACAGAGAATGTCCCCTGTCCCTTACCAAGTGACAAGCAGCAGCAGTCTACATTGGTGAAGGGCAAGAGCAAGGAGGAACTCCCATCTGCAGCATAGCCATGCCACAATGGTTAAATGCTGAGCATGTAATACTAAAACTGGTTTGTTTAAAACCTCCCAATACCCCCCCCCCCACCCCATGCAGTGATGGCAGCCAACCACTGGAGGAACTTGAAGTCTGTGGTCTAATGGAAGTAATGCTAGCGACAACAAATCCCAAACCCAGTTCAACTCCAACTAGACAGTCTCAATCCTCCACGCCAACGCTGAAAGAGTAAGAGGCATGCCAATTTCTAGGTGTAAATGCTACTTACTTCAGTCTGTCCTTTTCTATGTACTATGTTCAGCTCTGAAAAAATTCAAACATACAAAAAAGCAAAACACTCCCCACTGTCAAGAATCAGAAGCAGAGATGACCAGATGTTGGAACTCTCAAACAGGGACTTCAAAATGTAAAGTTTCTGACATCCTTTAAGCGGAAAAGGTGCACTGGCGTACATGAACATATGGGCAATTTCGCAGCGAGAAGGGAAGAGTGAAATGTGTTAAACAGAAATGCAGAAGTAAAACTCATGAGATGAAAATATCAGAGATGAAAAATTCTTGATGGCTCATCAGTAAACTTAGCAAAGAAAACCGTGCTTAGGGTCCAGTATGTTTTTCCAAATTATTATAGTAGCATTATCTAAATCTGCATAATGGATTCATTTTTAATTCCTCTGTTCCGTGCTCCGCAAGGGGAAGGAAGGCTCTCCTCAAACGCACTTGCACGTCTCCTCAGGTGAAAACCAGGAAGAGGGAACGAGACGAGAAGGGCGGGAGCCAGACAGCGCACCTGGAGGGCCGACTCCGTGCCCCCCAGGAGCTCGCTGGTCCCTTCTTCGTAACCGCCCATCTCTCAAACGCCTCTCAGGCAGTCTAAACCCCTCTTCCCTGGTCGCTGGAAGGTCTGAAGGGAGCAGGAGAGCCCGGGACCACCACGGTGGGGCCAGCAGCCTTCAGGGGCGTCCCGGTGCCCACCACCATCGCCTCCTCCTCCCTCTGGGGCCATGGCCCCTTCCCTCACGCTCCAGTCCAAGACTCAGCTCCTCCTCCGCCTTCTCCGGGGGGCTGCAGCTGGCATAAGGGTGGAGGTCCGCGGAGGGCACTGCCCTTTGCGCCCTCCCAAGCCTGGAGCCGGCGCTGCTCTGGAGAGGGGCGTCTGTGCCTGGGCGGAACGCAGAGGATGGCGGCCGCCGCTTCTGCGGTCCCGGGAGGCGGGGGCCGCCAGTGGTCCCATCTCCGCATCCCGAGCACCAGAGGACGAAGGCAGGGCCGAGGCGTCACTCCCAGGCCAACGGGAGGCCGAACGCAGGCCCGCCCCCAGCCTGCCAGTGGCAGTGGGTGTTCAGGGCAAATCCACAGAGCGACCCGAGTGGGCGGGTCTAAGCCGACGGTGCTCCACGGACCCTTCATGGAAGGCCTGGCGGAGCGGGCCGTGGCGAAACACAGCTCTCGACACGTCTCCTTCCGCGCACCAACACCCGACGACTACCTGTAACCAGGCGAAAATACACTACTTTGCTCGGTCTACAGTCCGGCTCTTCCCGCCGCTCTCCGTCTGCCCTCGGCTCCGTCCGCCGCGCCCTCTCCGTCTGCCCTCGGCTCTCTTTGCTGCACTTCGTCTTGGCGCGCTACCGGTTAGTCCTGTCCGCAATGGCCACCCTCTGCCCGCGCCTGTGTGCCGCCTCCCCTTTCCTTCGAGGTGGTCTCGGGGCGCCGCGCTGCCCTTGCCCAAAACTTGGCCAGCACATGAAGTTTTGTACGTTTATCTTGGCTACTATGATGGGTTATACTGGAATCCCCTTGTGGGTCCTCGAGAAGCCGGCACATAGCTGAAGGCCTGGTAATTCTCCATCGGACTGCATGAGTTTCCTCTGGACTGTTCTGGGTTGTGTTTTGTTTTCGCCTTGTGGTTCCTTTTTGGTAAGGCGAAGTATGGTTAAAAAGAAAATCTCCCAACCCAGAAAACCTCTGCACAACAGTAGAATAGAAAGAAAAAAATTTATTACTGTGTGAGCACTGAAGCCCCGCTGCGGCGAGATCTGGAGATAGCCGAGAGGACGTGGCCGAGGTGGGTTTACGGTGAGGCACCGCTGAGTGGACGCCCCACCCCCTCCCGGATGGGTTTACCGTGAGGTGAGGCACAGCCGAGTGGACGCCCCGCCCCCTCCCCGGTGGGTTTACCTTTACCGTGAGGTGAGGCACAGCCTAGTGGACGCCCCGCGCCCTCCCGGGTGGGTTAGCGGTGAGCTAAGCCCTTCGCAGGAGGCTGGGAGACAGGGCAGTGTCTTCCTTAGTATGTTCCCAAAGGACACTTACAGGTCTCCTAGAGAAAATTCTAGAACTCCAGGGGGCGGAGGTCTCTTTCCTTATGTTCAGAGGGAGGATGAAGCCTGTTTTATTTTTAAACATTTTGATCTTACTAGATAGCTAGATAGATGACTTTATATATGTATGGTCTTAGCTACCTGTTTTTTAATGAAATAAGCCCATTGTGATATGAGTTGCACACTTTACCCTGTATTTTCTCTTTTGATATTACTTATGGTATTTTTTGTCGTGCAGATTTTTTTTTAATATAACTTTTTAAAAACGACTTTTGGATACCAGGACAACTGGCATTTCTTCCACATACAAAATACATGCACAACCTCCCAAGGTCCCCAGGCATCTCATCCTATTAAGCCATTGGCTCAAAGTCTAGCCTCTTGTCATCTGTAGGAAGTCTGACTGCAGGCAAGGCTCTTTGAGTACAGTTCCTTGAGTATGCATTCTCTTAACCTGAAGACCTGTGAACTGTCAATAGAGGAATAAACAAAGCTGCAAGGCAATAAGGGCTTTTATTTAGGGTCATAGAATTGCAATTTGGGGAGCACAGAGTGAGGCAGCAACTCAGATTGTGTCCACCTTGGCACTTCCAGGCAACAGTTTTTGAAGGAAAAGAGGAAGATTTCACAAGTTGTTTGTGGTTGAGGGATACTTGGGGTACTCCACTTGTCTTTCAGGTTAGATATTTAACTGAATTCTTTATCTTGTGGTTTTCTGCTTGAGGCTTTACATACCTTGCGGTTTGTGATCTCTGGCTGAGGTTTTCATGAGCCACCTCCAGAATGACTTCCTGATCCTATTTGTAATCTCTTAGCCATAGATTTCTATTTTGTTGCATTTCTTTTAACAGGACTAAAGAAATCAGTTACCTCTCCCCCCTTCCTCCCCAAACACACACTCAACATAGCATAGGAATAGAATAACCCCAAGAGATACCCCCATTTAAAAGAGGTAGGAGGATGTTTAAGTTTGGGAGGCACTTAACTATCACTGGTCAATAGCAACTCTGCAGTCTAGCTAGGCACATGCCATTGGTTCCTTGATTAAGATTAGTGTCTGGTGATGCTGGAAACAAACAATAGACAGGAACTCCTGGGATCAGAGACCACATGTGAAATTAACCATCTACTGGTTCCCTACTAACCAGCAGCAAATGTTAGCACTGGTAGATATGAGAGCCGAATGTACCTTAATCTATGGGGATGTAACCCAATTCCACTGATCAGTACTGGCTGTAGAAAACTATGGGGGGCGGGGGGGGGGCCCTATCCAGACAAAGTGGCACAGTCTAACTTTGCGAATTGGGAGATTACCCCCTCAAGTGTATATGGCATATATTTCCCTTATGCTGGAGTACATTTTAGGGATTGATCTACAGAATGCCATGTTGCTGACCACTACAGGGGAATTCTGCCTCCTGTGTAGAGGGATTAAAACAGTATTGAGAGGACAAACTAAATGGTCCCCTGTAAAAATTCCCCCACCCCACCTCGCCTTGGAGGGTCATGGATACAAAGCAATATAAACTTCCTGGAGAGCACCAAGAAATCTCAGCCACTCTCACAGAATTGGAGTGGTCCACCCATAGCCTTTTCAGTAGTCCTCTATAGCCAGTGCAAAAGCCTAATGGAACATGGTATATGTCAACAGATTATCAGGAGTTAAAGTAGCACCACTGTTGTATGCTGCAGTCCTGAAAATTGCAGGTATTATAAAAGAATAGTATCTGATTGTGTCAGTATCATTTTGTATTGGATATTCCTAATACCTTATGTATCTTCCTAGAAAAATCAGCCAGCCTGCATTTTCTTTCATTTGTGGAGGCCAAAAATGGACTTTTACTGTGCTTCTCTAAGGGTGTGTACATAGTCCAAACATATACCATGGTCTGGTGGCAAAGGATTTAGCTAAGTGTAAAAGTCCCACAAGTGTAACTCTATTTCACTTTATTAATGATGTCATGTTAACCAGTAACTCTTTTTCAGAATTAAAGGAAGCCTCAGGCTTATTGCTATCTCATCTTCAGAGCCAGGGACCAGCAGCGAGTTGTAACAAGTTGCAAAGAGCCCCGGCTGCTCTTTCAAATTCCTCGGTCTTATATGATCTTATATGGTTGGATAAGACAAAAACTATATATTCTGCTGTAACTAATCAGGTGCAGACCATGCTGCAAATGCCAAAACAGCTATCCTTTTGTTCCTCAATTAGCCCAAATGTTAAAATCTTTGTATGTTTTAATTAGGAGAAGCCATCCCTGGGAATAGGATACCTCTCAACAGCTGCTTTTGAAAAGGCAAAAAGAGTAATAGCAGAGGCACAAGCACTGGAGTGGGGCGGGGGTGGGGGGGGGGATAGATCCAAACTTGACATGTGAATTGGATGTAGCCAGAACTGATATTGGTTTTCGAGTGGGGGGACTCTGAGACAGAGGCAGCACTCTAAAATAATGCCCCTTGGCTTTTGGGCACAGTTACAAAAAGGGGCAGAACTGAGATACAGCCCCCTGGAAAAGCAGTTGTATGCTGCACATAATATCTTATTTCAAATGAAGAGACTGATGTAAAGATGGTCATCACCTTGAAAACGGCCATCCTTATTCAGGAGTGGATAACCGACACATCTTCTAAGCCATGCTTTAGCAGTGCCCAACTGAGCACACTGAACAAATGGAAAACTTACCTGCTATAGCACACCATTTTCAATACCAGCCCTCTGAGTGCAGTGTCCTATATAGAAGATTCAACAGCTAAAGTCACAGCACCTGAAATAGCTGCTGAACTGTCCACTCTTGAAGGCACAGGTACCATTCCCTAGTCTGCTTGGTACACTGATGGATCCGCTAGTGGGCAGCCTCCCACATGGACAATTGTCAGTACAACCCAGTACTGACATCATATGGTGGGAGACTGGCACTATGCAAAGCAGTCTATGGGCTGAGTTAAGAGCAGTATGGATTATAATAGTGCCTGAACCAGGAGGTGCTCCCTGTGTCAACAGTTGGGGCTGTTTAAAAAGGCCTTATGACCTGGAAGCAGGAACAATGGGCAGTCATAGGTTGCCCCTTCTTGGGACAAGAAATGTGGAAAAACATCTGGGATGGGTACCGATGATGAAAGGTAACTATCATGTCCCTGCCCACACTCCCAACACATTACCCAGGAATGTGCACTCATGGGTTTGGAGCAGCACAGCTGAAACCAGGGAAGTGGTGGAATGGCTTCATCAGAAAAGCAGACACTGAGGGTATCAAACCCTGTGGCATCTGGACCAGCAGTTCCAGCTGCCAATCACTCATGAACAGGTAGTGGACATCACTAGAGAATACCCTTTGTGCTCCCTGCATCAACCCCATAGGCTACCACACCAGATGGGGCACATTGGTCAGTCACAAATCCCGGTGACCCAGTGGCAAGTGGATTACATCAGTTTCCTTCTGCTCTCAGAGGAGCAAGGTATGCTTTTAGTGCTGTAGACATGGCTACAGGAATTTTGTTAGCTTTCCCAGTGAGAGAGGCAAACTAGTGGGCCACTATCCACTGTTTGGAAAGGGTGACTGCTCTGTATGGAGTGCCTACACAGATAGATAGTGATCACGCGGACCCCTTTCACAGGCAAATAGCCCAATCCTGGGCCATGGATCAGAATATCATGTGAACTTTCCAACTGCTCTACGATCCACAGGTGCAGGCCTTATGGAAAGAATGAATAGTTTGTTAAAGGAACAGCTAAAAGATAAGAGGTCCTTGCAACAGTGGACTAAGACTATCGGGCCTTAACTTGCCTGAAGTGCAATAATGCGGGCTACTGTACCCACCCCTGCTGAAATGCTGATGGCAGGACCAGTGCAAGCCCAATGAGTACAAGTCAAAGGGCTCACTGCTTTCAACCGAAAAGAGAAAATAATAATTTGTTGTTGCCTGTGCCTCAGACCTTACAAAATGGGGGAAATGTGGTCAGTTGGCCTTTGTGCTGGCCTATGCAGCTGCACTGGTTACGAATCCTAAGTCCCTGGTGAATAGGAGGCACCCAAAATATTGTATTAAGGACCTTGATTTATACAGAAAATGTCTTAAAATCTTTATCATCAATACAGGGCATCTTATTTCTACAGGAACTTATGAATAACTATGTGGACCCTTCTTATGCCCATATTAACAATTGGTGTAATGGTAGAGGACTCTCAGGATTTGTAGGGGTATAATGTCTGGTATTTAAAGCCTCCCCATAGTGTTTCTCTGCCTAGTACCTCATCAACCAGTGGAATTCTAGCATTTATATTGTCAGATCAGCAGGAATTCCTCCTTATTGTTCTCCATAAACATTTTTCTTTTCACCCATGTCACCCTAGTAAACACCTTTCTACAGTTGGCTTCAGTGGTTACTCATGCCCACAATCAAACCCAATGTTGGCTTTGCATGGACTTACCATCTTTGCATGCTGCCAGCCTTCCTTGGATTATTGCCCCTGTGAATTGGACTGCATGGAATACACTACTGGCCTGGTAGAATTCAGCACATTGGAAACTTTGGGAAAGAATCTTCTCATTTAAGACTGAAGTCAATTACCATCCTATAAGAAGACCAGGGTTTATATCTCCCTTTTATGGGGACAGATGAACAAGCCTCAACCTGTTTTGGGGTATGCTACATATGATGGTTTAGGGTAGGTGACAGCAGAAGCTGTAACAGTAGACCATGTTGCCCCTGTCTACATGAAATGACTTAATGGAATTCATGATGTGGGGTGGCTATTCCCTGAATTGTATAATTTTGCTGTTAAACTGCAAGACAGTAGTCTTTTCTACTGGCAAAATATCTCCAATCGACATGGGGCATATCCTTCCTCTAAGAGATGGCTATGGACCTGTAGGCAATGAGGTTGGCCCTATTTACCCTATAGCTGTAAAGGATGTTGTATGTGAGGACATCCCTGTGTCCCTGCTACTTATATGACTTTTTACCCCATACTCATGTTTGAAGCTAGATACAGAATAAAACACACTCCCTGATGGTATTATCCTTTAGCCATTTTTGCACCAAGTAGACCTACAATAGTTACTGAAAAACATGTGGCACCTTTAGGCAATCACTGCCCAAGCACTTAATGATTCCAAAATAGCCATATCCCTGCTAAATGAAGCAACCACACAGCTTAGAAAAGTAGTTTTACAAGATAAGAATGACCCTAGATATTCTCCCTCAAGGTGGTGCCTGTTCCTTAATTAACATGCAGCACTGTGTATATATTCCTGATCATCTGTACAATGTTTCAGCAGTCTTAGATCATATGCAAGAGCACATATATAAAATTGATCAATTATCAGTAGATCTCTTGTCTAAATGGTTTAATTCCCTTCCTGGCCATGGCAGCATTTCTGTAGGTTATCTTTGTGTAGGGGACTCTTAGTATTCTGTTGTCTCATACAATTCTTGTGAAATATAGATGAAGTGTCCTATGGTCAACATAGTTCACTGTGTGGGGATGGATTGTGGGGACCCAGGGCCTGGGCTCGCTCTCCCTGTTGACAGTAAGGTGCTGCACATAGTTGCCTTTGTGACCCAGACAGAAGTTAAAGGTCAGCAGACTCCTCAGGGAGGAATGAATGTACAGATGGTATCATAAACTTACAATGCATTAAAACTCCTTTCCCCTGATCACTGTTGATAACAAATATTCCAGACCTCTGTGTCATGAGACCCTGCTGAAATTGTTCTCATATCCTATAGAATGTCTTTACTCTAAACCCTCATAAGCTGCCCTTGCACCTCTGCCTTTGCAGACCGCTGCTTTCATTTTTTCTGCACAACTGCTATCAGAGACCCTCTTCTGTTTATAAGTCCTAATAAATCTCATTCTGACTGTGTGTCTAGCATATTATTTGGTCTTGGGGCTGCGCAGGCCCAAGCCCTTCAAAACTAAGTTGGAACATAATGATACAGTAACTATAATCATTTGTTAACACTTAGCTTACAGGTATAGCTGGATACCCATCCTTGGTTACTCTGGTGACACTGGAGCTACAGTTCTTTTTTGTCAGCTGGCACAATGCTTGGCTTTGCCACTGAAGGGCCGTAGAGGGAGATTGCAAGGCTGAGCAGAAGAGACTCCCCTTCTTCCTCTGTTATGCTGTTTACCATGCAGATGGCCATGTGGCTATGTCGTTCACCTTGGTGGCCCTCCTGGCTCAGTAGAGGCCTTACACCTTCTGGCAAGTTTCATTTCCACCATAGAGGCAGCTACTCATAGTTCCCTCATGAGAGGCATTCCATTGAGTTGTTTTGTTGAAGAGAGACAGGAAGCACATTCCTGTGTAGCCATGCCATAGTTACCTGAGCCTTGCTCATGCTCCCATAGCGGTTGATGTAGAAGTCATTTTTTGGCAGTTGCTACCACTGTACCCCTTAGAGTTGTCTTGTGAAAAGACAGCCGAGTTTGCAGACTACAGCATTTAATTCACAACATCAAATTTTTTGCTACAGCAGTGGTAGGCAGGTCACTTACCAGAACATAAATAAACGATTTTTTTTTTTTTTTGCATGGCCAGGCACTGGGAATCAAACCCAGGTCTCCTTCTGCCTGCTGAGCCACCGTGGACTGCCCTGATTTTTATAAACGTTAAGAGGAAGTTAGCTTGGCTTCTGTTGATTGGACAGGGGTTTATCCATCTTATAGGGGCAGGTTTAGGATAGATGGGACTTATTTTGTATTGGGTGAAACATAATGAACTAGGGGGCTTGATTGGCTATCTGGATCAGATGTCTTGGTGAAGATTTCAAAAGATACCATGAAACTCAAAAGGAAGTTCGAAGAGGAAGTAGGGTGTGGGCTTTCTCCATATGACTGTGTCAGTTTTATATCTTTTAGTAGTTAATCACCTTTCCTGGTGGACAGTTATTATCTCTCAGAGTTCTGTGAGTTGAGTTGGTTCAGGTGGGCTGCTCTCATCCGGCATCCCCATTGCAGTTGCAGTCAGATATCTAGGTCTGTAGTTAGACTAAGTTTCAACTGGGCTGGATGTCTCTTTCCAGATAGCCCTTTCTTGAGTCAAGGTGTCTTTCTCTGGATGCCTCAATTGGATATTTTTATGTCCTTAGAACTGTAAACTTGTAACTTAATAAAGTCTCATTATAAAATCCAACCCATTTCTGGTGTATTGCATTTCTGGCAGTATTAACAAACTGAAACAGTAAGGGTATAAGAAAACAGGTATTTTATACATACACACACAAACATTCGTAACTAAATAAAAGATTACTCATAACAATTATAGTCCCCATTTCTGCATTTGGTGACATGGTCATGTCTAGTATTTATAACTACCTTCATCTACTTTGCCCTCAACAAGCATCTCAGATAGTTATGATTCTTTGGCTGGTGGAATGACCCAGACTTCCTAAAGGGGCTAGGCCACTAGAAAATCCTCCATCAGAAAACTATTGCCATTGTCCTTTGATTTTAATTCCATGGATGGTAATTGTTGGAGATTCAATCATGTCTCCCACAAAAAAAAAAACATGTTCAAGCTTAATCTGCCTTCCTGTTGGTATGACCCCATTTGTAAATAGGACCTATGAAAATTTTATTATTAAAGATATGGACTCATTTGTGAAAAGGATTTTTGAAGATCTTATTTAGAAGGGGCCAAATTGAATCATGGTGGGTTTTAATCCATATGGTTGGAGTTGTTATAAAGGAGAGGAAGTTTGGTCAGTCAGAGAAAGCCACAAGAGGCCAAGGAAACAGATCACCATGTGTCAGAGGTAGAAAAGCAAGCCAAAAAAGCTCAAGTATTGGAGCAAGCCAGAAACAATGCAGTAGACTCTAGGAGAAACTGTAGTGTGTCAAAACTTTGATTTGGACCTCTAGCATCCAAAACCATGAGACAATAAGTTCCTGGTTTAAGCCAACCAGTTTGTGGTACTTATTATAGCAGTGCTGACAAAAATGATACCATAGTATTGAGGCACCCTAATGGATCTCCTATATTCCAGACACATTCTTCCTTACCTCCATTGTGTAGTAGCAAAAATTTTGCTAGTGGATCACTAGGTATAATAGTGAATGCTGCCACTTCATTTCCACCCTCTTGATTCGTAGACCCATCAATTCTGGCTATGGGAGAAACAGTACCATAGAGTGGCTGCTGATTCAGAGCATACACAGCCCCCTGGAGAGTACTGTCCCAGTCCTTCAAGGTACTGCCACCCAGTTGGTGCTGTAATTTAGTCTCCAAAAAACTATTCCACTATTCTATCAATCCAGCTACTTCAGGGTGTTGGGGAACATGGTAAAACCAGAGAATTCCATGTGCATGTTCCCATTCCTGCACTTCTTTTGCTGTGAAGTGGGTTCCTTAATCAGAGACAATTCTGTGTGGAAGGCCATGACAGTGGATAAAGCATTCATTAAATTAACAGATGGTGCTTTTTGTAAAAAGCATTGTATACATGGAAAGCAAGTCCATTAAGAACAAAATGCTGCCCTTCCATAATGGAAGTGGTCCAACATAATCATTCTTCTATCAAGTAGCAGGCTGATCACCTCAGGAAATGGTGACACATCAGAGACAGTGTGGGCCTCTGCTGCTGGCAGATTGGGCACTCGGCAGTGGCTGTAGCCAGGTTGGCCTTGGTGAGTGGAAGTCCATGTTGCTGAGCCCTTGCATAACCTCCATCCCTTCCACCATGCCCACTTTGTTCATGATTCCATTGGGCAATGACAGGAGTGGCTGAGGAAAAAAGATGACTTGTATCCACAAAATGGGTCATCCTACCCACTTGATTATTTAAAATCCTCCTCTTCTGAAGTCATTCTTTGATGAGCATTCACATGGGATACAAATATCTTCATGTACTTTCCCCCTAGTCCTCCTTGTCATGAGTCATGTTCTTTCCAAGCCCCTGACCATCCAGCCAAGCCATCGGCCACAGCACATGAATCTGTAATCACAAATCTGGCCATTTCTCCTTCCAAGCAAAATCAACAAGCAAGTGCACTGCTTGTTCTGCCCACTCATATATTTCCCTTCATTACTCTCCTCCAGGTTTTTGTTTGCTTGTTTTGTTTTTTTGGGGGGTACAAGGTCCGGGAATCAAAGATGAACATTCTACCACTGAATCATCCATGTACCCATGCTGTTTTATTAGTCTTTTTAAAGAACCAATCTTTGATTTATAGATCCTCTCTGTTTCCTTAGTTTCTGCTCTTTCTTTATTTTCCTGAATACTCTTTAGATTTAATTTGTTGTTCTTTTTCTAAGTTCCTGCATTTTATAACTAGATAATTGCTTTTAATCTTTTCTAAAATATGCAATTGAGACTGTTGTTATGGTTGGGTTCATATGTCAGCTTGGCCAAGTGATGGTGCCCAGTTGTCTGGTCAAGTGAACACTAGCCTAAACATTACTGCAAGGATGTTTAGTGGCTGGTTACTAAACCAGAAGCCTGGTTTACTAAATCGTCAGCACGTTGATTGCATCTATGGCTGATTACATCTGCAGTCTGTCAAGGGGAGTATCTTCCACAATTAGTGACATTTAATATAATCAGTTGAAGTCTTTAAAGGGGAAGTCAGAAATTGCCACTGCAGTCAGCCAGCCTCTCCTGGGGGATTCATTGAAGACCTTCATTGGAGCTGTCAACTTGCGGCCTGCCCTATGGAATTTGGACTCATGCAGCCCCCCCCCCACATTTATAAAATCTCTTATTACCAAATATCTCCTATTGGTTCTGTTTCCCTAGAGAAATCTAATACAACTATAAGTATCTAAGCATGACTTAGCTTGCATCCTACAAATTTTCACATGCAGTATTTTTATTACAATGTTCATTTATTTATTTCCAATATGATTTATTGCTTGCTCCATGGTTTATTTAGAAGTTTGTGACATAATTACCAAATATATGGGTATTGTGTTATTGATTCTAGATTTAATTCCACTGTAGTCAGAGAACCTAGAGCCTATGATTTCAGTTATTTGAAATGTGTTGTGACTTGTTTTATAGCTCAGCATATGGCAAAAATTTGGGGAATGTTCCATGTACTGGATATTTGAAAATAAAGCATGCTCTTCAATTGTTGGATATAGTATTCTATATATGTCAGTTGGATTAAGTTTGTTAACAAGATTCTGGGAGCAGTGTAATTTGGGGACTCAGCGCAACATGAAAATGTAGGACCCCTTTGTTATTAAGACTTTCAAGATGGTGATAGAAGCACATTAAACCAAGTGTTGGGCCCTTCTGAAGGTGGGGCCCTATGCAGCTGTACAGGTCTGATAGCCACAAAGCTAGCCCTACCTGGAAGGAACTGGGTGGTGGTAGAACTGGCTCCTATCAATGAGAGGAAGATTGTGCAGTAAAGCCAAACCCACCTGCTCATAGATCTCTCAGAGTCTCTCTACCATAAAGCTCAGGCTGCATCAGGCTTAGGAAAGAAAGTACTTTCCTAAGGTCACCCAATAGTGATTGAATGTGGTCTTCACACTTCCTTTTCTCCTCAGGGACTTGTTCTCGATGAATCCAACTTGCTGCAACTTCACAAGGGTTGGTGGCATTAAATTACATCCTGAATGTGATCAGCAGACCCAGAGCCAACTGGGAGGGAGTGTGAGTCACTAGGAGTCCTCTATTGGCCCTGGGTATTGTAGAGGCAAGCCCTCTTCTCAGAACTTCCAGTACTTGCTCCCCATTAAGCATAGGACTCATCTGGGTCATCAAGTGTGGCCTAAGGACCAAGCCCTAGAATGGAGTAGGGGCTGCATGTTTGGCAGCCACCTGGCAATAATGGGGTGTCGCTAGACTTTTAGATTGAGCCTGCTTCCAGAGGGCCGCAAAAAAAAATGTCTTTAGCATCCTCAGAGAAGGCTTCCACAGGTTTCCTGCCTCAGTCCCATCACCCTAGGGCCTTCCTACCCAAAGCCACAGCCTGAAAGTGGTAGGTTTAGACACAACCAACCTCTGAGAAGGACTTAGTCTTTGAAATGAGAGTTAGGTTCCCAGAGTGTTATTTTCAAAACAACCACATGCGCATGCATGTGTGCATACATAGTCACACTAGAATGGAAGTGTTCATTAACATTGATTTATATGTAAAATCAATTACAGTAATTCATAAAATAAAATATTGGGAAACTAATGATACAGAGGTGGAATAAATTATAGTTTTCAAAATCATACTGCAAAACAAAAAGTACAGTTACATAAGAATATTATGACATCCAATTTTCACGTATCTTAAAAATGAAACATTGAAGCATAATAAAATAAAAACAATCCCCCATCTCTCAGAAATACTGAACTGTCAGCACAAGGGATATTTTCCTAAAGATCATGAAAATTTTAGACTAATAATACTCAAAACTGGCATTTATAAGTACATGACACATAATTGTGATTGAGTGTGGTCTTCACACTTCCTCTTCTCAGGGAAATCCCCCTTGATGAATCCATGTGTGGTCTCTCTCCTGGTATGAAGAACTCATCCTACCCCAAGTAGGTAGACCTTGACCCCAGGAACCATCAGCAGAGGAACAACCATTTCTCAGAAAGGATAGGAGAGACCTCTATCCTGTGGTGCCAGTCTATCCTCTCGATCCATGCAAATTCATTGTCTCTTTCATGGAATATGACCCTGAGACCCAACTTTGCAGTGTACAGGCCTGAATGGGAACTTCCTAGGTTTTAGTCCTGAGCCTCCTTTCCTTGGCTCTGAGGACTTTATCTCTGTGGGGGCAGGCAACGGTTTGCTTTCTTGGCCTGCATTAGAGTTGGGCTCAGGGGTGGGACCCACACATCTATCTGTGGACCACTGCCTCCATTTTTATAGATGAGAAGTCTGAGGCCAACCAAGAGAGAGAGTGACTTCTAATATCCTAGAGGGTTGGATATCAAGCATCAATTCCCCCAACCGCAGACCCTGTCAATTGTCCCGGATTTAAAGAACTCTATATTTCATGCCAAGAGGTATTTAACAAAGGAGCCTGGGATCTAGGATTTGAGAGAGGGAGGTAAGGATTCCAGTGGGAAGAAATCAAGGCTGTGGTCTCTGGGTTTTTAGAATACAGTCAGTGAGTAGTAGCTGCAGGATGAAGAAAGACACAAAAATTTGAACAGAGCAGATCTTACTTTAGGAAAAGAGACCAGAGGTCTGAGTCAGAAAGCCATCATCATTCCCCATCCCCAGTTCTGCTGACTGCAGCCAGGGCCATCCCCACTTGAGGGAAGCAGCAGTGGCAGTGGGGAGCTCTGACTCCTTGCCAAGTTTGTGACAGTCACCATGGAAGTGAAGACCAATTCAGGTCAGCTCTCTTTAAAAGAAATTAGTAAAGGTTTGACAGATGGTAATTGAACAGATGATAACAGGTGATAGCTAGCTAGCTAGATGGATGGATGGATGGATCCTGGGAGTTCTGAGCAGGTAAGTAGCAGACACTGGGAGTGTGAATTTGCACAACGACGACCCATGGCTTCTATTCCAGTTTATACTCCAGGGTAGTTTTTCCAGCTGTGTAATAGGATGGCTCACAAAATCATTTCAGCAGATGAGATCAAGCAGCTTTTCAACGGGATGGAAGAGTTACAGTATCGGTTTCTTATGTTTGTTAAAATAATTTTAAAGTAAAAGACACGGTGATATCGAAGTCTTACAGGCTTAGCGCGCACCTGTAGGAAGTGGACAAGGGGACAGACAACCGCGGACCGATAGCGACACCTGTTTGGCGCATCCCCACGGCTGGACGCGGAGGTCGGTGAGGAACGTAGCTTCGCACGCACAGACCCTGGAAATAGGTGTCCCTTCCCCTACCCCCCCCCCACGCGTTCCTTTGGCGCAGGCGTAGCCCCGCCCACTTCCGTAAGGACGATCCAGTTCCGGCAGCTTTGCCTATGGGCTGTGGGCTTGGACGCCGTGCCACCGGAAGTGGAGCAACCGCGGAAGTCAAACCCTGCGGCTGGCTGTCGGAAGTAGGGGGGAGGGTGTCCCACCACGAGGTGGAGCAGGGGGCGTGGGTCCCGGGAGGACTGTGGGAGCATCCGGAGCCGCGGCCCGGGGGCCTCGGACTGCGCTGTCAGTGATCGTCTTGTCAAAGGAAGGCGCGCAGTCAGAAGGCGGGGTGTGTGCTACCACCGTACCTGAGCTGGTTCCAGAAGCTCCGTGAATTGGGTAGAAGGCAGCCGATCTGCAGACCGCGTGAACATGAAAGCCTGAGATCTGGGTTCAGCGTCAAGCTCTGCCGCTGAGGGATCCTGGGCAGTTCTTAACCTACTGGCACTGTTCACTCAGCTATATGTGAAGGTATTAGTAACACCAGTGAAATGCTCCCAAGTCCCCAGAGAAATAATTATGAAGTGTATGTTTACTGAATCTTACTATGTGTCACTTGGCTTAATGGGTTTTTTTGGTGTCTCTTCACCAATAGAGGTTTCTGATTGTTTTCCTCACTGTCAAGCCTGCCTAGCAATCGAGGCTTGACTTCATAAAAGGTTGATGTAAATAGAAGCCAAGTTTACAGGGACAGTATCTTCTGAGAGTGAGCTTGGGGCTCTGAATAATGATTCCATTATCTTTGGGGAAAAACTTAAAAATTTGTGAAATATGAAGGAGGAGGCCCCAGGAATAGGAACCCCAACAGAAAAACACCCCTGTGACCTGAAATCGCTCAGGAGAGCTTCAGACCAGAGGAGAAGCTTTGAATGCCAGAAGCAGTTATTAAGCCTCCTGCCCAGAGTAAACAAGATTTGGGTGGTATTTCCTCATTTAGAAGCTGTTAAAACTGCCTTGGAAGGTTTGGACCAACTTTTGGAAGAGAGGTGAGCTGGGGCTGAAGGGAATTGGCAAGAGTGGGCTGCATAGGAAATGTTATGTAGTTGAAGGGGTCTTGGTCTGAGGGAGGAGGGATAACCTGAGAGAATTTGTCTCCAGTGTTGCCTCAACACCACCCCCACACACACTCCTTCAGTCTCCTTTTACTGTTTCCAGAGTCTTAGCTCTCCCAAACTATGCCTGTCATTGGTATCTGGAGATAGGCTGATGCAAAGAATGGTGCAGGAAAGGTTCTTCAGGGTATTTCTGCTCTATAAGAAAGAAAAAAGTTGAATTTGAAGAGATGAGTAACTTGCCAGGGTTTTATGGCTTATAGATGTCTAGGTTCCTGACTTTTAGGCCAGTGTTATCCATTTTGCCACAACTAAGTCAAAACAAGTGTCTGCTTGTTTGTTTTTTTTTTTAGATCTTCTTTGAAATACTGCAGTCAAGTTAGAAGGAACATTATTTTAAAAGATCTTGCCGTAAAGCATGTCTACAACGCTTGCTATGGATTATGTGAGCTCAAGAGGATAACACAGTGTCTCCCACTTAATGACAGTAATCTGTTATGAAAAATTGTAAATTCTGCAGGAAAATAATAGGAGTCTTTTTCATTATTTAAAATGGTGGAAATGATAATGCATCATGCATCTACTATTAACCAATTTCTTAAAGTGCAAAAAAACACAGTAAAATGCCTGTATGTAAGTAACAGACTCATATTACAATATGAAGTGTTTAAAACAAAGTTTTCGGACCTCCAGACCTTTGCTTTGTGTAGTTAACACAGCAGTCATGTTAGTGCCTGCATCCTTGGAGAGTTTTGCCCAGTTGCCACTCAGTTTTTCAGAACTTCTCATGGGATTCTTAAATTCTGTTGAGTGTATTTGGTATCAGATTCAAGACTTTCTCCCTCACATAATTTTGTCAGAAATGAATTCTAAGGGCTTAGGTGTATCTGTCTTTGCTGGGTAACAGGTTCTTTGGATCAGCATTTCGGGCTGGCCTCAGCTGGGCAGTTCTTATACTGGTGCTGCCTGGGGTCACAAGTGACTTGTCGTCTAGTGGCTTGGCTGAGGCTGATTGGTTTGAGGTGGCATCACTCACCTGTCTGGAGGTGTGTGCTGGCTGCTGGCTAGGCTATGAGTTTCTGGCATCTTTGCCTCAGGCTTCTTCACAAGGTGACTCCTCCAAGAAGGCGCGTTCCAGTGAAAAGTACGTTTGAAACCTATATTTGGATCACCTTTACTGATGTCCATTAGCCAAAGCAAGTCAATTGGCAAAGCCCAGGTTCACTGGGGTAGGAAATTCCTGCGGGCATGGATCCAGGAGGCAAGCCTCATTGCTGACTCTTACTATAACAGTCTACCACAAATAAATACACATTGTCTACATTTTTTCTATATAATTGTGAGCCAAAACTTTGTGTTTTAAGTCGCATACTTTCTGTGAACTGTAAGTGTGTAAAACAACAGGGTTTTCTGGTGGGAAAACTATTAGGGAGTTCTGCAAGGTATGCCTGTATAATAGGAAAGCAGTTAAACAGTACATCCCAAGTGTTTTTCTCTACCATCAATTTTAGTAAAGGCATAATGTTTATTCCTTTGTTGTACTGTAATATCTTTAAGCACACATCTTTAAAGTTTTCAATTTCTTATTTATATCTCGCAGCAGAGGACGTTGATTGTTCTAAATCAATAGGAAGTAATTATTTTTATTAACCCAATGATGAATTTTATGTCTGATCTTCACCCTTAATGAATTTGTGGCTGCTCCTTCAACGATGGGGTCTTTCCAGCTACTTCTCAAGTCTTAAAGGGCTATTCTCCCTTAGGGAGACTTGGTTTTTCTTTTCCAGCTAATGTGTTGAGAGTTTTTGGCAGGGAAATCTAGGAGCTGTAAGTCAGGCTAGTTCTCTCAAGTTACTTCATTCCATTCCTCTTCTCTCCTAGCTATACTTTCAGAGTCCTTTATGTGTTTCAAAGATCAACAGAAAATGAATAAATCTCAGGTGAGTTGTTTGTTTGTTCCTCATTTTGTTTTACATTATATTTTATTAACTTTATGAGAGTCTGTAAATTAAAATGGAAAAGTAGAAATAAATAGAAATCAGCATTAAGGAAATGCACATAAAGTTGGCATGTTGATTCAGGCAGGTCACATGATCTTAGGGTCATCTAAATTCATACAAATTTGTTACTGATCTTTCTGATACCATAATGAAAGGACAAGACACTATTGACCCAAAGAAGAGACCATGCTAAATTCTCATAGATGTGAAGACTTACTGGCACTGTACTTGGAAACAGTAGCTTTATTGGTCATATGGATGATATAATGAACTGTTTCTCTAACAACCCTGAAATAAATACTCTCAGTGATCTTCAGTGGAAATGATTCCCAGTGCTAAAGTAGAACTTGATTAAGTAAGTTTTCTCTGGAGTTCTTAAATAGTGTGGTTCTAGACTGCTTTTTGAAGGGCCTGCTTGATACTGGGATTAAACCTAGGCTGTATAGAAGACTGACTAGACTACAGGCCCTTAAAATAACTCCATAAATTTCTCTCAGCTACTCTGTGTATTCAGGTTGTGCAGCAGACAATTCAAAGTTATATTTCCACTGTTCACTTGCATCTTTAAAAATGTTCCTTAATATTTCACTTTTATTTAACATAAACTATGATATAAAAATTTCTTTGGAGACATTTGTGGAAGATGTGAGAAACCAATGCTGGATTCAGATTTCACATGATGAAAATAAATCAGACAGAATGAGTACATAAATATGCTTACAGTATAATTGCTACTTTAATACCCACAATAATGGATTTTTAACATATTTAGGGGACATGACGATTGGTAGGATCCTTGAGGCCACAAGAATCTGAGGCTTCAAGAGGAGCCTGATCCCTGTCAAGCAGATGCTACAATTTAAGATAGCTATGGAAGGTAGAGGGCCAACAGAAGGAGAATATATATGATGTATATATAACATGCCCTGGTAACCTTAGACTTAAAAGCTGGCTGATCTCATTTAAAAGGCAGGAGGAGGCCTCTGCTTTCTCTTAAAATACAAAGCCCCTTCCCGGAAGATGAATTCTCATCAGCCTTATCCCTTTACCAGAGGTGTGCGTAAATATAGGGGTATATTTACAGACAGAGGACTGTTAAAGTCAGACAGACTGAACTTTAGGGTATAGGTTTTCAAGATCTTGGATCAACACTGCTGTACTCAACTAAATGCGGAGTGTTGCAATGAAAGCTGTAAACAGTGCAGGAAGGGCTAGGACAAAAGACATAGGATGCTGTCTGCCTTGCTCCTCTGAGTGGGCCTGGAGGTTGAAAAAAGAGCAAAGGGAATAAATCAAAATGACCCAATTTCTTAAGCTATATCGAAAAGTTTTCTTTTGACACTTAGGAAAGCATCAAAGAATAATCTGCTGACACCTAGGTAGCTTGCTCCATATTCTATTGGATAATCAGAGAAGAATGCCACATTTATCACTAATAAAGCAAAATGCAAAAAGAGCCATGAATGAACGTAAAGCAAGAAAATAGTTTATCTAAATTTCTATCCTGTATACGAAGTGACGACTTCACATATTTGAAATTACTCCTCAGCCACACAGGGTGGTATGCTTGAAAATCAGGTATTTTGTGGTTGATAATTTGTAAAGAAGAAGAAATTACAGAAGTATTCCTTGGCAGATTTAGAGTTTTCTGAAAACAAAACTGAAATAGCAGAAGACCTTTGGCTTGGATAATCTATTAGTTCAGAGCCAAATTTCTGAAGTCAGAATGAAGAAAAAAATTGAAAGGAACAGGGAAAATGCTCATGCTTGGCATTTATGTGAAAGCCTCAGTTCCTCACCATGGCTTTGGACATGAGGCCACAGTTACTCAGTAAAAAGGATTCCTGATAAAAGCCCCATTTGCATTTTAAATCACTGTGGTTTTAGTTCAGTTCTTCTGAAGTTCACAAAAACCTAAATTAGTCAAATCCAGTGACTATTCTCTGTTCTTTGCCTTACTTGGTTCTTCTGCCATATTTGAAACTACTGACCATGACCTCCTGAAATTCTTCTCTGTTAGTTTCTACTACTACCTCTGTGTTGCTTTCTTCATTGTTTCCCCATGTTCTCATTTCTTCCATAGCTCATCCAAGTTTTCTATTTTTGTCTCTATTTTTCTCACTCTGCCGTTCTCTTAGACTGGTTCAGCTGTCTGTGATTTGAGGTTCCTTTTGAACATATTCCCAGTGTTTAGGCCTATATGTTCAACCACCTATTGAATACTTCTTGTAGTTAGCCAAAGGGCACCTAAAGCTCAACAAATGAAAACCACATCCTTCTCACTTCCTTTCATATGGTGTTACCTCCATCCAGCCAGTTACCCAAACCTCAGTAATGGTATTTCTGACTCAGATCCTTCCTCTTCTTCAGTTCTGTTCTAATCATAGCTGTTTGGGTGTCAGATCCCGCTATTTTTCTTTTTTTATTGTTTTGATTTTATTCTAATACCTGCATGCAGTGCTAATAAATGGGAGGAGACATTGGTGCTCACAAACAAATAACAGTGACTTTTTTTTACATTGGAAATATCATTTTTGGCAAACCCTGAAGGGCTTGTTTGCTGTGATGAGGTTAGATCCCTTTTAGCTGTACTACTAGCCAGCAGGAGTAGTGACAACTTTAGGAATCCAGTGAGAGAAAGTATACAGGAGTTAGTGTGACATATGTAAGCAAGGATCAAGAGAAAGATAAGCAGAGAATAAGAGCAAAAAACATAGATTAGTGTTCTCTGTCTTTTGCTAATGTAAATTTTTCATTGATTCTACCTGAAAATTTTAAACTATTTTGAAGACTATCCGGCTGTTTCAATTAATCAGTTAAAATTGGGATAAATGACTGTGTGCATCAATCATAACTATTTATGGAGTAGAACTGTGGAAATGACAGTATAATTGAATTTATAACTATAGTTTGAGATCCTAGCTAAAATAGAAAACATGTTTCATTCATCTATTTAGAACCAGTTTTAGTTTGTTAAAGCTGCCAGAATGCAATATACCAGAAACGGAACAGCTTTTAAAAGGAGAATTTATTAGGTTGCAAGTTTACAGTTCTGAGGCCATAAAAATGTCCAAATAAGGCATCCAGAGAAAGATACCTTGATTCAATAGAGGTGGATGGGTCCTGAGCATCTCTGTCAGCTAGAAAGGCACGTGGCTGGTGCCTGCTGGGGGTCTCTGGCTTCTGGACACATCTCTTAGCTGGGGAGGCACATGGCAACATCTGCTAGCTTTCTCTCATTTCATAAGGCTTTCCTGAGGACGTTTTCCTTCTGCATCTTCAAAGGTCTCTGGTTATGTGGGCTCTGTTGGCTCTTTAGCTTTTTCTAAAATGGTTTCCTCTTAAAGGACTCTAGTAAGCAAACCCGCCTTGAATGGGTGGAAACACATTGCCACAAAAACCATCTTATCAGAAGTTACCACCCACAATTGGGTGAATCATATCTCCATGGAAACACTCAAAAAGATCCCACCCAGAACTTTTAGCTATTGAGGTTGAATTCCAATGTAGGAATAGATAGGAGCGAAGGTGATTTTGTAGGTGGTCTATAAGTAATATTCTGATATTGAAGATGAACAAGATTGAAAGGGGTTGTATAGACCTACATGTCCCACTGATTCACAACAGAAATATGAATTAGTTCATGCAAGAATTACTTCAAAGATATAATTCTTGTACAAAGAGTGTTTAAGTCCAAGGTATACGGAGAAACTGCTACTGCATGCTATGAGCTGTGTTCAAAATGAAACCATCAGCACTACCACAGCAACAGCAGAGGTAAATAAATGGTGGGAGGAATAAGAGTTAAAAAGAGGTTTAGATTTCCTATTTGGTGAGGATGTGTTTATTGTTTTTCTTTATCTTGGAAACAATGAAATTATCTAAAATTGAGAATGTTGATGGACTGTGGACTTTGGGCCTTCTACATGATACCCGATGAATGCAGGTAGCTGAAGGATGCACTGACAGAGAAGCAGATTGGCAAACAATGGTGTATACTTATGAATGAAGGTTGTGCTGCTACAAAAAGGAACAAAGTCGTGAGGCATGCAACGATGTGAGTAAACATGTGGGACATTTGGTGAGATAAAATAAGTTAGAAACAAAAGAACGGCAATGGCATAGTCATCTCTGTAGAGAGCCGCTTTCCGGGTTTGGCCTAGTGGACACGCTGCAGCCTGCTCTAGAGTTCCCCCCGCCCATCGAGTGAGCCAAGATGGCGCTCACATCCTGCTTCCGCAAATGACGCACACGCCCACCAACCCTATCTTCCAATCACCTCTGTATACGTGGCACTAACCTATTGGGTTTGGGCACAGTATATAAGAGGTTACCCGGACGGGGTGGGTGGAGACGACCCACAGGGAGCCGTACCTGACGGCCGCATAGAGGTTGTTCCCCCGCGGGGTGTCTTGTCCCGCGCGGAACCTGTAACAGAGAATGCAAGCTTAACTCCAGTAAAGGTCTGTGCTTACAACTGCTACGTGTCTTGGATCTGTGTTTCTCACCAGCGCGGATTTGTCTGCGTCTCTCTGTCTCTCCTCATTGTCTCACCCGCCGGCCGGGGGCTTGACGCTGAGCGAGAAGTCGCGGACAAGTGGTGGCCCGTACGGGGAACCCTTCTGCTGCCTTTCCCCGAGCTGGTGAGGACGTGCTTCTTGAGTTCGCAGCGGACTTCCCGCGCTTGATCACCGCGAGAAGGTGAGTACTTCTTATTACGTGAGAGTTAAGGCCCGCGGGCTTTCAGGTAGCCCCGGGGACTCGGAAGAGCTCTCCGAGTGATTAAAGTACAGTGCCGACTGCAAGCATGGGGCAGTCAGGAAGTTCACCTTTGTTAGCTCCTTTAAAGACCCTTTTGAAGCAGTGGGGTATCTCGGTTAGGAAGAGTTCCCTCCTGCGGTTCTTAGACGATGTTGCTGCTTTTGCACCTTGGTTCGCCCACTCCGGGAGCCTTAGTCTGCCTTCTTGGTTAAAACTTGGTAATGACATAGAACGGGCGCGCCGGACGGGCCTTTGTATGGACCCGATCCTGGTCCCTATCTGGGAAACCGTCCGTGCTTGCCCTGAGGCGGAGAATGCTGCAGGCCTAAGTCCGTCTTCCGCCCTGCTGCAGGCACGGCACGCGCTCCAAGAAACTCAGTCAGTTTCGTCTGCGGACGGCTCCCGTAAAGGCAAGCCGCCAGAGTCTGGCGCTAGTTCAGACACCTCTGACTCAGAGTCAGATGGTGATGAGACCGAGGGTGCAGACGCGCCTCCGCTGATCGATTGGGGGAGGCCCCCTGTCTCACCCACACAGCCTTCCGCCCCACCAGCGCCTGCTGCAGGGACGCGGCGGCTTCCGGTGAATGGTTTTGGTGATCTCGCCAAAAACCCTCACCACGGGCTCCCTCTGGTGGCCGAATCAGGTAATTACAGTGGCCCTCCTTTGCGAGACCCGGAACCCCTTACAGGCTGGTCGGGGGAGGAGCAGTTACTGCCGTGCCCCCCCCCCCGAGTACACAGGCCCTCAGAACTCTTCGTCATCAGGTAACAGAGGGAGACATTTCTGGAAGTGGACCCCTTTCTCAACATTTAGACCTTTTGGCATGCTGGGTGGTTACCAACCACTTGAGCCACAGCCAGCCTCAGAAATGTACCCAGTTATTATCAATCCCCAAGGTAACAATCAGCATGAGCCATATGATTACAAAATTTTAAAGGAATTGAGGCAGGCCGTCCATCAGTATGGCCCCAATGCCCCTTTTACCCTGAATATGGTTGAAAACCTTTCCGCCCTGAATCATACACCCGCAGATATTTTTCAGCTGGCCCGTGCTTGTTTACCACAGGGCCGATATATAGATTGGAAAGCATGGTTTGAGGAGCTAGCTGAGGAACAAGCCGCAAAAAACGCAGCGGGGAGACGTGGCGGGTGGAATGCAGATATGCTATTGGGGAAAGGTGCCCACTCCCAGAATCAAACAGGGTTCCCTCAAGAAGTCTATGCCCAGATTTTCCGTTGTTTCGTAGGAGCCTGGAAAAAGCTGACAGGTGAGGGAGAGGCTCAAGCCTCACTCAGCAACATACATCAGGGCCCCACAGAACCCTTCGTGGATTTTGTAGCCAAAATGCAAACTGCGGCTGAGAGAATTTTCTCAGATCCAGGAGTGGCAGAGACTGTAGTTAAACAAATGATATTTGAGCAGTGCAACAAGGAATGTAAAGTTATCCTAACACAAAACAGAGGAAAAAACCTGACGGAATGGGTTCGGCTCTGCAGGGATGCTGGTAGCCCGTTAACTAATGCAGGTCTAGCTGCCATGCTAGCCAGCTCCTTACAAGTAGCTGCAAAGACATCCAAAGACCTAGGAACAAAGCCAAGAGGATGTTATCATTGTGGCCAGTTGGGACACATTAAGAGAAACTGTCCCAATAAAGGCCAACCACCTGCCACTCAACAGTTTGGTAGACCATATGCGGCAACCAGGCTATGTGGCCGTTGCCACAAGGGACCCCATCGCGCAGAAGACTGTAGGTCAGCCTTCAATGCGCAGGGTGTGCGCCTTTCTGGCCACCCTGAACAGGACCCAAAAAATGGGCAGAGGGGGTCCACCCTTTCGGTGGACCCCCCTGCATGCCATCCGGCGACACAACACCCGTCCAAATTCGCGCATCCCCTGGATCAGCAGGACTGGACCTCTGTGCCACCTCCAGGCTTGTACTGACCCCCTCCATGGGTGTCCAGTTGATAGGGACCTCCTTTAAAGGGCCCTTACCAACGAAGACTGTTGGGCTCATATTAGGGAGAGCATCCACAGCCCTGAAAGGACTAACAGTTATACCAGGCATTGTAGATTCGGATTTCACAGGCTTTGCCCAGGTTATGGTTCAGTCTCAGCAAGGCGGAGGAAACCATTAGAGGAATAGGCCACGGCCTGTCCCCGAAGGCTCAACTGTCTGTAGCCTTATTTACATATAATTTTTTAAATGAAAATTCACTAGGAATGACACCTGCTCTTCAGCATACTACTCCGAGTCCTCCACATAGAGGTCTAGTCCGTTGGAAGGATGTCCTGTCAGGACAATGGCAAGGCCCTGACCCAGTGCTCAGCTGGGCCAGAGGCTCTGTTTGTGTTTTTCCCCAGGAGCCAGGACGTCAACCAGTGTGGGTTCCGGAAAGACTGGTGAGAACCGTGACGTCGCCCGAGGACGCCAAGGAACTGTTGCCCAGAAAATTGATAAGCCTCCAACCAGAGCCACCAGATCCGGTCTCCAACTCTGCTGATGACGGCGGCGACTGACGAGATAGCAACGAAAGCGCCGGTCACCCTTCGATTGTTTAGAAGGGGGACCAGTTTTAATTACCCCCGTTGCCTTCGACCTTTCCAAACTGGGCGAGACTGTACAAAGTCTGTGGAACCGAGTCACCTCTTGGTTCTCTTGGCCCAATTTGACTACTTGGATTCTCGTAGCAGTGGGACTCTTAGTAACTCTGTTCATTGTTAAATGTTTGTTAGAACGCTTGTTCCAGACGCAGCAACAGCTACGCGTCACCACTATGTTGGCTATGTCACTTGCCCCTGATGCCCCTGGCGACACCCGCACCGTAGCCCTGTCCTCCCCCCCACTGCGTGGCCCGTCACGGCCACTCAGGGCGGGACGCTCGAAAGCAAGGTCAGCGGCAAGGCCCATGGCTGTGTCCCGGGTGTAAAAGGCGGCACCAGAAGTCATAATTTTTGTCTAAAGGATGATCTCTAAGGCAGAGTCACGGTCCTGGCCAGACTAGACTCCGGCCATTGCACAGAGACATCTAGTGACACTCTCGACTCTGGTTGCCGCTCTCCTGAGCCCCGCTTAGCCCAGTTGCGAGGCAAAGCACTGCAGGGAGAGTCACGTGGTTTCCAGTTCACGGGCTCTCTGGTCTCTATATGAGGAGGCATTCTGGTCGGTGCCAGAGGCTCCGTCGTGTGATGACGCGAGCCTAGTCCAGACTCCCCAAAGCACCAAACTATGTTGTGAGCCACTCAGGCCCACGGGAGCACCATCATCAATAGAGACACTGGGTACAAGAATACGGTCTACGGACCATGCCTCTTATAAAAACAAAAAGGGGGAGATGTAGAGAGCCGCTTTCCGGGTTTGGCCTAGTGGACACGCTGCAGCCTGCTCTAGAGTTCCCCCCGCCCATCGAGTGAGCCAAGATGGCGCTCACATCCTGCTTCCGCAAATGACGCACACGCCCACCAACCCTATCTTCCAATCACCTCTGTATACGTGGCACTAACCTATTGGGTTTGGGCACAGTATATAAGAGGTTACCCGGACGGGGTGGGTGGAGACGACCCACAGGGAGCCGTACCTGACGGCCGCATAGAGGTTGTTCCCCTGCGGGGTATCTTGTCCCGCGCGGAACCTGTAACAGAGAATGCAAGCTTAACTCCAGTAAAGGTCTGTGCTTACAACTGCTACGTGTCTTGGATCTGTGTTTCTCACCAGCGCGGATTTGTCTGCGTCTCTCTGTCTCTCCTCATTGTCTCACCCGCCGGCCGGGGGCTTGACGCTGAGCGAGAAGTCGCGGACACATCTCTAGAAAATGCTTATAAGAAAACGGGGCCTAGATTGTAAGCTTTTAGAGCAGACACATTAAGACCAGAGAGGTGATCATTATTTCTGTATTTTGAGAGGCTATTTCATATATATATAACCTGATATTTAGAGATAGGAAAGAAGCGAACAAGTTGGGGTTAAAGTAATTCAAAACATAGGGGTAAGGAAAACAGTGTCTGTATTTTAGAACCACTCTTACTCTTTGAGACCCATGAAAGAAAGGTTTATTTGATCTGAAACCGAAATTTTCTGTAGTGCATAATCTAATTCAACCTGTCTCTATAGCTCATTTGAACAATTGAAACACTGGAAGCACAGAATAAGAAAGAGGTCCTTTAATCCTGTATAGATTATTGTAATGCCTGGAAACATCCTAGAGTATATTAAGCAGATAATCAAAAAGTATTGGCAAAGTCTCCTGAGGGAGGAGAGAAAGAATATGGAACTATTAAACCTTACCATCAGGGAATCCCTTGATACTGTGCGAAATGTTACAGACACCCAAACCAATAGACCATGCCCTCGATCATGAGGCTTGCTCTTATGAAGCTTATGTAGGTAGCAGAGAAGCTTAGACTACCTATAGACATGTCTAAGAGTTACTTCTGGAGGACCTCTTTTGTTGCTTACATGTGCCTCAGTCTCTCTAAGCTCAACTCTGCAAGTGAAATCATTGCCCTTCCCCCTACATGAGACATGACATCCAGGAGGAAAGTCTCCCTGGCACCACAGAATCAACAATTCTATCCTGACCAAAAGGGGGAAAAGTATAATTTAAAGTTATCAGTGGCAGAGAGATTTCAGATAGAGTCAAGAGGCTACTCTGGGGGTTGCTCTTATGCAAGCTTCAGGTAGATCTTGCTACTTACCATAACCTGCCAACCCCCAACCAGGGCCATTCCAGCCAATCCTAAAGAACACCTAGGGCGGTATATAAGATTCCACAAGGGTTCCATGCACTAGAGTAAGTTTACAGAAACCTACAACCTCCAGATGGGTGCCTGGTCCAGATAAATCCTGAAACCTAGCCCAGCCTCTCCAGAGCATCAGATAGTTCCATCTCCCTACCCCATATTAGTGACAGACCCTTCCAATATCAAAAATTTAGAATTGCCATAGGCCAAACAATCCTAAAGAGAGGGAAGGAAAGATGAAAGGTGATGGTGGAGTTAAACAGAGAAGATAGAATTTAACAAATGAATATGAATGCTGAATCATTAAATTGATATCTGTTTTAGTCTCTAGTATTTTAGAGCAGCTAGAGGTAAAAACCTAAAATTATGGAATTGTAACCCATGTCAAACTCTGAAATATGCTCTACAAGTAATTGTGGTGCTGTGCTTTGAAATTTATAGCTTTTTCTGTATATATGTTATTTTTCACAAAAAGAGAAGGAAAAAAAGTCAATTGTGATGATAAAAAAATATTTAAGCCCTCTTGCCTCCTATATTCTGAAGCAGCTAGAAGGAAAAATCTGAGAGGATTGTATGGTTGCCCATGGCAAACTCTGGGATCTGTCCCTCTAACCACTTGTTAAAGAGTGTTTTGAAAACCATTGCTTTTTTATTTCTTTGCTTTGTATATATATTATACTCTGCAATAGAAAAAGTTAAAAAAAAAAAAAAAAAAGATCCCATCCAGCAATACTGAATGAGTTTTAAAGAGCTTGTCATGTCTGTGGTCCATGGCAGTCTCAAACTGGCACAGAATCTAATAATCTAAACCTAAATGCACCATGTTGCAAATTAAGGTACTGCTATTGTCTCTAATGACTTTAGCAGTGTTCAATTATCTGATATTGCATAACAGAGAACTGTAAAACTTAGTGACTTAAACAGCAGTTTTTTACTGGACAGGGTACACTGGGTTGGCATGTCTGCCTCACAGTGTCTGTGGTCTTGGTTGAAAGGACGCAAATGACTCAGGACAGTCATTGAGCAGGCATCCTGCCTGCTTGGTCTTCCTCACAGCCTGGCAGTCTCAGTCTGGGACTTCTTACATGGTGTCTGTCTTCTCCCAGTGTGAATATCCAAGAGATACTGATCTGTAATTTTTCCTTTCTTATAAGGGTAATGCTGGCCTCAAAGAATGAGTTAGGAAGTGTTCCCTCCTCTTCTGTTTCTTGAAAGAGTTTGAGAAGGCTTGGTGATAAGTACTCTTTAAATGTTTGATAGAATTCAGTATTGAAATCATCAGACCCCGGACTTTGTTGAGAGGTTTTAGTTTACTGGCTCAATCTCTTTGTTCATTATAGGTCTGTTGAGATTTCTTGCTTTAGATTAGGTAATTTATATATTTCTAGGAATTTGTCCATTTCGTCCAGGTTTTTTAGTCTGTTGGCTTATAATTTTTCATGTTACCCTTTCTTATAAGACCTTTTTTTTTTCTATAAGGGTGGTAGAAATGACCCCACTTCCATCCTGATTTTAGTTGTGTCCTCCCTCTCTTTTACTTTCTCAGTCTGCCTAAAGATTTATCGATTTTATTGATCTTTTCAAAGAACCAACTTCTGTTTTTTTTGAGTCCCTCTATTGTTTTTCTGTTCTCTATCACATTTATGTTCATCCTGGTCATTACTGTTTCTTTCCTTTTCTAACTTTGCATTTATTTTGCTCTTGTTCTAATTTCTTTACATGTAAAGTTAGGTTATTTATTTGTAATCATCTTCTTTTGTAATGTAGGCATTTACAGTTATAAATTTCTCTCTAGGCTGCTTTCTCTGTATCCCATAAGTTTTGATATATTGTATTTTCCTTTTCATTTATTACAAGATATTTCCTAGCTTTATTCCATTGTGGTCCTAGAAGATACTTTGTATGATTTCATTACTTTTTAAATGTATTAAGATTTTGTTTGTGACCTAGCATATGGTGTATCCTGGAAGATGATCCATATACACTTGAGAAGAATATGGGTAGAGTGTTCTGTAAATGGCTAATAGTGTTGATCAGGTCCTGTATTTCCTCACTGATTTTCTATTTAGATATTCTATCATTTATTGAAAATGGTGTATTGAAGTCTCCAACTATTATTATAGAACTATCTGTTTTTCCCTTCAGTCTATAAATATTTGCTTCATGTATTTTGGGGCTCTCTTGGTGCATATTTGTATATGGCTGTTGTATCTTCTTGCTAGACAATTTACACAGTGGTTTGAGGTCCCTCATATCACCAATTTTGTCACTGCATCTCCTTGTGACTTCCATAAACTCTGCTGTTTTTTCTAACCCCTGGAGTTTCCCGCAGGGGAAAGTTCAAAAGCTGAGATTCTGTGCAGGAAAATACTACAGTGAAAGGAGAGTAGCAATAGAGTTGGCAAGTGCTGGCTTGATCTGGGGTGCATTTGGAAAGCAGATCAGTTAGAATGAAAGTGCTTATTTGGTTATTGCCTCACAGAAAAAGCTGTTGTAAAACTTTTAGATTTTTTTCAAATCTTTTAAGAGGGAAAATATATTGTAGTATAATTTCAACTTGTTTTACTCTTATTTTGAGTGTTTGAGCATCTTTTCGGAGTTTTAAAAACTTTATATTCTGGAGGTAGAGGGTGAAATGCCCATGTCCTTTGCTTGTTCATCTATTTCGTTGCTGATTCTTTTTTCTTTTTTTTTATTATTAGGAAGAGAAGCTATTTGTGAAGTGACTAGTTATTATTATTTTAATTTTGCTTTGGAATTGTTTATTTTTATTTTAAGAAGAAGCTTTGATATGTATGCATTCATATTTCTTGTTATGTACTTGTATGACTTCTGAATTTTGAGTTTCAATTAGCAGTGGATTTCCTACTCCAGCATTACAAAGACATCAGTCTACTCTCACAATCAAATTTTTTTATGCACTTAGAATTTGTCCTGGTCTTTGCTGTGAAATATGAATCTATTTTTAACTTCATGCTGGATATCTAGTTATTTCAATACCATTAATTGAAAAGTCCATTCTTTCATCCATAGGTTTGAGGTGCTACCTTTATCCGCTACAAAATCTCTGTGAGTATTTTGGTTTATGGTTCCAATTTCTATATCCATCCATTGTTTTCTCTCTCTCTCTCTCTCTTGCTTGCTTGTTCTTGCTCTTGTAATGGATGTATGAGGACCTCAGTTTCATTGCTGATGCTTTATAGGAGGTTTAAATATCCACTGTACTGGTCCTCTGACTATTCCTTCCTCTCTTTTGGGGATTTCGTGTCCTCCCACATGTACTTCAAGCTTACCCCCTCCCCAGAAAGACAGCTTTAAGATTCCATCTTGTCTTTACTTTGTTCTCAAAGTCCAACATCTCTCATTGATGCCAGGAATTTATTTCACATCCAGATGATTACTTTTGATTTAGAGACCTGTCAAGTAAAACAAGCCAAACTGCCTTCTCTGTACCCAACATGCAAGGTGGTGTACTGGTTTGAAAGGATTTATGTACCCTAGAAAAGCCATGTTTTAATCGTAATCAATCTTGTGGGAGTAGTGGTTTCTTCTAATCGCTTTTTAGTACTATAGGTAGGAAACTTGATTAAGTTATCTCCATGGAGATGTGGCTCAATCAGTTGTGGGTATTAAACTTGATTAGATGGAGACATGTCTCAATCCATTCTATGAGGGTCTTGATTAGTTTACTGGAATCCTATAAAAGAGGAGACATTTTGGAGAGAGTCCCTTTTGAGAATGAGGAGAGAGTTGCAGAACCACAACAGAAGAATGAGAGGACCACAGAGTCTGCCACCCAGTGACCTTCGGAGATGAAGAAGGAAAACACCTCCCAGGAAGCTTCATGAAGGCAAGAGGCCTGGAGAGGAAGCTAGTAGACATTGCCATGTTCACCATGTGCCTTTCCAGTGGAGAGAGAAACCCTGAACTTGACCTTCTTGAACCAAGGTATCTTTCCCTGATACCTTAGGTTGGACATTTGTATAGCCTTGCTTTAACTGGGACATTTTCATGGAATTAGAACTGTAAACTTGCAGCTTATTAAATTCCCCCTTTTTAAAAGACATTCCATTTCTGGTATATTGCATTCCAGTAGCTAGCAGACTAGAACAGTTGGAGCGTGGGCAGAGTGGGGAGGCCCACTGAAGTCGTGGGGAGCTATTGCACCGGGCCTGGAGTGAGAAACCTTTCCTAACGAGGCCCAGATTCTGCACCCTGGCAACCCCTACCCCATCGCTGTCCATGGTGCCTTCCTCTGTCTTCTGGAAGGTCCTTCCTTTTCTGTTACTTTCTTTGGCCTCATTTGATGAAGGTCTTTCAGATGAAGTCTTTTTTTTTAGAGCTGGGCAGCAGTTCTGCTTTTTGCCTATAACCTCAAATGATCTCTTTAAGTCTTAAACTGCCAGCATTTTCTAGGTCAGTTTGGTTGTGGGTGTTTGTTTGTTTTGGACAATTTAACTCTCATAGGCATAGTCCAATTTATATCTTTATGATTCCAACTGCTTCAGATTATTTTTGAGATATGCATTTTTATTTGTGTGTTTTTTGTTTTAGTTGGATTTTTTAGCCTATAAGGTTTCCTAAGTAGCAACTCATAACTTATTCTCTTCACTGAGAAACCAACTTAATCCATTTGTAGGTTTTAACAGCGGCTGTGATGGTCATGCCCTTAAATGGTAATTTGCCATGAAGTTCACTCTTAGCCAGTCTTTGACTCTCAAAGCATTTCTCATAATATTTTTTTTCTTTAAGAATTGGAAGAGGCAACTTTTAAAATCTTATATAGCAAAAGGTAAAATTAGAAAAGCTTTGAAAGTTTTCCAGTCTTTCAAGATCCCATATTTCTAGTATTTCCATAGTCCCTTTTATTTGTGCATGCAAACCTGCTCTTTTTTTCCTCTCAGCTCATCAGTTCTCTAAGATACTCCTATCAAATGCATGAATAGTATCTGGGATACACTACTAACATTCAGTTCTTCGACCTCTATTCCTAAAATTTAAGCCAAAAAGATAATAATATTTGAGTTTGAAGTTATTATAGGTGATGAATATATAACTCTGTGATTATACTGAGAGCCACTGATTGTTCACTTTGGTTGGACTGTATCATGTGTGAATAAAGCTGAAAAGTGATCATAGATAGCACCAGCACCAAAATTTACTTATACTGCCTATTGTTAGGGTTCATGCTGTTTATTGTGTTAAAGTACCAATTTATTTACCAGTTAAGCCAAAAAAGATTTTTATCTACCTTACATTCCTGTCCCAAAATGATAGGTCAGCTTTGGCTTTGCTCCTCTCAGCTCCACTAAGATTCCCACAGAGGTGACCATTTTTTCTCTGTAACATTGTTGGTCCTTATGGCAGAGGAAAAAGATAACATGGCTCCTAAACCTGCTTAGAAGGGACATGTCTCACTTCCATTCATATGTCATTGACCAAACCAAGACAAATGTGGATTATAAATTATTTACATGAGTTCATCAGGAAGGGGATATAGAATCAGCCTGGAGAGAAAGACCCCCACAAAGGGGCACTGAATATAGATGAACAGAAATATAATCAACCACACCATGTCTATTTTGCTTGTATTTTCCACAGGAACTTCTGAATCAGCTTGTCTGTATATCTGAGAACATGTTCCATTAGCATAATGTTTAATTAGTTTACTGACTTAAGGAGAATTGATATCTCTGTGACATGGAATCTTCCCATCCATGAACATGGTATGTTTTTCCATTTGTTTTGCTCTTGTGTCCTTCAGGGTCTCTTTAGTCTGGTCTGGTTTTGTACATTCTTGTTAAATGTATTTCTGGGTATTTTATCTTTCTATTGTTTTTGTATGAGGGCTGTACAGATGCAGACCCTTGATTTTATTTATCCTTTTTATAGTCTGCTAATTTACTGATTTTTCATATTTGAAGCAGTTTTTAGGTGATTCTCTTGGATTTTCTAGTGGTGATTACATCACATAAAATCATGATCATTTTAACTTTTGTCTCTTTTTGATGCACTTACCGCTACCAGCTTGTACATTGTTAAATAATAGTGGCAATGGGACATCCTTATCACCCGCTGTTTCCCCATAAAGCATGATGCTAACTTTTGTCCTAAAATATATACATTTTATCACATTAAGGAAGAATACACTGAGTTCTGTTTTATTGAGCTCTTTTATTACAAATGGGAAGGTATTTTTCAAGATACCTTCTCAGTGTCTATGTGGATGATGTTGGATTTTTCTCTGTAGAACTGTGACTATGAATTATAATAATATATTTCTTAATATTAAGTTTTCCTTTATTCCTAGAATAAACTCAGAAAATTCCTTCTCAGTCAACATGGTTTATTTCTTTTCCTTCTATCAGTAAATATTAGTGTTTCCTCAGATTCTGTATTTGTTACTTTTCTCCTCTCAATCTTTTAGCATCTCTTTGGCATTTCATTGCTTTGGCTACCACTGAAATACTGATGCTTCCCAAGTGTTTATCTTCAGCTTAGAGCTCTCTTCTGAGCTCTAGGATCATATAGTCTCCTGCCTGTTGGACATCCCCAGACATTGGGTCACAGATACTCAAACAGTACACACCCAAGATCCATCTCAATTCTTCCTTTCATATTTGTCATCTCTTTTTCCCAATTTCAGTTTACAGCTCCATTATCTACTCAGCTGCCCATGTGGACACCTGGAAGTAAAAGTCCCCTCTCACCCCCTGCACAGCAGATTAGGACCAAGTTCTGCTATTGCTTTCATTTATTTGTATTTGTTTGTTTGTTAGGATTAACTCCCTATTCTGCATTCTTACTGCTCTGTTACTTTAATACCTCCCTGGTTTCTTCCCCTCCAATTCTCCCTTCAACTGCTCTCCATTCCCCTTTCAGAGAATGAGCATTCACATGCAGATCTTTACATCTGTGATTTCCGAAGTGGAAGATACTCACCCTGAGCTGAATACAAGCAGTCTGTTGGGATGTGGGGAGAAAATAGTAGGAAATCTGTGTACATAATTTTAATTTATAATAAGAATGAGTATATAAAAAATGTTATTGTTGAGATAAATTGTTTAATGTAGAAATGCAGGATTCTTCCATTAGCAGTTTCTTGAATACCTACACTGCCTGCTGCTGGGCTGTCGTGGCTCCTTTAGCTGGTTGTGTACTTCATATCTTTGTGGGTTGATTTAAGCTGTCACCTCATATTTGTGAGAACTCATTCCTGTTGAAGGCATAAATGTCTTTGGCTCTTCACTGAAGTGTAGCTTGATAATACAAAATAGAACTATCTTTTTCCTTCTTTGTAAACCTTGAACATGTTTCTTATTTAGTTTCTCTAACACATTTTTGCAGGTATGTATTTATGTTTATGTCTCCATACCAGGCTATAAGCTCTCTGTAGGAGCAGAATTTTATTTACCATTTTATTCCTATCACTGAGGACAGATATGTAAGGGAAACTTAATAATATTTTTAGGATTTAATAAATTGTTAGGGAGGCAGGATATTTTTATGGCTTCTCTTTCTCCCTCAATACAGATTGTAAAGGAAGGTATGTAGTAAGTATTTTACAAAAGATATACATACCCGCATACACAGAATGAGATCCCATATGTCATGTTCTTGTGACCCAGTATCAATGAATGAATTAAGGAGGAATGTGCCATTACAGGGATCTCTGTCTTTTGAGGATGTAGCTGTGGGCTTCACCCAGGAGGAGTGGCAGTGCCTGGACCTTGCTCAGAGGACCTTGTACAGGGATGTGATGCTGGAGAACTACAGCAGCCTGCTCTCCCTGGGTGAGCGGAACTTCCCCAGTAACTCCCAGGGGCCAGCATCTGTTTTCTTCATTAATAAGTATATAGACCATTTACAAAGTTTAATATTGTTTAAGTTTGAGATTCTGTTCTAAAAAGAATGTACCCTCTCTCAAATTGGCTTCTTCATTACAAGCTTCTAAAGCTGTGCTGTTGTTTTTCTTCAGAGGCCCTGAAACTGAAGCATTTTGGCACAATCCCTATATTGTTTCCCACCAACAGGGCATTGCATTCCCAAACCTGAGGTGATCTTCAACTTGGAGCAAGGACAAGAGCCCTGGACATTAGAAGGACTCTCCAGCCAGTGCCTCCCAGGTCTGTCTGTGCATACTGGGTGAGGGGACAGCAGGGGAAATTAGATCTTGAGGACAATTCAGCTTTGAGGACCTTTTTCAGCAAATTTTGTCTTTAGGCACCATACCTGAGCACAGCTAGTCTACTTGCATCAGACACATGCTTAATGCAGTCTCCCAAGATTGCTTTCATGTAAGAGCTCATTCTCTTTTTTCCAACTGAATATTTTCTTAGATTTATCCCAAATCCAATCCCCACCTGCCTTTTCTTAGACTTTTTCCTTGGTTAGTCTCTTTCTCTAGATGCTCAGTTGTCTACCTTTCATCTGTTGTCATGGGCTCTTTCCTTTCTGGCATTTATTTGTATATTCATACATATGTTAAATGGGCAGCTTTTAGGTGCTGGTCATTTCATAGTTGTGGAGATACCAGCACTGATCAAATAATGCCCCTCCTTTCGTATACCTTATGTTCCATTGAAAGAGAAGCAAGAACAAATTTGTAATATGTTAAATCATATGATAAGAACACTTTACCAGGGTAAGGGAGGAAGAAAAATTAGGAAGGGTGTTTAGAGAATGTAGTTTTAGAGGGATTTTTTTAAGTGTTTACTTTGGGACAGTTTTAAGTTTAAAATTATAATTTCCAAAATTTAATATGTTCTGTGTAGTTAGATACAGAATCTGTAGTTAAGGGTGGACATCAGAATTAAAGTTGCAAATTTGAACATGATTAGCTTAATGATGGTCTTTAAAGGTACACAAAGTAGGGAGGCCTGTAGGGAATTGTTAAGAAAGTGAGAGAAGAGGCTGAGCTTTGGGGCAGCACAGCATTCCAACATCATGAAGCAGAGGAAGATCCAGCAAAGGAGTGTGGAAAGAGGCAGACTGAGGTAGAAGGTGAACTAAGAAATCACAGTCTTCCTATGGCCAAAGGAACCAAGAGTTTCAAGAAGGCAGCCAGACTTATGATTTCAAGGTGGAGTATAAAGTCAGCATTTTTCCCTTTTTCTTTGTGGAATCATTCTAAAACAAAGAGAATAAGAAACATACAGGGGATTCCATTTTCAATGAAGTGAGGAGACTGCTGTATTTGTCAGGGTTCTTCAGAGAAAGAGAACTGATTTAGGAAATGTAGGATTTGATGGTAAACCCAGGCTGGAAGATGATCAACTAAGAGAATCAGAGGAGAAATTGCCCCCAGCAGGGAACAGCAAACACACCACATGGCAAGGCTGATTTTCCACTCGTGAGATGTTTGTGCACCCTTGTGTTCTAGTTTGCTAGCTGCCAGAATGTGATATATGCCAGAAAAAGAATGGCTTTTATAAGGGGAAATTTAGTAAGTTGCAAGTTTACAGTTCTCAGCCCATGAAAATGTCCCAGTTAAAGCAAGGCTATAAAAATGTCCAATCAGGGAACGATACCTTGTTCAAGAAGGCTGATGAAGTTCAGGGTTTCTCTCTCAACTGGAAGGGCACATGCTGAATGTGGTGATGTCTGCCAACTTTCTCTCCAGCCTTGTTTCATGAAGCTCCCCTGGGGATGTATTCCTTATTACTTTCCAAGAGTCTGTGGCTATGTGGGCTCTTGTGGTTGTTGTGACTCTGCTCTGTTGCTCTCACTCTCTCTCCAAAATGCTTCCTCTTTTAAAGGATTCCAGTATTAATGAAGACACCCCCCCTGGAATGGGTGGAGTCATATAACCCTCTAATCCAAAGTTAACACCCATAATTGGGTGGGTCACAGCTCCGTGGAGATAACCTAATCAAGTTTCCAATCTATAGTACTGAATAGGGATCAAAAAGAAAAGTCTTCCTCCACAAGACTGGATTAGGATTAAAGCATGGCTTTTCTAGGGTACGTAAATCCTTTCAAACCAGCACACCTTGCTTCACAGCTCGATTTGAAGCTGGGGTTATAAGACGGTCCCTGTAAAGAAAAGAGAATATTGGTACTTTCTCAAATGTAATTTGGTATTGAAGGAAAAACAGAAAAGATCCTGGACACAAGTTTACTAGTAAAGATCCCACCTTAGTTATTGAGGGATGACAAGAACACTCTGTGGGTTCTGCTCTGTTGCTCTAGATTAGTGATAGTGCCTCTGGCATTTCCCCCTGAACACCCTTGTCTACTAATTTCCTTATTACTCTGTTTATTGTTTGTTATTCTTTTTTTGGCTCCCCTCATTTTCTGCATGTTTCTCTGTCCCTGGATGAGTCACCTTTCCATAAATTTGGTGTCTTCAGTTTGTTGTTTTGAAGGTTATAGTTGTAGAGTGCTAAAAAAATTGCACATGTGGGCATTTATAGTTTCTCCTCCCTTTTTTCATTTCTGTTTGGTCTAAGGGTAAAAAACAAAAACAGGCTCTTAGGATTGTTTTCATTTTGTGAGACTGTGACTGAAACTAAAAAGGCAACCTCAGAAATACCTGTACTAAATCCCATTCTATGTGAAACAGATGTGGTTCATAGATGTGAAAATTTTTTCTCATTTTAGATGTCCAGAAAATAGATGACCTGATGGAGAGGAGTTGGGAAAATCAAGACAAACATTTTTGTCAAGTTGTAATCATCAACAAAAAAAATCAACTGAGAAAGTTGAATTAGGAAAAATGTTTAATTTGAGCACAACCCTTTTTCCTTTAAGAAAAGTAACCTGTGGAATGAGTTCAAACTATATTTCAAAATTTATTATAAGTAATGGAAACTATTCAGGCATTAGGCCTGAGAAGTTCAGTGGATGTCAGAACTTGCTTCTCCCTGTTAATCCCAATCACATGCATGCAGAAGAGAAACCTTATGACTTTACTCTAATTGGGAAATCCCTCAGACAGAGTGAATGTTTTATTCATCATCAGAATATTCAAACTTTTGAATGTAGTGGACAAGGGAAGCCTTTCAACAAGGAGGCAATATTCTTTATACACAAGAGGGCTCATACAGAAGAGAAACCCAGTAAATCTAATGAATGTGGAAAAACCTATGATAAGTCACCTCTCATTGTACAAGAGAGCACTCAGGTAGAAGAGGATCACCATAAATGTAATGAATGTGGAAAAACCTTTTGTGAGAAACCAATACTCTTTAATCTTCATAAAGTTCATTTGGAGGAAAAATACCATGAATATAATCAAAGTGAGGATAATTTCAGCAAGAAATTACACCTCACTCGGTTTCAGAGAACTCACTTGAGAGAAAAAACTTGTGAATGTAATGTATGTGGGAAAATCTTCTGTGAAATGTCTTATCTCACTAAACATCAAAAAGCACACACACGGGATAAGCCCTATAAATGTGTTGACTGTCAGAAAACATTCATTGGCAAATCAACCCTTATAGTACATCAGAGAACACATACTGGGGAGAAACCCTATGCATGTAATGAATGTGAAAAATTCTTCTGCCATAAATCAGACCTAAGTGTTCATCAGAGAATCCACACAGGGGAGAAACCCTATGAATGCAATGACTGTGGCAAGGCTTTCTACCAGAAGTCAGCCCTCACTGCACATCAGAGAACACACAAGGGGGAGAAGCCTCATGAATGCAGTGAGTATGGTAAAACTTTCCACAAGAGATCAGTCCTTATTGCACACCAGAGAACTCACACAGGAGAGAAGCCCTATGAGTGTCAGGAGTGTGGAAAATCCTTCAGTCATAGGCCAGCCCTAATTGTACATCACAGAACCCATGCAGGAGAGAAACCTTATAAATGTAATGAATGTGGAAAATCCTTCTGTGTGAAGCCAAAACTCACTGTACATCTTAGAACTCACACAGGGGAGAAACCCTATGAATGTAGTGAATGTGGGAAGACTTTCTACCAGAAGTCAAAGCTCATTGTACATCAGAGAACTCACACAGGGGAGAAAACTTATGAATGTAGTGAATGTGGGAAAACCTCTGTGAGAAGTCAACCCTTAATAAACATCAAAGAACTCACACAGGGGAGAAGCCTTATGAATGTAAGGAATGTAGGAAAACTTTCTGCCAGAAGTCAGCCCTCACTATACATCGGAGAACTCACACAGGGGAGAAACCCTATGAATGTAATGAATGTGGAAAAACCTTCTGCCAGAAGTCACACCTCAGCAAATATCAGAGAACTCACACAGGGAAGAAACTGAGTATGACAGAAACTGGCTGTGTGCTCACCAATGCCCACTTTCTTTTTCTCTTGGGCACACAGCCTACATTTCTCAGCCTCCATTTAGTACGGGTGGGCGCATGTGACTTCAGTTCTGACCGGTGAAATATGGGCAAAAGTGGTATTCATTATTTCCAAGCCTGGCCTGCAAAACACATGATATGGTCCTCCCTATCTTCTCATCCTTTGTTGGACTAAAATGGAGCCTACCCCCAGGTGACCTTGGGAGCCATAGTTGAAGGTGGCAATCATAATTTAAGACAGAGTGAATTAAGTGGAAATAGCAGAGATTTCACCTCTACCCCCAAATCACCGTTGGTCTTTATGTGAATGAGAAATAAATACATACTGTTGTTCTATGTTTTGATGTCTTTGCACTACAACAGATGCACCCTGCTGTAGGTACACATTTTGTGAATGTAGAAAACCTTCTGTGAGAAGTTACCACTCCTTGTATATCAGGGAATTCACACAGGAGAGAAACCTTTATTGTTACCTTTCATCCCCAAGTCAGTTAATGGAAAAGTTAAATAAATCATAGGGAGAAACAAATCCTGCAACAAATAAAGGAATGCCTCTATTAAGTAGGGACAGCTCATTGAACCATTAGATAACTGAGGATGAAGTATAAAACCTTATAAATATTTTTAATTTATAAAGATTTTCAGCAAAACTTGAAATTTTATTGTGTATCAGAATTTGTAATGAGAAAGCTATCAATTTAGGTAGATGAAAATTTTCAAATAGATATGTTTATTTTCATTGAAAATAGAGCAATCTATAAAAGTTGTTGACTGTAAATGAGTCAGTATACAGGGGATATTTGGATTCCCAGTGAATATTTGGCAAGGTCTGGAGGCATTTTTGTTTGTCACAACTAGGGGGTGCTACTGGTATCAATTGGATAGAAACCAGGAATGCTGCTAAACATTCTGCAGTACGCAGGACAGCCCTCCACAACAAAGAATCATCCAACCTGAAATCTCAGTATTGCCAAGGTTGAGAAATCCTGCCATAAACATATTTTCCTGATAATATACGCATTTTTAAAGCTCAGAAAAAAATCTGCAACTCAGGACAATGCACACAAGATATGCAGGGTTTAAGTTTATAAGCATGTTATATTAGAAATTTTGCTTAACAGCACCCAGTATAACTGTGGGAAGGAAATACCCTTAGCTTAATAAATACTGTGACTTATATTAGGATTTTCCATACCCAAAGACACTATGGCCTTTTTGAATCATGCCTAATAAGTGTAAAGCATTATGCATATTTTCTAGTCTAAGTTTTTGACTGTTATTAAAGAAGGCAATGTTTTCTAAAATTTGGAGCTAATACAGAGACAGCCAATGAATTGAGGCTAGTAAAAATGTTCTGTACATAAAAATGCAAAAAAATGGGCACTTAATTGTTAACAGCTTAAGCCTGAGTTAATTTAAACAGCTATTATGAACAATAGTGCCCATTTCATTCTACTCAGGGAATAGTTTCTTAAAAGAAGTTTTCCCTTCCTTTCCTTCCCTCATAGTTTTAATGGAGCACCAAGTACTATGTTACTGAAAAATCTACATTTGCCTTTAGAATGATGGTGTGTCTGTTTTTTTCCTATTAAGGATGAAGGACAAATGCAGGCTCCACCACTTATTAGCTGCATGACCTTGAAACTTAACCTCTCTGGGCCTTGGTTTCTTTGTATTCAAAAAGGAGTTATAACCTGCATCAAGGAGCAAGGAGTAAAATAATTTAAGATAAGGAAAGTGCTTAGAATATTACCTGCCATGTAGCAAGCAGTTTGTAAACTTTATGGTGATGGTGATTATCATAATTTACAAATTATGCAATTTTTTGTACCAACTAATAAGTTGGAAGAAGGCTGTAACAGGCTATTGCTTGGCTACCCAAGAGTCATCTCCAGTATTTAGACATCTTGATATGATTTTGTTTTCCATGTCTACACAGAGGTTTATTCAGGGATGTATCTTGATTGAGCTCTTCATGGTTGGCATCAACTAATCTTTTCTTTTTTTTTTAATATTTTTATTCACAAATCTTGACAAACATACAGTCCATACATGGTATACAGTCAGTGGCTCACGACATAATGACATAGTTGTGTATTCTTCACCATAATCATTTTTTTGATGAAACATAACCACATACATATTCTTGCCATATGATCATTCCACTCTTGTTATATAATCAATAACTCACAAAATCATCACATAGTTGTATATTCATCATCATGATCATTTCTCAGAACATTTACATCAATTCAGAAAAAAAAATATAAAGAAAACAGGAACAAAAACTCAAACATACCATACGCCTTACCCCTCCCTTTCATTGATCACTAGCATTTCAATCTACTAAATTTATTTTAACATTTGTTCCCATTATTTATTTATTTTTAATCCATATGTTCTATTTGACATAGACTAATCTTTTCAATGATTTTTGGGGGCTGGACATGTGAGCCCACTCTTCCCAATGAGACATTGGGAGAATCACTTCATGGCACATCTGGAAAAAATTTTCTGAAAGTAGAAGACAAGGAAATGTGGTTCTGCTGACATTACTGCTTGTGGACATGTCACAGGCTGCACATTGCAGCACTGAGACGTAAAGCCCAAGGATGGCAGAGCAGAAAGAAGACAGGCACCTACAGGAGTGATGACATGGCAAAGCTGCTGAATTAGCTGAACCCAGAGTTGCTCTGTTTTGTAACTTAAATAATGTGTGTGTTGTCTATTGCTGTGTAAGAAACTACCACCAGGACACTCTTGCTCTGGTTGGCTGAGAGTAAGCCTTATGTACCTTAAGCACAGGAGTGGCAGCCCATTCCTTGCTCTATTGTGTTGGTTAGAAGCAAGCCACAGTTTCTTCCCACATTCAAATGCAGAGAATTATAGAGTGTGACTTATTAGAGCTCACTTTAGATGTATTTGCTACATGTAGATAATCATTTTTGTCTGAGGCAGTTAGGTTTTGGGTTTCTGTTACTTAGAGATGAAGGCTTCTTAATTGTCAGATACATTTTTATGAGTTCACTTCGGAAATATTACATGCCACAGTTAAAAGTAGAATGACTGCTTTTGAGAATTGCCCGAAAGCTGGCTATTACTACATCCTGGACAACTCTATATAACTCTTTATAACACTTTTTAAATGTTATAGAGGAAATACTCTTTTTTTTTCATTTTCTCCCCTTACATTGATTCTTGGTGATTATATTTAAGATCTATGTAAGCTTCCTTTCCTCATCCACAAATCCCCTTCTGCATACTGATTGGATTTGCACTAAATTTTAGTTCTTGGCCAGGATACCCAAACAGGGTGAAATCACCCATGTGGCCTGAACCACTGTAAAGCAACCAGGCAACAAAACCAGGGATGGGGGCTCAGGCCCTTTCTGCTCTTTACCCCATCCTGGTGATAGGCCTACAAGTCACCATGGGCGTCTCCCACATGCTGATTACAAGATGTAGGCCTGTAAAAGTACAAGTAAAAAGAAAGATTTAAAGGAAAAGATATTGGCGTCTATGTATTATGAGAACATTACACAGAATAAACCCAAAATAGCTATACTCATTCTACACAGAGTGCAGTTTAAGGCAAAAGGCATTTTTAGAGAGAGCCAAATTTATAATTATAGAACAGTTAATCTGTCAAGGTGATGATGTAACAATTCTAAATATCTATGCAACTAACAATACAACCCCAGTGAAAACTGGTAAACTTAAAGGGGAGGTAGAGAAATCCACAATTCTGGAGGGAGGCATGTACCCACCTCTCTCCATTGGGTTTAGAAAATGAGTGAGGTATGGAAAATAGAGGTAAGAAACTAATGAAACCAGATAAATAGTAATAAAATGATCAGCTTAGCATTCAAAGCAGAATGCCCCAAATAATGCTTTTTATTGATATATTACACCAGGCCAGGAAAATACTAACCAACAGCACAGCAAAAATCCCAAAGCACTGGGGGAGCCAGATTATCATCTTGAAAATGTGTGGGGAGCTTGTTGGAGTGCAGGCTCTGCTGAAAGTCTTGTGAGAAAAAGCTGGGGGGGTCCACCCAACCTGCTGACCGGAAGGTGGCTTAGGCTATGGGAGTCTCCGTCCCCCAGAGGGGCCTAAGGATGGCCAGTGTGGTTCCAAGCGCCCCTGGGGACCGGGAGCTTGCGGGGTGACTTCTCACTCCCCTCAGGGCTCCCTTGAGACTCAGGCCCCAAAGGCAGGAGCATGGCAAGGTAGGCCTGGGCACTGTGAAGGCAGGTGGCCACACACTCTTCTTCCCTTGGGTCTCAGACTGGCAGGTCCACGAGTCTGTGAAGTGAGGGCGGGAAGGTGGAGGGGCAAGGCTGGGAGGGCAGGGAGCAGCCCCTGCACAGGCAGGGCCACGGGGCCCAATGCTGGTGGGTTTCCTGCAACCAGTCATGCCGGCACCAGGTAGTCAAGGGGTCACAGCATGACGGCCAGAGACTACCGCTCCGGGTCCACTGGTGGGGATGACACGAGGATGGGCGTGTTTGCGACTTGCTACAACATTTGCTGCTTGCCAAAAATATCCTGGGCCATGGTCCTGGGTTCTTCTGCTGCTTCTTCACCACTGTGTCTAGCTTCCACCTGGACTCGTCATGTTGTACTGGTGGAAAGTGGAGCTGAAGCAAATAAGCTGATACAAGTAAGCTGCTTGCTGGGCCATGAGCAAAAAACCCTGTGAATCTGACCTAGTAGTCTCTAGTCTTCTGCCAATGACTGTGAAATAGTAACGTGCTAAGAGGCTAAGATATGGGCTTCCGAGCTGGGTAAATCCTGAGACTCTTCACAGTTGTGGACAAGGATTGAGCTGAGGGGGCCTGGCCAGAGGAGCATGGAGAGGAGAGGGGTGGACAGGAGAGGGGTCAAGGTCCAAGCTGGTTGGGCCCTCAGATGTTGTGCAGCAGATGTTGAACTCACAGTCTCTGAGCAATGCCAGGAGTTTGGGGAGGTGCCATTTGTCTATCCTTCCGTCAGTACCACAAGATCTTATCACTATAGCTTTTCCTGTAAAGTAAATCCTCCCACAATGTTCATTTTCAACTGCTTGTATATGCTTGACCCTTTGTGTTTCATGTTAATTTCAGAGTCCTCTTGTGTATTTACACAAAAATACCTGCTACAATTCTTACTGAAAATTGTAATGAACTTATGGAACAATTTATGGATCTTTACAATTATGAGTTTCCAATGCATGAACATGATCTATTTCCATTTTTTATGTCTTTTAAAATTTCTCTAAGCTGGGTGGTTTGTTAGGGTGAAATATTTTTTAAACATTACATTAATTCCTAGGCACATGATTTATTTGATACTGTTGTAAATATCTATTTTTAAATTTCTTTTTCCTGTTTGTTGCTGGCTGTGTTTATTCTAACAGGCCTGGATTTGGCCTTGGCTGTTTTGCTGAAGTAAGAGATGTACCTGAAAGTTACTGACAAGGGTGTCAAGGCATGAAATGTTGCTTTACCAGTCATGGGTCTGAGCTGTTTTAGTGTTGGTCATACCAGTTCATCAGTATTGTTTATTGATAATAGTAAGATTGATAATTGGCCAAGTTGTTAGCTGGGCTTGGTGAGAACTTGGGAGGCTCTGCTGTCAGGGCTGGGTACAGAGCAAGGATATACCTGCGTGACCACCAGGCTGTAGATGAAACCCTAGCCTAGTCTCCATTTGGGGCTGCCTGGTACCGAGGCACTTTATGCACATATTTCTTTTTCCTGATCTGAGATAAAGTGCACCCAGGTACATCCCTACAGAGAGAGGAAAACTGGAGTCTGTACCCAGCCTTTCCAAACCCTTAGACCCCTTGTGAGGCAGCCTGTGTCATGAAGAGTTAACCCAGAAGGCTTGGGGTGTTCAAACCCTGCACATAACCTCTAAGCCTTTGTAATAGCCTAAGGAGAGTGTCTTTGTATACCTAGGCCAGAGAGTTTATGATAACCGTGTGAATGATGGTGGTCTTGGCTCATGAGCAAAGGGCTTGATCTGTGGAGGGGCTAGAGACTGAGTATTAAGGACAGCCATGCAGACATTCCTTGATTAACTTGAACCCCAATAAAAACCTCAGATGCCAAGTGTGCTAGCTTGAAACTATTAAAACAGAAAAGCCATGTTTTAATCCTGATCTAATCTCGTGGGGCCAGACCTATTGTTTAGGGTGAGAAACTTTGATTGGACTGTTTCCATGGAGATGTGACACACCCAATTGTGGGTGCAACCTTTTGGTTAGATGGAGATGTGACTCCACCCATTCAAGGTGAGTATTAGTTTATTCGAGTCCTTTAAATGGGAAAGCATTCTGGAGAAACCTCACATGCAGATGCTTGGAGAACAGGAGCTTCAGAGCTGACAGAGACACAGATGTTTGAAGATGCTCAGAGAACCAACAGAGCCAACAGGAGACCCAGTCATTTGGAAATGCAGAGCCCAGAAGACATCACCATGTGCCTTCTGTGAGATGCTAAGCAAACCAGAACATGGAGAGAGACAAGGAAAGCCAAGAGATGAAAGCCAATCCTGGAGAACCCAAGAGAGGAACCCCCACAGGAAAAAGAGGTTGAAAGCAATAGCGCCCAGGAACAAGGGACCAGCCGATACCAGCCACGTGCCTTCACAGATGACAGAGGTGTTCTGGATGGCATCAGCCTTTCTTGAGGGAATGTAACCTTTTGTTGATGCCTTAATTTGGACATTTACACAGCCTTAGAACTGTTACAACTTTAATAAATTCTTCCTTTAAAAGCTGTTCCAAAATACTAAATAAAAATTTAGTATTTTGCATTATGGCAGTTTGGCAAACCAAAACAGCAGGCTTAGGTGAGCTTCCCTAGTTGAAGCATTCCATGTGCATTGTCACACATAGTTGCTGGAAGAATTAAGAGCTGTGCACCCAGCTCCACTGGGAGAGGACAAGAGGAAGTTTGTGCCTGACCACTCTTAGATCCTGCTCTATACCCCTTTTCCTGCTGTTGATTTTATTGTGCCCTCTTGATATAATAAACCATAACTGCGAGTAAAGCAGTTTTTCAGAGTGCTGAGTCCTACTAGTGAATCATTGAACCTGAGGGTGGTCTTGGTGGCTGTGAAGCTTATCCTAACTTGAGGTATGTCCTTCTTTTAATGCTGTTTCTATATTGTATCCTTTTCCTGCAATAAATTGTAGATTCCTAAGCATTTGCCATTTTGGGTCTTGTGCAGTGGTATGTAAGACATATAAAGTTGATTTTGTAATATTTACCTGTTTTTAGAAAACTTGTATACCATCTAACTTCTGTAATTTATCTGTGCATTCTTTTAGATTTTTTAAAAGTATATAATCATACCTTCTTATGCCTTTATTTCTTGCCTTGTTTTATACTCTAGAACTTCCATTATAACTGCAAGTAGTTATACTTGTCCCTCCATTTGGATACTTGTCTTGCTCTCAATCCAGAGAATATGCTTTAAACATTTCACCAATAAGTATGAAGGAAGTTACTGTCTATTCCTAAACTATTTTGATGAGTTTTTATCATGAATGTGTTAAATTTTGCCTAAGGTCTTTTATTTGTCAATTTAAATAATCATTTTTCTTTTTTTGCGTCTTTTATTGTAGTGAATCACTTGATTGATTTTCAAAGGTAAACCTGCTGTTTCATTTTGTCTTTTGATACCTTGTGTAGCTACTCTCCACTTTATAATAAAAGACATCCTGTGTCATAAGAAACTTTAATGCCAGGCAGTCATTGTAAACCAACTCCCCCCTCCACCACCACCAACTTGGACATTCCCTAAATGTCTTTAATAGTTGTGCCTAGATAGCTACTGAGGCTCTTACTTCACCTAACCCTGGGCTTGAGCTCTCCCAGCTTCTTCAAAAAACCTGCGGCTCTGATTTTACTGGTGACCTCCTTTTAATTTTAACAAAGCACAAGATATAAGGTGTTTTTAAACAGAAATACACATAAAACAAGGTTCTGCACTGATACCTTGAAAAAATGTATAACCAGAGGCTCCCGGGAACCTAATCTTGCTCCTAGGATTTGCTCATCACCAGCAATATTATAGAGCATAACTTCCAGGAACAATGGAGGACTCCATTACATTCCTGTTAACAAATGTGTTTTAGTGCCTATGAATTTCTCTTTCTCAGATCAGCTACAAGGGCCTCAGGCATGCTGCGGCCCTTTCCTATGTATGAACAGTTTAACTGAGGGTACCTGCCCACTGATCCTTAGTGTGGGGATTTCTGGGAGTGGGTGCACTGCAGCCTCGCATAAAGGAACTGAACAAGTAATTACAGGGTGGGTTCGCAGACCCCCTGGGCCTACTGTGAAGATTTCAGGCCTGCTTCTACATGCCTCCCTCTGCCTGGAGGCCCAGAAGGGTGGTCAAGTTCTAGAGATGACAGTAAGGCTGGGGCGCCCAGGAGGCTAGTGTGGTGAAACTGCCCACAGTGGGGCCAGGAAGCTTTGACATCCACTTATACCTCACTTTGTTCTCAAGCATGAATTGACTGCCTGCTGTTTGCCTCCCTCTTATGGGTAGAGGCAGACCATGGCTTTCCCACTTTCAGGGGCCAGGGTATTGGGCCCAACACCCATCCCTCTCCTAGCGTAGACTCAGCCAAGGCAGGTGATGTGCAAACAGCCTTTATTTCCCATAGACTGGGATAAGGTGGAGAGGAGGGAGGGCTCAGGTGTGCTGCTGGCCTAGTTGGGCAGGCCCTCTTTGGTGGACAGCAGTGGTTCTTCCTCCTCTCTGACTCCAAGGAGCCTGGGTTTGCCCTGCAGGAGGCATGGCACCTGGGAGGGACAAGGAGTCAGAGTTCTGAATGGGAGTTTACATGCATTCCCGCACCCACCTCCTCCAGCCTACTCCTCTTAGCCCCCACCATACTGCTCCAGCCTCAGCACCTTTGTCCAGGTGGTGCCCTGCCAGGAATGCCCTTCCCTACAGACCCCTTCTCTGATCCCTGGTGGATAGTCTACGCTCCCATATCTCTCCCCGCAAGCCCCCATGCTCACCACTTCTCCCAGGCAGGACCCTTCCTCTTGGGCACTCTGTGCTTGGGCAGGGACCTGAACTCCATATTTCTCAAGCTCCTCTTTCAGCCTGGAAAAGAGGCAAGATGGGATGGGGAGGAGACGGAGGAGGGGGAGGGAAAAGGGCAAAGTGGGAAGAGGGACAAGTGGGTGCAAAGCCCTGAGAACTTTGTCAGCTCAAACTGGGAGAGGCTCAGAAGAGACAGGAGACAGAAGGCAGGGGGGCAGGTGAGAACCCCAAAGCCACCTTCGCCATATGCACTGGGGGGCCCTATATCCACCTCTGGTGCTTTTCCTGCAGCTGCTGGCGTTTCTGCTGCAGCTGCTGGTAGCGCTGCTGGGCAACCTCTAGGAGTAACTCGGCCTTCCGGTTCTCCTCCTCAAACAGCTGCCTGAAGGGCGGGGGAGGGGGTCATCAGCACCCTGGCCAACCGCGCCCTCCTGCCCCCACACTGCCCGCTGCACCCTGCCCTGCCCTGTCCTTACATGGCAGCAGTGGCCTCCTGGCTGCGGAGAAAGATGCCCTCAGTGATGGTGGTGGGGCCCTCAGCCCCGCACAGGGCATGCAGCCGAAGCTTCACGTCTTCCAGCTTCGCCTGCACCAGCTTCTCTGTGGTGGGAAGAGGGGACAGCAAGTCATTGCAGGTAGGGAAGGACAGGGTCGCCAACCCTCCGGGCCTCACCTTCCTTGAGCAGCTGCTCCTTGCTGCCATCCAGGGTGCTGATCTCCTGCGCCAGCCGCTCAGGACTCTGAAGTGACAGAAGGGAAGCCTGTCCACCCCTCCGGACCTCCTCCCACAAGCTACAGAGAAGCCTTCCTGGACCCGGCCGCTCACCAAGCACCCCACTCAGTAAGTCAATCCCCACCACTCTCCCCCTCCCTTTCCCCCATCCAGGCAGGCCTGTACCATGAACTCTCACAAGAGAGGCCCGGAGTGCTGTGGAGAAGCACATGTTGACTGCTGATATTCAGGAATTTTGCAAGAATTTAAATCGAATCTGAAGGGAATCCTGCAAATGCTAGGAATTATTTTATTTGCAGCGAGGCTCCTTCCTCCTGACACTGCCATTTCACTCTGCCTACTTTTGCTTTAGCTTCTGGTATCCTCCTCCCAACCTAAAAGTAAGCCTAAGAGGGCAAAGACGGGCCAGGTTATTCCCCATTGTGAGGATTCCAAACATTTTCCATGGATATCGGTATATGAGTAACCAGGCCTTGGTCTTGTCAAGGTTTCTTTTGATGGCTGAGGGTGGATGGATCATAGAGGGCAGTAGGGAGGGATGCAAAGGGGTGGGCAGGAGCAGCTGTGAGGACAACACTGGCTGTCAGTGAGGGTGAAGAGTGACTGGACTGAGGCCATTTTCTCATTATGGCACAAGAAACTGGGTGTGCCAGCGAAAAAGGAGACCAGACTCAAGGATAATCCATGGTTTGGGGCCTATGTAGCAGGTCTTCATAGGAGCTGTTATGGAAGATTTGGGTGAGCAACGATGACTGTGACTCACGTGAAATTCTGAAAGGTCCTTGTGCTGGCGCATCAGCTCCTCCAGCTGTTCCTCAAAATCCAACCTGGGGACCCAGAACAAAAGGTTGAGGGGTTGAGAACCCCTTCCCCAGAGGCTCCTGCTCTTTGCTCTGCTAGGAGCACCTTCACCAGCCTGACCTTCCAAGCCCCAGCTCACACAGCTTCTCCTGTACCCAGCTTGCCGTATGTTTATAGCCCATCCCAAGCTGCCCAGGCCTTGGGCACTGGACTTCACCTCAGCTGCCTCTGTTTATTCTTCTCCTCTGCAATCTGGGAGTCCAGGGCAGAAATTCGCTCCTTGCAGTCCTCCAACATGGTGTGCTTCCTGAGGAGGGACAAGGCCATCCTCAGTCATGTTCCCTGAATGATCCCCCAAAAGGTGGGAGCTAAGGAAGGGCCTGAGATGAGAAGCTTGTGATTTCTCTATCAGGCCAGGGCTGCCTTCCCAAGAAGCTTACATGTGGACCCAGCAGTTTGCTGTGGAAGATTCTGTAAGCCCAGCTTCGAGTGGCTCTGCTACTCCACTGGAACCCCTGGTACCTCACCTCCTTGGCTTCTAGTTTCCTTCTGTGCAACATGGTGGGGTTGAGGGAGTGGCTTGAGCACTGGCTTCTTCAGAGTATCATGATGAGGATTCAGGAAATCAGCATGGGCATGGCCAAGTGTACATGCACAGACACATCAATTTCATCAGATTTCCCAAATAGTTACAATCGCTGTGTGCCAGAGCTTACGGTCTCTGATCACAAAAATGAGTTACATGAGAATTAAGGAGGTGGAGAAATGGATGAAAAGATAAAGGATTAATGGAGAGAGAATGGACACATGTTTAGATGAGCAGACAGTTGAGAGTTTGGTGGATGGATGGTGAATTGGATAAATGGGTGTGTGGGTGATGAGTAGCTGGAAGGATTGGTGACTAGTGGACAGATAACAGAATGGAAGTGCAAATGAATGGAGAGACAGATAAGTGAATAGACAGCTGAGGAGCTGGATCATGAAAAATAAAAGTCACAGAACGAAATTTAATTGACAAACCAGCAGATGAACCACTGAATAAGTTACCCTTAACACCACTGCCTCACGTTGGGGCTGAGGGGGGAAGACACTTGCTTGACTATACATTTTATAGTGGGAAGTAATGGGGGGTGTGAGTCTGAAGGCTATTTCCCTTTCTCTACAAAATGAAGGGATAGGACAAGGCAAGGCTTAGGTGGAACTTCTTACCTCTGTGACTCACATTCTTTTTCCTGGCAGTGTAGCCGGAGGATCCTGAGTGTCTCTGCAGGGAGAGGAACCAAGGGGCTTTTTTGAGAGTTCATCAAGGGCATCAGGTTTGGGAAGATCATGACAGGTCTTGTGGGAAACAGATTTACTGCAATTCTGGTAGAAGACACAGGAGGGTTGGAACCTGGCTCAGGTTTCAAAAGATTCCTATAGGGATTTATATAGGGTGACACAGGTAAAGGCACAGAGACCAAGTAGCTGCAAATACCTTGCTTTTTGTTCAAGATCTCCTCCAGGCGTACCTTCTCTCCAATTGCTGGAAAACACAGTGACATGTTCAGGCACCAGAGACCACCCACTGCACCCATGGTCACACAGGTGCTGTGCTGAGGTTTGGTATGCCCCTACCTACAATCCCAAATGTAAATACCTCAAGGCAAGCCCTTCCCCTTTTGTGTCCATATTCACTGTAAGCACCAAAGGGCCCTGACATTTACAAATGGTAGTACGAAGACTTGGTGGAATGCACCGAGTCTTTTACATGGAGGGTAGAGAAAGAAATCAGTATATCACATATGGAGATAAGAACAATGAAGGAACAAATCAAGTCGCCGAGAGGCATGTGACCAGGTTGGAGCAGGGTTCAGTTTTCAGATGGGAGGATCATGGAAAGCCTCTCTGAGAGGGGACATTAGAGCTGAAAGGCCATGAGGCAACAGGAAGTTGGCTGTCCAGGTTATCTGGCAGGAACAGTGTTCTGGACAGAGAGAAAAGCCAGGCAAAGGGCCTGAACTGGGAGTGTTCTCAGAGGGTGTTTTGGAAACACTATACCAGCTGAGTGGGACACAGGGAGAGTGATAGGCTCTGAGGCTGCAGAAGAGGGTCTGTGGGCCACAGCAAGGATGCTGAGTCTTTTGAAGACTGTGTTTGGGGAGGCACAAGAAATTGAGGGAACTCTGGGGGCCCCTTCCAAACTTACATGAATCCAGTTCTTTCTGCAGGGCTTCCCAGAGGGCACGGGCCTCTCCCAGCTCTTCACTGGCTTTCTTTTTTGCTGAGGCAAAGAGCACAAGTTCAGACATTATACTGGTGCAGCTGCCAGCCTTGCTATTATTCCCTTCTGAACTATGACATTTCACATTTGTCTTCATGCAATCTTGGAAGGGTCCAGATTTTTCAGAGGAGAAAAGGGGGCTTTCAAACCTCAGGTTATTCTGGTTGGGTTCAACTGGCACCAAGTGCCAGCTTCAAGGGTGTGCAGTCACACAGGTCACCATCGTAATAGGGTCCTATGCTTGGTTTAATGCTCTACTATCCCTGTCTTCAAAAATTCCTAGGAATTTTTGAACAAGTGCCCCACACCTCACTTTGTACCGGGCCATGCAAATCTTATGGTTGGCACTGGCTGGCAGCCAAGTTTCTGAGTTTACCTTGTTGAACTTCATTAATACGGTTAATCAGGACCTCAATCCGAGGCTCCAGGCTTCCCACTGCAGGGAGGAAAGGAGACTGAGCCAGAGGTGACAGGTGACCAGCTGTACAGAACAAGCAGAGGTGGGAGGGTACCAGCCCTATGTCTCTGCTGCTTTCATTCACCTGTGAACAGACACTGTGTATACCCCTCAAGGGGCTTATATTCTGGGTAAGGGTTTCAGAAAACAGACATAAAATACATGGTGGTAACTACTATTAGGAGGAATAAAGTGAGGCAAGTGGTTGAAAAGTGGGAGTGGGCAACTTTCAGATACAGGAAGCCTCTGAGGACCCAGATCAACTGAGGGGAGTAGCTCTCTGGTAAGGGGCATGGGGAGAGTAAATAGGAAGACCCTCCCTGAGGTGGGAATGTGCCAGAGGGAACTCAGTGAGCAAGAAGAAAATAGCAGGAAGTGAGGTGGAAGGAAGGGATAGAATATGAAGTCTTCTTGGTTTCATTCCGAATGTAGTGAGAACTAAAGAGGTGGTCAGCAACAGAGTTCTTTAATTTTGAGCCATGGGGTCATATTGTTAGTTCAAAAAATTAAATTTTGAAAGAAAGAGAAAGAGAATGGGATAATTTCCCAACACCGTGAAATGTGGGGCCTGGATTGAATCTATGTCTGCCTGTTCCCAAGCCCCAGGATGTGCCTCAGACACAAAAGAACAAAGGAGACACATGACCTTTCTGTAGTTTTTTCACCATTTCCATCAAGTCTTCAATTTTCCTTGAGGACTTGGCCTGCCCTGTGGAAACAAAATTTAAAAATTCAGAATCTATTAAGAGTAAGAGGCCTGAATGCAGGTCAGACAGCTCTGGGTGGGGGTTAAGGTAATCTGAGGACAGGTGTCCAGCCAAAGTCCTGAAGTGGTCAGGGCACCAAAGATGATTCAGGGGCCCTTAATGGTCAGCTATTCCCCAAAGGGTGAAATGATACCACAGATATCCCCTAAATAAAACTCAGAGTCAAGGAAAGATGACAGCACCTCACTGCTGATGCCAGTCAGGGTTGTTCAAAGCTTACTAATGTAATAATGCAAGAAAAAATGTGGGGGCGGGGGGAATAAAAAAATGGAAACAAGGAGTCAAAAATACTAAAACTAGCAATGACATGTCAATTAGAAAGTTCTAGAAAACCATATAAAGCATCATAAGGACTAGGAAGGAAATTTAATAAGATAATATATATATAAATAGCTTTCCCATATAAATAAAAAATGATTATAAAACCTCTCTGAAACATCTCATTAACAAATTTTAAAAGATCAATATAGATACTGATTTTAAAATTCTTAATGAATGATTAGATCTAGACAGTGATTATTAATGGCCAATAACTTTACAATAAAAATAACCAAACATTGTGAAATACCCATTAAGGATTACTGCCAAATAAATGAAACCTACAAGTCATTAAGCCAGTAGATCTGAATACCAGTTCCATGAAGACAGGGATGAGGAATGTGTTAAATGACATATGGGAATGCAATTAGCAGCATGCAGAACTATGAGAAATGTCACAGAGCAAACTATCTGTCTTTTTCTAAACAAATAAATTTGAAGGAGAAAAAAGAGCAAAAGGATGATCCTAACAGATTAAAAGGGATGTAAGAGACAAATCCAAAATTCACATGGAAGAGCAAGGGACTCAGAAGAGCCAGTCTTCAAAAAGAAGAACAAAGTCATAGAACACACATTTCCTGATTTCAAAACTTACTACAAAGCTACAGTATTCAAAACAGTATAGTACTGGCATAACTACAGACATATTGACAAATGCAATAGAATTCAAAGGCCAGAATTAAACCCACACATTTATGACCAACTGATTTTGGACAAGGATGCCAAATATATTCAATGGGGATATAATAATCTTTTCAACAAATGGTGCTGGGAAATCTGGATGTACAAATAAAAAAAAATAAAAAAAGAATCCCTACTTTACACCATATATAAAATTTAACTCAAAATGTATCAAGGACCTAAATATATGAGCTAAAACCAGAAAACTCTTAGAAAAAAACATAGGGGAAAATCTTTGTGACCTTGAATATGGCAATAATTTCTTAGGTGTGACACCAAAAGCACAAGGAACAAAAGAAAAAAAAATACATAAAACAGACTTCATCAAAATTAAAAACCTCTGTGCATCAAAGGACATTATCAAGAAAGTGAAAACAGTCTAAAGAACAGAAGAAATTAGTTGCAAATACTGTACAACTACAACTTAACAAAAAGGCAAACATCCCAGTTGAAAAAAGGGCAAAGGGCTGGAATAGACATTTTCCAAAGAAGATATAAAAATGGCCAACAAGAACATGAAAAGGTACCCAACATCATTAATCATTATGTAAATGCAAATCAAAACCACAAGGAGATACACCCAGTAGGATGGCTAGAATTCAAAACATGAAAAATAAGAAGTGTTGGATGTGCAACAAGGATGTAAAAAAATTTGAACCTTCCTGCATTGCTGGTAGGAACGTGAAACACTGCAGCCATTGTTGAAAACAGTTTGTCAGATCCTCAAAAAGTTAAAATATGACCCAGAAATTCCACTTCTAGGTATATATCCAAAAGAATCAAAAACAAGGACTCAGATATTTACCTGTTCCATAAATGTATAAACATTTACCAATGTATATGTTGAATATGGCAGTAATTTTAATATTATGTTGTGAATAATAGCAGCATTATTCAAAAAAGACAAAAGATGGAAACAGCCCAAGTGTTGATAGATGAATGGATAAACAAAAGTGGTATAGACAGTTGATGGAATATTATTCAACCATAAAAAGGAATAAAGTTTCTTATACATGCCATGGTTGAACCTTGAAAATATTATGCTAAGTAAAATAAGACAGACACAAAAGGGCAAATATTGTATGATCCACTTACATGAAATATCTGGAATAAGCAAATTCATGGAGACAGAAAATCAAATACAGATTACTAGGGGATAGAGGAAGGGAAATTGGAGGTTATTCTTAATGGGTACAGAGTTCGCATTTGGGGTGTTGACAAGGTTTGCCCATGGATGGTAGTGATGGTAATACATTATAAGAATAATTACTGCCATTGGATTGTACACTTATAAGAGGTTAACAGGGCAAATTTTATGTTAATTATATGTTACTACAATTAAAAAAATTAAAACCAAACACTTGTACAGTATGAGCCCTCTCCTTTTAACTTTTTATTTTGAAATAATTTCAAATTTATATGAAAATTGCAGAAGTAGGACACAGAGATCCTTTATACCCTTCACCTCAATTTCTCACTGGCTAATATTTTTGAATCTTTGACAATAAGATGCACACACAATGTCCCATTACCCTTTAATACTCCACTGTGAAGTTCTGAAGGTCAAGAACATTTTCCTATGTGGAAACTACAATACAACAATCAAATCCAAGAAATTAACAGTGTTATTAATATCTGATCTTTAAATACCATTAAAAAATTTCTCTTTCTCCTTTCCACTTTAAAATTCCACAAGTACTACCCACATTTCCCTAACAGAAAAATCAAACAATGACATTGAAAATGTCCCTCCACTTCTGCACACACACCCGCAAATCCAAATCCCCTTCCCAGAGTCATCAATTAGGAACATAGGTCTCAGCAGACACTTTCCTGTGAAATGGAAACTGGGGTACAATTAACACAATTTTCCAACTTGCTTTCTTCTCATATCTTTTAACTTCCTGTATCCATTATAAATATATATAATGTAAAAATTAAGTCCAATACATTTGACTTTAATTATGTTTCTTCCTCATTTTAGAAATCTAATGCCCAGGTATTTCATGGTGTGCATGTGTATACTTGGATTTAGCCATTCCATTCCCATGTTTTGCTATGAAGAGCAAGGCTCCAGCACTGTTTTTGGTACATGGATCTGTGTCTTGTGTGATCCCTAGGAAGGTGACTTTCTCAAGAGAAACCTGACTAACACAGTGACTAAAAGGCAAACAAGTTATTTAAATGCTAAAAATTTTACCAGACGGGCTACTGCATAGTCTTTACCTACTGTTTTTCCCACCAGCTTGTATGTGAAGACCTGTGACACTAGATAGCACCCCTGCTCTCTTTGAAACAATCTGATGAACTGAAAACAGAATCTCACTTTCTTTTAAATTTCTTCCATTGATGGTAAAGTTGATTAAATCTTCATGCAAATATGTCAGCTTATTTGAGGAACTGGAAAGAGAAATACCAAAAGTCTTCTTTAGGACAGTGGCAATCACTGCAGCTGCATAATAAAAGGGATATACATGCATCTGTCTTGTTTCTTTTCTGTTGTCCTTAGAGGAGGGCTGTGGTAGGGTGCCATGCTGTATCCTAAGCCAGCTTTGTGCTAAACTCACCTCACTGTTCAAATATTTATGTGTAAATGTGCGAAGCAGGCTCTGTTGTAAGCAAGTTCGGAGGGAGCGACCGCCACCTGCATTGACAAAGCACCTCAATGTGCCTGAACGGGTGGAGCGCGAGCCAACCTGACAGGGTCAACAAGTGACCTCATGTGGGAGTCACTGCACAATTCCATGTTACATACATCTGAAATCCCCACAAAACACCCAATAGCAGGGGGAGAAGTTTTCAATTCTCTACTCTGCTGGGCTGCGATCTCTGAACTTCTGAACAAATTAAAGGGGCTGCCATGTCCCTCTTTCCCTGGACAAGGGGAGTGCCGTCACTCTGGTCAGTGTCAGGAAGAAAAGAGGGACTCCGTGGGAGGAAATCCACGTGTAAGAGCCACTATGGGATAAAGAGGAGAATTTGGATACCGGTTGGTTGTGAGATGAAGATAACGGGAATTATTCATTCCCTTAAGTGCGGCAGGAGAAGAGAGAGTTCTTTATTTTAAGAGGTACGAACGGAAATTCTTAGGAAAGAAATGAAACGACGTCTTGAGCAAAATCTGGATCAAATAATGAGTTAAATCCAGGTGGGAGGAATGTGGGTAAATGTGCCTCCCATTTGTGGAACAGCCGAGGCTTCCCACAAACGTGGCTTCCATCTGGAGAGAGCAGGGGATGCCTCCCGCCCCTCCGCCGGCGCCTGGTGCCCCGAGCCCCTTCCCAAGCCCAGTTCCCAAGGAGGGCCTCGCCGCCTCCACACCACTACCTCCAGCTGGCTCCACGCTGTCCACGGCTCCTGTGGGCTCCGCGCTCGAAGGCCCCGACCTTCCCGCCATTTCCGCCATTTCCGTCCTACCCGTTGGTGCCTCACGTGATGATTGGGCCCCACCCTCGTGGGGGCGGGACGGCCGCAGCACGCCTGCGCAGTGCAGCCTCAGGAGCCGAGGGTGTTGGTTCCGGGCCTGCGCGAGGGCCGAGCCAGCACTGGCCAGTTGACAGTCAGTGTCCTGCGCATGGACACTACTGCCGGCCGCGCCAATCTTCCACGCTGGTGTTGCACTACTGTGCATGTGCGCAGCTCTCTGCCCATATTCTTCCTCGTGGGTGGTATCTTCATTCCGTGCGTGAAAATTCTGGACTTCAGCACGGCTCAGACATGACGAGTGTTCTGCCCGGACCATACAGGCCAGAATGTACCTGTCTCACCTTATCAGTCTTTAAACCACAAGCTCTGATGGCGCTGCCTCTCGGCAGGAGCAGAGGAAGCAGAGGAACGCGGGAGGGACGAAGGAACACCCGAATTGGAAGTTCAGTCAGAAGGCCGAGCCCTGGTGCAGGGCTAGAGAGTCAGGCGCGAGACATCATCCAGTGGGCATGCAGAGGAAGGGAAATGGGGTCCAAAGTTTCCACAAGCCAGGCGCGTGCCTGGGGGTCCTGACGTTCACCTGGTGCATGGTCCCCCTGCCATGCATCCCCCCATCAGCGTCGGCCACAGGGTCCCGGACACCCCCATGCTGGGTCTGGAGAGAGGGGCTACGAACAGAAAGCCCTTGGCTCCCCACTTGGCCCCCATGAGCTTCCCTCTGGAAACCCGGCAAGTAGCTGCCTGGGGTCAGACTCCTGGGCAGTGGTGCAGTGCTTCAGCAGGTTGTGGAGCGTGTCCTCCTTCATGTGGTGCAGGAGGTGGTCACCTGGGGCCTGAGGCAGGTGGAGCTCCAAGGAGGAGATCACCGGCAGGGCTGGGAGAGGGATGAGGATTAGAGGGTGGCAGAGCCACCCCAACCCCTTCTAGGGCTGCCTCTTGGCCATGCCTGGAGGTTAAATTAATGTTTCTGCACGTTAGTTAATTAACGTAGATTGTGGGACCTGGGTGTGAGTGGTACAGGATTGAAGGACCTCAATCTGCTCATCTGTGGGCTGCAGTCACCTGACACTTAACAAATGTTCTAAGAGCACCCCCCCCCAGCTTTCCATATATGTAGGTTAGACTAATATGCAACTGCAGGTAGCACTTATCAAACATTGTCCAGTTGTTCCAGTACCATTTATGAAGAGACTATTCTTTCCCCATTAAGTGGACTTGACACCCCTGTCATGTGTGGATTTACTTCTGAACTCAATTTTATTCTAGTGCTCAATAGGCATGTCCTTGTGCCAGTACAACACTGTTTTGTACTGGCACAAGGGCATAGTTTGTATTAAGTTTTGAATTGCTAGATATAGCAATTCAATTGCTAGGTATAGAATCCTTAGCTGGCAACTTTTTTTTTTTTTTACTGAACTTTGTTATCCCCTTGCTTTTTGACCCCAATGGTTTCTGATTAGAAATTGGTACTTAATCTTACTGAGGGAGCCTTGTACATGATATATTACCTCTCTGTTGCAGCTTTAAGGATCCTCCTTTTTTTCCTTTGGCATTCAGCAATTTAATTACAGTGTGTCTTGTGGCTCTCTTTGGGTTTATCCTGTTTGAAGTTCATTGTGATTGTCTCTCATTAAATTTGGGAAGTTTCTTGAATGTTCTTTCTGCCTCCTCTCTTTTTCTCCTTCTGTGATTCCCATAATACTTATAGTGATGTTTTAGTTTGTTAATGCAATGTGCCAGAAATGGGTTGGCTATTATAAAGAGAATTTATTAAGTTACAAGTTTATAGTCCTAAGGCCATAAAAAAAGAGATGAACTAAGGTATCCAGAGAAAGGTAACTTGACTCAAGAAAGGCTGATCTGGGAAGACGTGTGGCTGACATCTGCTGGCCGTTCAGCTTTTGGTTTCAAATGACTTAGCCAGGGGCATTTTCTTTCTGCATCTCCAAACGTCTTTGTCTATTGGCTTTGAAGCTTTTCCCAAAATGGTTCCTGCTTAGAGGACTGCAGTGAGCACGCCACCTTGAATGGGTGGAGTACATCTCCATGGAAACCACATAGTCAAAGCATCCCACCCACAATTGTGTGGATCACATCTCCATGGAAACAACTTAATAAAAAAGATCACACCCAACCATATTAAATAACATGGTTTTTCTGGGGTACACAACATTTTCAAACTGGCACAATTGGTATGTTTGATGGCCTCCTACTGGACTCTTAGGCTTTGTTCAGTTTTCTTTGTTTCTGCTCCTTAGATTGTACAATATTAATTGTCACATCTTCAAGTTCACTGTTTTTTTCTTCTGCCAGCTCCAATCTGCTGTTGAACCACTCTGAGGAATTTTTAATTTTAGTTATTATGGTTTTCAGCCCTAGTATTTATTTTTTTTTAACTTTTTTATTGTGTAGTATAACATATATACAAAGAAATAAAAAAGCAATAGTTTTCAAAGCATTCCTCAACAAGTAGTTACAGGTCAGATTCCAGAGTTTGCCATGGGCTACCATACGATCCCCTCAAATTTTTCCTTCTAGCTACTCCAGAATATAGGAGGCTAGAAGGCTTAAATATTTGTTTTATTATCACAATTGATTATTTTTCCTTTTTTGTGAAAAATAACATATATACAAAAAAGCTATAAAATTCAAAGCACAGCACCACAATTAGTTGTAAAACATGTTTCAGAGTTTAACATGGGTTACGATTCCACAATTTTAGGTTTTTACTTCTAGCTACTCTATAATACTGGAGACTAAAAGAGACATCAATTTAATGATTCAGCATTCGTATTCATTTGTTAAATCCTATCTTCTCTGTATAACTCCACCATTACCTTTAATCTTTCCAACCCTCTCTTTAGGGTTGTTTGGGTTATGGTCATTCTAACTTTTTCATATTGGAAGGGTCTGTTACTAATATGGGGTAGGGAGATGGAACTATCTGATGTTCTGGAGAGGCTGGGCCCTCTAGGTTTCAGGACTTATCTGGACCAGGGACCCATCTGGAGGTTGTAGGTTTATGGAAAGTTACTCTAGTGCATGGACCCCTTGTGGAATCTTATATATTGCCATAGGTGTTCTTAAGGATTGGCTGGAATAGCCTTGGTTGGAGGTTGACAGGTTATGATAGGTAGCAAGGTCTAACTGAAGCTTGCATAAGAGCAACCTCCAGAGTAGTCTCTCGACTCTATTTGAATTCTTTCTACCACTGATATTTTACACTTCTTTCCCCCCTTTTGGTCAGCATGGGATTGTTGATCACATCATGCCAGGACCAGATTCATCCCTGGGAGTCATCTCCCACATTGCCAGGGAGACTTTCACTCCTGAATGTCATATCCCATGTAGAGGGGAAGGTAATGATTTCACTTGCTTAGAGAAAGTGAGGCCACATCTGAGCAACAAAAGAGGTCCTCCAGTAGTAACTCTTAGCATGCCTATAGGTAGTCTAACCTTCTCTGCTACATACCTAAGCTTCACAAGAGTAAGCCTCATGATCGAGGGCTTGGTCTATTGAGTTGGGTGTCCCTAAAATTTGACACAGTATAATGACACTCCCTGATGGTAAGATTTAATAGTTTCATATTCTTTCTTCCCTCCTTCAGGGGACTTTACCAGTACTTTTTGATTATCTGCTTAATATACTCTAGGATGTATCCAGGCATTACAATATTCTGTACAAGATTATAGGCCCTCTTTCTTATTCTGGGCTCCTGGTTTTTTAATTGTTGAAATGAGTTATACAGATCGGTTGAATTAGATTATGCCCTACATAAAATTTCGGTTCCATTGGTCTCAAAGACTATGTGTGCATCTAAAATATAAACACTGTCTTCCTTACCCCTATTTTCTAAATTACTTTAACCCAAATCTGTTCAACTTCTTTCTTATCTCTAAACATCAGGTTATATATATAAAACAGCCTCTTAAAATACAGAAATAATAATCACCACTCTGGACTTAATGTGTCTGCTCTAAAGCTTATAATCTAGGCCCCTGTGTTCTTATAAACATTTACTAAAGGTGACCATACCATTCTTATTCTTTTGTTTCTGGCTTATTTTGTCTCACCAAATGTCCCACATGTTCATTCACATTGTTGCATGCCTCAAGACTTTGTTCCTTTTTGTAACAGCACAACCTTCATTCATAAGTATACACCATTGATCGCCAATCCACTTCTCCATCAGTGCATCCTTCAGCCACCTGCATTCATCGGGCATCATGTAGAAGGTCCAAAGTCCATGGTCGATCAACATTCTCAATTTTAGATAAATTTCATTGTTCCCAAAGTAAAGAAAACCAATAAACACACCCTCATCAAATAAGAAATCTAAACCTCCTCTTAAGTCTTGTTCCTCCCCCCATTATTTACCTCTGCTGTTGTTGTGGTAGTACTGATGATTTCCTTTTGAACGTAATCTGTAGCACAAAGTAGCAGTTTTCCCCCATACCCTGGACTTAAACACTCTTTGTACAAGAATCATAACTCTGAAGTAATTATTGCAAGAACTAATTCATATTTCTAGTGTTAATTAGTGGGACACGTGGGTCTATACAACCCCTTTCAATCTTGTTTATCTTCAATATGATAATATTACATATAGACCCACTAGAGAACCACCTTCTATTCCATTACATTGGAGATCAACCTCATTAGCTAAACGTTCACCCATCTCTAGCTTCTATGTATCTCCAAGCCCCCCATATTCTGTATTATAAGCCTCTAATTTGTCCTTTATTCTGGTCATAAAAGTGTAATCATACACTATCTATCCTTTTGTGTCTGGCTAATTTCACTCAGCATTATGTCCTCAAGGCTCATGTATCTTGTCATGTGCTTCAGAATGTCATTTTGTCTTACTGCTGCATAATATTCCATTGTACATATATATAACATTTTGTTGATCTACTCAACAAAATGTTGCTGGGCCTTTGGTTTGTTTCTATCTTTTCATGAATGTGAATAATTCTGCTATGAGCATCGGTGTGCAAATGTTTTTTGTGTCATTGCTTTCAGTTCTTATGGGTATATATCAAGTAGTTCTATTGGTGGGTCATAGGGCAACTCGATATTTAGTTTCCTAAGAAACCACTGAACAGTCTTCCATAATGGCTGCACCATTATACATTCCCACCAGCAGTGCATAAGTGCCCCAGTTTCTCCACATCCTCTCCAACATATATAGTTTCCTGTTTGTTTAATGCAGTCATTCTTATAGGCATGAGGTGGTATCTCATTGTAGTCTTGATCTGCATTTACCTTATAGCCAATAAAAATGGGCATCTCTTCATGTGCTTTTGAGCCATCTGTATTTGCTCTTCAGAAAAATGCCTATTTATATCTTTAGTCCATTTTATAATTGGGTTGTTTGTTCTTCTGTTGTTGAGTTGTATGATTTCTTTGTACATACAGGGAAATCAAGCCTTTGTATGATATGTGATTTCCAAATATTTTCTCCCATTGAATTGGCTGACTCTTCACCTTTTTGACAAAGTCTTTTGAGATGCAGAAGCACTTAATTTTGAGGATTTCCCATTTATCTATGTTTTCTTTTGTTGCTTGTGCTTTGGGTGTAAAGTTTAGGAAGCTACCTCTTATTACTAGATCTTGAAGAAGTTTCCCTCAATTTTCTTCTAGAAGTTCTTATATTTAGGTGTTTGATCCACTTTGCATTAATTTTTGTGTAGGGTGTAAGGTAGGGGTCCTCTTTCATTCTTTTGGCTATTGATATCCAGTTCTTCCATGCCCAATTATTGAAAAGACTCTTTTGTTCCATTTCAGTGGATTTGGGGGCCTTATCAAAAAGCAGTTGACCATAGATTTGGTGGTCTATTTCTGTACTCTCAATTCTATTCCATTGGTCAATGCTTCTGTCTTTGTGCCAGTACCATGCAGTACCAGTACTATGGCTTTATAAGAGGTTTTAAAGTCAGGGAGTGTTAATCCTCCCATTTTGTTCTTCTTTTTTAGGATGCTTTTAGCTATTCAGAGTCTCTTTCCCTTCCAGATGAATTTGGTAGTTAGCTTTTCTAAATCTTCAAAGTAGGTTGTTGGAAAGAGACTGTGTTGAATCTGTAGAACAGTTTGGGGAGAATTGACATCTTAACTATATTTCACCTTCCTATCCATGGGCAGGGAATGTCTTTCCACCTATTTAGATCTCCTTTGATTTCTTTTAGCAATGTTATGTAGTTTTCTGTTTACAAGTCCTCTACATCCCTAGTTAAGTTCATTCCTAAGTACCTGATTCTTTTAGTTGCTATTTTGAATGGAATTTTCCCCTTAATTTTCTCCTCAGCTAGGTCATTGCTTGTGTATAGAAATGTCACTGATTTTTGCACATTAATTTAATATTCTGCCATGTTGCTGAATTTGTTTATTAGTTCAAGTAACTTTGCTGTAGATTTCTCAGGATTTTCCAAGTAGAGTATCATATCTGCAAATAATGAGAATTTTATTTCTTCCTTTCTGATTTGGATGTCTTTTATCTTTTTGACCTGCCTGATTGCTCTAGCTGGAACTTCTAGCACAATGTTGAATAATAGTTGTGACAGTGGTCATCTTTGTCTTGTTCCTGATCTTAGGGAGAAAGCTTTCAGTCTCTCTCCATTGAGTATGATGCTGGCTATCAGTTTTTCATATAGTCTCTTTATCATATTGAGGAAGTTACCTTTGATTCCTATCTTTTTAAGTGTTTTTATCAGAAAATAATGCTGAATTTTGTCAAAAACTTTTTCAGCATCAATCGAGATGATCATGTGATTTTTCGCTTTCAATTGGTTAATGTGCTGTATTACATTAATTGATTTTCTTGTGTTGAACCATTCTTGCATTCTTGGTATAAAGCCCACTTGGTCATGGTGTATTATTCTTTTAATGTGTTGTGGATTCGATTTGCTAATCTTTTATTGAGAATTTTTGTATCTATGTTCATTAGGGAGATTGACCTTTAGTTTTCCTTTATATAGCATCTTTACCCAGTTTGGGTATTAAAATGATATTAGCTTCATAAAATGAGTTAGGTCGAGTTCTTTTTTCCTCATTTTTTTTTGGAAAAGTTTGAGCTGGATTGGTATTAGTTCTTTTTGGAATGTTTGATAAAATTCCTTTGTGAAGTCATCTGGCCCTGGGCTTTTCTTTGTAGGAAGATTTTTGATAACTGATTGAATCTCTTTACTTTTGACTGGTTTGCTGAGATCTTCTGTTTCTTCCTGAGTCAGTGTACCTTGTTTCTGTCTTTCCAGGAATTTGCCCATTTCATCTAAGTTGTCTAGTTTGTTGGTGTATAGTTATTCACACTATCGTCTTATGACTTCTTTTATTTCTTCAGGGTCTGTGGTAATGCACCCCTTCTCATTTATGATTTTGTTTATTTACACCCTCTCTCTTTTTTTCTATGTCAGTCTTGCTAGTGGCCTATCAATTTTATTGATTTTCTCAAAGAATCAACTTTTGATTTTATTGATTCTTTCTATTGTTCTCCCATTCATGCATCTCTGCTTAATCTTCCTCATTTCTCTCCTCCTATTTGATTTGGGGTTAGCTTGCTGTTCTATCTCAAGTTCCTCCAGGTGTGCTGTTAAGTCCTCAATTTTTCCTCTTTCTTTTTTAATATAGGCATTTAGGGCAATAAATTTCCCTCTCAACACAGCCTTTGCCACATCACATATGTTCTGATAAGTTGTATTCTCATTTTCATTCATGAAATGAATTGACCCACTGCTTGTTTAAGAGTGTGTTATTTAATCTCCATATATTTGTGAATATTCTCATTCTTTGTTGGTTATTGAGCTCCAGCTTCATTCCATTTTGATCAGAGAAAGTGCTTTGAAGAATTTCAGCATTTTAAAATTTCTAAAGCCCTGTTTAGCATATGATCTATCCTGGAGAATGTTCCAGGACACTAGAGAAGAAGGTATATTCTAGTGTTTTGGGGTGCAATGACCTGTATACGTCTGTTAAGTCTAATTCGTTTATCAAGCTATTTAACTTCTCTATTTCCTTGTTGATCTTCTGTCTGGTTGTTCTATCTACAGAGGAGAGTGGTGTATTGAAGTGTCCTACTAGTATTGTTAAAACATCAATCGCTCCCTTCAGTTTTGCCAATGTCCATCTCATGTACTTTGGAGCTCTTTAACTGGGAGCTTAGCCATTTATGATTATTATATCTTCCCAGTGAATTGACCCTTTAATTAATATATAGTGTCATTCTTTGTTTCTTATGATGTCTTTACATTTAAAGTCTATTTTGTCCAATAGTAGTATAGCTACTCCTGCATTCTTTTGGTGGAAAGATCCAGCAAAATCTTTTCCCATCCATTTACTTTCAATCTATTTGTATCCTTGTGTCTAAGATGAGTCTCATAAGCAGCACATAGCTGGATTTTATTTCTTAATCCATCTGCCAATCCGTATCTTTTAATTGGCAAGTTTAGTCCATTAACATTCAAAGTTATTACTGAAAAGGCATTTCTTAAATCTACCATCTTTCCCTTTTTATTTTATTTGTCAGATCTATATATTCTTTTCTCTCTTTCTCTTTGTATTCTTTAAATTACCCTTAATGATACTCTTCAGTTCTGTGCCCTCCTCCAGACCTCCCTCTCCTGTCTTTTTTTTCAGCTGGAAGAATTCCTTTTAGTATTTCTTATAGAGCCGGTCTCTTGTTGACAGATTCTTTCAGGACTTCTTTGCCTGTGAAAACATTAATCGATCCCTAAGTTTTGAAGGGGAATTTAGCTCGGTTCAGAATTCTTGGCTGGAAGTCTTTCTCTTTCAGGATCTTGAATATATCATACCACTGCCTTCTCACCTCCAGGATGCTAGTTGAGTAGTCTGAACTCAGTCTCATTTGGTTTCCCTTTTCTCTTACTGCTTTCAGAATTTTCTGCTTCTCTTCAACATTTGTCAGACTGATTAGTATGTGTCTTAGGGTAGGCCTATTTGGATTTATTCTGTTTGGAGTTCATTGGGCTTCTTGACTTGTATATTTATGTCATTTATAAGTGTTGCAAAGTTTTCCCCTGTTATATTCTCAACTACTCTTCCTAGCCCTTTACTCTTCTCTTCTCCTTCTGGACAGTGATTCTTACATTTGCGTTGCCTATCATTTCCCTGAGATCTAATACAAATTGTTCCATCTTTTTTTTTTTTTTTTGCCATTTACTATTTTCAGTCTTCAAAGTCAGTTATCCTGTCCTCTATATCTTTCTTCTGTCTCTTGAAATCTGGTGTTGCGTGCCTCTAGTATGTTTTTTATTTGGTCAACAGAGTCTTTAATCTCTGTGATATCTGCTGTTTTTCTGTTTATTCTTTCAAATTCCCCTTTATGCTATTCTACTGTCTTCTTGATCTCCTTTATGTCATTTGCCACCCCACTTATTTTATTAAGTAGAGTTGTATGAACATCTTTGATTAGTTGTTCCAACATCTGCATCTCCTCTGGTGTTTTAATTTTTTCATTAGGCATGGCTATATCTGTCTGCATTAGTCCAAAGTTTCTGGCTTTTGATTATGTTTCACATTTCAGTGGCTATGTATGTTACTTATATAAACTTGTTTCTATCTATGTAATGATGTGGTGCCAATTCTAGGCTTGCATCAGGGCTTTCCCCTTTCCCTGTCTGTGCCATCTTGACATAGCCAAACTTAATTTTATTCTTACAAATTCCCCCCTCTTTCTTTTTGAACTCTTAGTTTTCACATTTTATTCTTTCTTCAAACTTGATAAAAAACCCTTGTACACTCTTCATCATAGTGATCTTCTTTTTTAAGGGGGTATAAATTGTTTTGCCTGTACTGTAAAAACATTTGCTTGGCTAAGGCACCCTCAATAAGTCTCTGAATTAACCCTTGGGCACATGGGATAATGGAGCACCCAAGTGTTGTGAGTACCCCAGCTGTGATGATTAAAGAATTTAGTATAGACATTACCACCCCTTTCTGTTTCACAAACCAGCTTTCTAACCATCATGTGAGGGTTTATCAATGCCTGAATTTCTTTTTTTTTTTTTTTTTACAATAAAAATTTGTTTATTTTTTTTTTAGTGATATATAAGTGTAATAGAATATCCTAAATTCTGCCATGCTTCAGAGTCATTAGCAAATTTCCTAATAGAACCATATTCTTTCCCTTGCAGGGAGAAGTTAACATGATCTATGAAGACTATAATTAGATACGTTTTGGCCAAGTACTGCTTTCTCTCACGACTTGAGTGAGGTTAGACTCCATTTGAGAAAACCCTGAAGTGGTCGTCTTTTTTTTTTTTATTATTAATTAAAAAAAGAATTAACAAAACAATTAGAAATCATTCCAATCTACATGTACAATCAGTAATTCTTAATAACATCACATAGTTGCCTATTCATCATTTCTTAGTACATTTGCATCGATTTAGAAAAAGAAATAAAAAGACAACAGAATAAGAATTAAAACAATAATAGAAAGAAAAAAAAACAAAACAAAAACAAAAACAAAAAACCTATACCTCACATGCAGCTTCATTCAGTGTTTTAACATAATTGCATTACAATTGGGTAGTATTGTGCTGTCCATTTCTGAGTTTTTATATCCAGTCCCGTTGTACAGTCTGTATCCCTTCAGTTCCAATTATCCCTTCTCTTTTTTTTTTTTTAATTAACGGAAAAAAAGAAATTAACCCAACATTTAGAGATCATACCATTCTACATATGCAATCATTAATTCTTAACATCATCACATAGATGCATGATCATCATTTCTTAGTACATATGCATTGGTTTAGAAGAACTAGCAACATAACCGAAAAAGATATAGAATGTTAATATAGAGAACAAAATAAAAGTAATAATAGTAAAATCAAAACAAAACAAAACAAAACAAAACAAAAACCTATAGCTCAGATGCAGCTTCATTCAGTGTTTTAACATGATTACTTTACAATTAGGTATTATTGTGCTGTCCATTTTTGAGTTTTTGTATCTAGTCCTGTTACACCGTCTGTATCCCTTCAACTCCAATTGGCCATTATCTTACCTTGGTTCTACCTCCTGCTGGACTCTGTTATCAAGGACATATTCCAAATTTATTCTCGAATGTCTGTTCACATCAGTGGGACCATACAGTATTTGTCCTTTAGTTTTTGGCTAGACTCACTCAGCATAATGTTCTCTAGGTCCATCCATGTTATTACATGCTTCATAAGTTTATCCTGTCTTAAAGCTGCATAGTATTCCATCGTATGTATATACCACAGTTTGTTTAGCCACTCTTCTGTTGATGGAGATTTCGGCTGTTTCCATCTCTTTGCAATTGTAAATAACGCTGCTATAAACATTGGTGTGCAAATGTCCGTTTGTGTCTTTGCCCTTAAGTCCTTTGAGTATATTCCCAGCAATGGTATTGCTGGGTCGTATGGCAATTCTATATTCAGCTTTTTGAGGAACCGCCAAACTGCCTTCCACAGTGGTTGCACCATTTGACATTCCCACCAACAGTGGATAAGTGTGCCTCTTTCTCCGCATCCTCTCCAGCACTTGTCATTTTCTGTTTTGTTGATAATGGCCATGCCTGAATTTCTTGCCAATTCTTCAGATAAAACTGTTAAGCTTTGTAAAGCTTTGTTGATAGTTCCATCCAGGGCTGTACTATTGGGGACAAATGTACAAGAACTACCCCCAATCATAATACAAATGCCTCCCTTTTCCATTAGCATCATGTCTAGGGCCATCCCTATTTTCCCATGTCATTTGGTTGGTAGCATACCATTGTTCTGCTTGGTGTAAGTGATAAATCTTTGTTGATTAATCCAATCCACATATTTGTTGATGGTGACCCACCAGAAAAAGGATGACTCAAATCCTGCAGCTACTTAATTCCTAGCCTTAAACTCATCTGGAATTCCCCTGCAGCACCCCTATACTGTCTAAATAAACTCATTCATTGAAGGAACCAAGTAAGCTTCTTTTCTTTCTTTTCCCTTGGTTTAAAACTTCCTCCTCCTTTTCAAATGCCAGGGTAAATGGGATGGCCAATTGGACAAGACCACAGGTCCCCTTCCACTTCTTAAGTAATACTGGTTGGAGGATGCCCTTTCCACGATACCACCAAAGGTCTGTTTGGGGTATGGTTAAGCTGGAGAAATTTCCAGTACTATCCTGTTTCCTCCCATGCTTGGGTACACAAGGCCATGGTCCCAAGGTCCTGGAACCCTTCTCTCCATCTAGAGAGACAGGCAGAATGGTTTCCTGATCCAAGGCAGGAAGCTGGTATGGCCTTGACTTTTTCTGCCCCTGACTAGAGGGAAAAGAGAGAACAACATGCTACAATTTTCACCAGGAAAAAGGAGTACCATGCATTTTAATTCATTTTCATGTTTCCCCATACCCATCGGAAAGGGCACGACAAGAGCAGTGGGTCGACCTGATGTGCAAGTATGACATTTGCTTTTGTCTAGACTCTGGACTGTATATTTGATCCACTCCACTCAGGCATTTGTATCTCTCTACTATGGTTTGCTTCAAATTTTCTGTCCTGACCACCCTGACAACTTTGAGATCATTCTGTATTGGAGAACTCACCTCCAGCTGGGTGTCCTTAATTGGAGAGGACTTTGATGGTGTCAGGGAGAGGACTTGTATTCTGAAACTTCTCAGATGGTCCCTTCCAGTAGTTCCTACCCCCATTCTACATATTGATCAGGGAGGTGTACCTGTTTGAGCCCGAACTGAATTTTCTACTCTGAGTGGTCATATTGACTTTGTCTGCCTTTTTGATCATCATCAGTACAGGGTTGCACTGAAGATCTTGACAGTCTGGTGGTGGTGGTGGTGGTGGTGGGGTTCCTTTGTAAAACAGTATTTTATCCTGGAGGTCCTGCTATGTTTCTGAACCCAATTGCTGGCTGCATTCCACCCCTTATATTGGATAGTCTACAACATAAAAGGCCAGGACTGGAAAGGCCCCTGTGACTAAGAGGAGTATGTGGGATCACTTACTGGCTCTGGACACAGGTACTTGTTTTCCCAACTCAATTGTCATTGACTCATAAAGTCTCCACAGTCTATTATTTAGCAACCATCAAACTGTATAGTTTGGGATTCTAATCCACTACCAATTTGATGGGATTTGTTGCATCCTCAGTTTGGACTAGTATAATTATTCTCATTTTTAAATTGGACCTCAGATCCCTCATCTGTCTTCCTTGGGTAAGATTCTCCTTTGACCAGTGTCACTATTAACTATGTTAGATTAAAATACAGAATCCAAACCCCAAATCTGAAAACCCCTTCTACCCTCCCAACTGTTGTCTCTTTAATGTAATTTTTAAAGGATTCAAAGTTGGAATTATTTCCAAAGTATCAAACTACATTGTTGGGTTCTTATCTAGCTCAGGTACTGGTCCTTTCACTCGGGTGTATGAGTCCAGCCTTTCTCTGACATTCGGATGGCCATCTCAGTTGTCAACAGAACTTAATTGGGTCCTTCCTAAGCCAGTTGGAGTTTGGACTCTTTTGATGATTTGATGAGGGCCCAGCTGTTTGGTTGCTGTTGATGGACAGCAAATTCAAGAGGGGATGTGGGCCAGAAAGCCACAGTGCCTGAGGGATAACAGAGTAGAAGAAAAGTAAGTACATAATTTTTAAGGAAGAAGCCCTTTAATTCTAAGGGACGGAGATATCTAGTTCTCCCAGGAAAAGGCAAGCCAAAGAGCATTTCATAAGGGGAGAACCCTAATTCTTCCCTAGGGGCAGTTCTAATTCCTAGCAGAGTTATGGGTAGACACTTAGTTCAAGGTAACTTGGTTTCTAAGGCCTGTTTGGGAAGACTTTTTTTAAGGTTTGATTCATTCTTTCCACCCTTCCTGAGGATGGTGGGTGCTAGGGTGTATGTAAATCCCATGAAATACTTAAGCTTCTCATAACACCTTGTAGTATGTGGCAGGAAAAGTGGCTACTATTGTTAAAATTGATATTTTCTACCACCCCATAGTGGGGAACAATTTGTTCAAGGATAATTTTGGAAGTTCCTGATGCTGTATCTGAGGCTAGAGGATACGCTTCTACCCACCCCGTTAGCTAGTCTTTAAAAACCAGAATATATTTTAGTCATCCTAGTGGAGGCATCTCAGTGTAATCAACTTGAATGCTCTGAAATGATCTGAGGCCTAGTTCCCTTCGCTCTTGTACCTATTTCCTTAGAATCTTTTTACTGATTTTTTTTTGGCAAATTATGCATCATTCACATGTTTGTTTAGCTATAATGTACAGGTCCACTCACCCAAAATGTTTAAGAACCAGTTCACACATGGCCTGAACTCCCCAGTGACTTCCTTGATGTAAGATTGCTACAATTTCCTTCATTACTTGTTTATTCAACTTATGTCTGCCTTCCAAAAGGACCCATCTCCCCTGACTATCTGAGCTTGCTTCCAATTGTTACAGTTCCTTTACGTCCTTCTCAGAGAATACAGGGACCTCAGATTCTCTGGGAATGTAGGGTATTAAGACCATTAATTTTGACATGGGGCAAAGGGAAGCTCCCTTAGCCTTTTCATCTGCAAAACTGTTACCTTTTGCCTTAAAGGTATGGCCTTTCTGGTGTCCATTTATGTGCACCACTGATATTTCCTTGGTAAGAGTAGATTAGTTAATACTTGTTTTATTAATTCTCCATGGACCGATTCCTTCCCCTTGTTGCTAGTTAATCCCCTCTTTTCCCCAAATTTTCCAAATGTGTGGACCAAAGTCATACTTAGAGTCAGTCTACACTGTACCATCTTTTCCTTATGATAATTTGAGGGCTTGGTTTAATGCATACAATTCACAAGTTTGAGCTGACCAATCATTGGGCAATTGACTAGCTTTCCTTACTTCACAAGTTAATTCATCCACAACTGCATAACCATTGTGTCTCTTTCCCTCCAGACTCTAGAAGATATATCTATGAACATTTTTCCCTTAAGGGAACATTTCCCCCTAAGATTCCCTAGGTCAGGCCAAACTCGGGTTTGATACTCAAGTCCAAACATTCATGTCCAAAGGGCCATCTGGTCAGGCTCTTTCCAAAGAAAGGAGGCTGGGTTTAAGCTATTGTCTGTGATTAGAACCAAATAATCCTTTTCCATTAAGATTGCCTCATATTTCAGGATTTGGGAATCAGTCAGCTACCTCTCTGTCCTTTGGGATAAAATACTACTGACCAGATGAGGGGTGCTGACCACTAATGACCCTCCAAAGGTCAGTTTCCTACTTTCTTCTACTAGGAGAGTGATTACCACAACAGCCTGAATGCACTGAGACCATCTTCTGGAGACAGGGTCCAAAACTTTAGAAAAGAAGGCTACAGGTCTCTTTTGGCCTCTGTTCTAGTTTGCTAGTTGCCAGAATGCAACACACCAGAGATGGATTGGCTTTTAATAAAAGGGGATTTATTTTGTTGGTTCTTCAGAGGAAAGGCAGCTAACTTCCCACTGAGGTTCTTTCTTACGTGAAAGGCACAGGATGGTCTCTGCTGGTCTTCTCTACAGGCCCCTGGGTTCCAACATTTCCCCGGGGTGACTTTTTTCTGCATCTCCAAAGGCCTGGGCTGAGCTGTGAGTGCTGAGATGAGGAATGCCAAGCTGCTTAGGCTGTGCTGCGTTGTGCTCTCTCATTTAAGCACCAGCCAATTAAGTCAAACGTCACTCATTGCAGCAGACATGCCTCCTAGCTGACTGCAGATGTAATTGGCAACAGATGAGGTTCACGTACCGTTGGCTTATGTTCACAGCAACAAGACTGGGTATGCTCACCTTGCCAAGTTGACAAGTGACTCTAACTAACACATGTCCACCCCTTGTCAACTTCAAGCATCACCTTACACAGATGTAAAAAATTCTCTTGCTTTGGACCTGTGAATCTCAAAACAAGTCTGGTGCCAATAAGCAAAGGAGGATATTCACAGAATATAGATTGTCATTTCCGTAGGGAGAAATTGGAAGAACACAGATGTAAAACCTGCAGGGCAAGTGCCGTGGGATCTCAAAGTCTGAAAGTCATTTATCCTTTGGCTTTAGAAAGTGGCAGTCCCACCCCTTCCAAGGGCCTATGCAGTGGCCAGCCTCTTTACAAATCAACCTCGGGGAACATCAAGGAGACCACCTTTTGGCTCCACTCTTTCCAGGCATCAGGGCCACCCCTGGGCTCTCTGCCATTTCTGGGGCACACGCTCAACCCCTCCACATGGTGGCAGCCAGGCTCTCCCAGTCCCCCAAGGAGCGTGCTATGCCTTTTCCAAGGCCCGAGGCTGCACAACTATTCCACTGCAATGAGAGGGGAGACTCATCCTTGTCCTTCAGGGTAAACTCACCCTCTCCATGTATGTGGGTGGGTCCACTCTCCTGGCCGAGGTTTCTTGACTTCAGACCCGAGGTTCCATGGTTCTTACTCTGCAAACTCCAATTTTTCCCTTTTGTGTCCTCCTTTGCCAAGATTGGTAGTAGTTCCATTTACACCAACAGTCTCTTCAAACACTCCAGGACTTCGTCATCAGTCTCTTCACAGTTCCTCCAAAGTCTTCCCCTTAAGCCATCCAAAACACCATTCCAAAAGATCTGGTATTTGCAAACCGCAGCAGTACCCCACTCTCTGGTACCAAATCTGTTCTAGTTTGCTAGCTGCTGGAATGCGACACACCAGAGACAGATTGGCTTTTAATAAAAGGGGATTTATTTTGTTGGTTCTTCAGAGGAAAGGCAGCTAACTTCCCACTGAGGTTCTTTCTTACGTGAAAGGCACAGGATGGTCTCTGCTGGTCTTCTCTACAGGCCCCTGGGTTCCAACAGCTTTCCCCGGGGTGACTTTTTTCTGCATCTCCAAAGGCCTGGGCTGAGCTGCGAGTGCTGAGATGAGGAATGCCAAGCTGCTTAGGCTGTGCTGCGTTGTGCTCTCTCATTTAAGCACCAGCCAATTAAGTCAAACGTCACTCATTGCAGCAGACATGCCTCCTAGCTGACTGCAGATGTAATTGGCAACAGATGAGGTTCACGTACCGTCGGCTTATGTTCACAGCAACAAGACTGGGTATGCTCACCTTGCCAAGTTGACAAGTGACTCTAACTAACACAGCCTCCTTTTGGGTTGGAAAGGCTTCTTAAGGGAGGGGAACCAGTGCCTGTTTGAGACCTTCTAAGTCTCCTATTCCCCCTCCCTCTGTTCTAATTTGTCAGGCTCTTCCTCTAACAGTTTTTTTTTGTATGGTCCTTTAATATGAGAGGCATAAGAACTTATCCACAACCTACAATATCCCACTAATCTTAAGAACTTCCTTAGTTCCCTCTTCATCCAGTGAGAAAGGAAACTGGCTCCTACTCAGATTTGGTGAGGCCAACTGCAATTTTTGGAGATGTTTTAAAATAACTGATACATATGTGGAACTGCTGAGGACCATGTGACCCCGGGTTGGGATCTGCTGTTTTAAATATTAGCTCTTCTTAAAGGCCGATGGTGGAATAGGATAGATGGAGTTCAACCTCGCTCCAAGGATCAGCTAGAGAAGGGATGGGAGGGTGACTGAGATGGTGAATCTTCTGTACCACATAGGGTGGCCCTGGTTGAAAAAACTGAGGAACTGAGAAGCAAAGAACTGTAGTCATCTTGCTGGTGCAAGCAGCCTAATACAGAAGCCCAGAGCCCTCAGGAGTGCACGGATGGGGAGACAGGGACTAAGCAGTAAGCCAAGTGGTGGTCCTTGAATGCGCTACCCTCACCAGCACAGCCCTCTGACTCACCCCACACCACATACACCTTAACCCCGTACCTGCCCCTACTCCCTGTGCTCCAAGTGCCCCTGCTCCACCAACCTCTCGTGCACATACCCACCCTGCAACCCCACCCGACCCCAGCCCATACAGTTGTGCAACCCCATGCCACCCCCCCGACCTCTGCTCACAGGCACATTAGGTTACCACACTCCCAGATCCACATATGTGCAAGCCCCCCAGCCATATCTCCCTGCTCTGGGAAAGTGCTGACCTGCACAGCCAGGCCACATCTGCCCCGGGCCCATGCAGGCATAACACTGACCTGTTGCCTGAACTCTGCACATGCATACAAATGGCGCTGTGCTCTAAACCAGGGCCCAGCCCCCAAGACGTGTACACCTGCACAGCCACACCCTCTCCTAGTGCTGGGCACCCATCCTCACAAGCATTAGTGTAGCATCCCCAATCTGTGCCTGTACCTGTGCTGCAAGAAATTACCACACTCTTATGACCTGCACTGTGCCCTACATCCTGCCCCACATCCATCCCACAAATACAAGGCTTTAGACTACTGAAGGAAATCAACTTCCAAAGTAAGGCAATCAAAATATTTACATATCGTGAAGACAGCAGAAGATCATTAGACATATCATGATGCAGACAGATATAGCACAGCCTAGCAACCAAATTAAAACACCAGAGGAGACACAGACAATGGAACAACTAATCAAAGATGTTCATATAACTCTACTAAATAAAATGGGGTGGCTAATGACATAAAGGAGATTAAGAAGACACTACAAGAGCATAAAGAGAAATTTGAAAGTATAAATAGAAAAATATCAGATACCACAGAGAATAAAGACTCTGTTGACTAAATAAAAAACATACTAGAGGCACACAACTGCAGATTTGAAGAAGCAGAAGAAACAATAAGGGAACTAGAAGACAGAACAACTGATTTTGAACACTCAAGACAGAAAATGGCAAAAAAAGGTGGAAAAAATTTGAATTGGATTTCAGGGAAATGATGGACAAAACAAAGCACACAAATATAAGTATCATTGGTGTCCCAAAAGGAGAAGAGATGAGTAAAGGGATAGGAAGATTAGTTAAGGGTATAATGAGGGAAAACATCTCAATCTTTATAAAGGACATAAATATACAAGTAAAAGAAGCTCAACAAACTCAAAATAGAATAAATCCAAAAAGGTCTTCCCCAAGATGCATACTAATCAGTCTGTAAATGTTGAAGAGAAGCAGAAAATTCTGAATACAGCAAGAGAAAAACAATCTCCTACATACAAGGGAAACCAAATATGACTGAGTTCAGACTACTCAACTGCCACCCTGGAAACAAGAAGGCAGTGGTATGATATATTTAAGATCCTGAAAGAGAAAGACTTCCAGCCAAGAATTCTGTACCTAGCCCAAAGTGCCCTTCAAAAGTGAGGGAGAGATTAAAATTTCACAGATAAAAAATCCTGAAAGAATCTGTCAACAAGAGACAGGCCCCACAAGAAATACTAAAGTGCATTCTACCAATTGAAAAAAAAAGACAGGAGAGGGAGGTCTGAAGGAAGGCAGAGAATTGAAGAGTACCAACAAGGGTAACTTAAAGGATAAAAAGAGAAAGAGGGAAAAGAATATATAGATCTGACAAACAAAATCCAAAAGATAAGATGTTGGATTCAAGAAATGCCTTTTCAGTAATAACTTTGAATGCTAATGGACTAAACTTATCAGTTAAAAGATCCAGATTGGCAGGAGGGACTAAGAAGTACAATCCAGCTATATGCTGCTTACAAGAGACTCATCTAGACACAAGGATACAAATAGATTGAATGTCAAAGGATGGAAAAAGATGTTTCATGCAAGTTGTAACCAAAAGAAAGCAGGAATAGCTATACTAATATTGGTAAACAGATTTTAAATATAAAGACATCATAAGAGACAAAAAAGGACCCTAATAATTAATTAAAGGGACTGTACTGGTTTGAAAAGGTTTATGCACTCTAGAAAAGCCATGTTTTAATCCTAATCAGCCTTGTTTAAACCATTATAAGCAATGATTTCTTCTAATTCCTATTCAGTACTGTATGTTTGAAACTTTAATTAGATCATCTCCCTGTAGATGTGACTCAATCAAGAGTGGTTGTGAAGCTGGATTAGGTGGAGATGTGTCTCCACCCTCGGGTGGGTCTTGATTAGTTTACTGGAATTCTATAAAAGAGGAAACATTTTGGAGAATGTGAGAGATTCAGAGAGAGTGGAATGATGCAGCCACAAGAAAGAAACAAAGTCCACCAGCTAGGGACTTTGGGAGATGAATAAGGAAAATGCCTCCCAGAGAGCTGGAGAGGAAGCTAGCAGATGACACCATATTTGCCATGTGCGTTCCAGCAGCTAACAAACGAAAACACCAATAAACATATCCTCACCAAACAGAAAATCTAACCCCCCCTTATCTCTTGTCCCTTCCGCCATTATTTACCCCAGTGTTGCTGTGGTACTATTGATGTTTTCCTGTTAAACAGCCCATGGAGGCAATAGCAGTTGTACCCCATACCCCAAATTTGTACACTTTTTGTACAAGACTCATACCTTTGCAGCAGTTCATGCAAGAACTTATTTATATTTGTAGTGTTAATCAGTGGGATACATAGGTCTACACAACCCCTTTCAATCATGTTCATCTTCAATATGGTAATATTATTTCTAGACCCACTAGAGAACCAACTTCACTTCTAACTATTCCCTTATACTGTAGTTCAAATTCATTAGCTAACAGTTCACACATCTCTAGCTTCTGTGCTTCTCTAAGTCCCCTATATTCTATATTATAAGCCTCTGATTTTACCTTTACCATGGTCATAAAAGTGGAATCATACAGTATCTGTCTTTTTGTGCCTGGCTTATTTCACTCAGCATTTTGTCCTCAAGGCTCATCCATCCTGTCATGTGCTTCAGGACGTCATTTTGTCTTACTGCTGTATAATATTCCATCATATATCTATACCACATTTTATTAATCCATTCATCTGTTGATGGGTGCTTGGATTGTTTTCATCTTTTGGCGATTGTGAGTAATGCTGTTATGAACATTGGTGTGCAAATGTCTGTTTGTGTCACTGCTGTCAGCTCTTCTAGATATATACCAAGCAGTTGTATTGTTGGGTCATAGAGCAACTTGACATTTAGTTTTCTAAGGAACCACCAAACTGTCTTCCATAGCGGCTATACCACTTTACATTCCCACAAGCAGTGCATAAATGTTCCAGTTTCTCCACATCCTCTCCAACATTTGTAGTTTCCTTTTTAATAACAGACATTTGTATAGGTATGAGATGGTATCTCATTGTAGTCTTGATCTGTATTTCCCCCATAGCCAACAAAAATGAGAAGTTCTTCATGTAATTTTTAGCCGTCTGTATTTGCTCTTCAGAAAAAAAATGCCTATTCGTATCTTTAGCATATTTTATAATTGGGTTTGTTCTTTTGTTGTCAAATTGTATACAGGATATCAAACCTTATCTGATGTGTGATTTCCAAATATTTTCTCCCTTTGAGTTGGTTGTCTCTTCACCTTTTTAACAAAGTCTTTTGAGGTACAAAAGCATTTGCTCTTGAATTCCCATTTATCTATGTTATCTTTTGTTGCTTGTGCTTTGTATGTAAAGTTTAGGACACTACCTCCTATTTCTAGGTCCTGAAGATGTTTCCCTACATTTTCTTCTAGAAACTTCATGGTAGTATGTTAAGATTTGTCAATAAAAATATTTTTTAAAGAGTCTACATAAGTAGTTAAAAACGAGTCTGTTTAAAGAAATTATATGTGTTTGAATTTTTTTACCATTTTTAAGATGACTGATTTCACTTATAGCTTAAGATGGAGATTATATTAGTGCTGTCAAGATCAAATTAATGCAAATAAAGTACTTAACTTTTTTCAAAATTTTCTGTGAGTCATGTGGTGTCTGAGGACACTGAAATAGCTTCTGTCTGAATTCAGTTTTCTTGACCCTTCCAGAACTTGATCCTGCTCACTGGTCTCTGGCCACACATTCTCAGTGTGTTTAAGATTACATTTCCTCACAGTCCCATGAGCTGTGGTTGCCCCAGGGTTGTGCCTTTCCCCTTGGCTTCCTTCTCAGTTGATGGCAGCAGTTCTTCACTCAAGGCTCCTGGAAAGCAAGGGCTCCACTGGACAGCTCCATCACACTGCACTGACATATTCATGGGAGCAGCTAGGTCAGAGCAGAATAAGCTTCTCTATAGGCTTTTTAGCAAAATTTTGTGTTTGGGAATCAGTCAATGGAATAGAGAAGTGAAATTATGTGGTTAGTGGACTTCCTTCATGTGGATGACTCTGTCCATTCAAGGAACAGGACAGAGATTTTTTAATCAGCCATACTCACACCTGGCTTCTGGAATTACCCATGAACATCAAAAAGGTTTATTTATTGTGAAACTAAAAAATTATTTACAATGATACAGGTGAACTTGGTAAAAACTCATACATTACCATAGAGTAAAATGAGAAGCAAAATATTCTCTCACTACAGACCACTAGTCTTCATGACTCCCTTCAGCATTGGCATTTTGTTTCTTCTGAAACATTCCAGAAACATCCTATGCATATGCAGAGACACAAGCATGCAAACTCTTGTTTTGTTTGGATGTTTTCACACCAATGGGACATGGTATATGTAGTATTCTGCACTTCTTCATTTAAATAATCTGGACATATTTGCATATCTCCTTTGCAGAACCAGCTTACTTATTTTTAAGTATTTCTTGCCTCTTCAACCAAGCTTGAATGAGATATAACATTGGCTGTCTTGAAGAACCAGTGATGTAATTCTTTAATTTTTGTGAATTTTAAAAATTTATAATTATAAAAGGATTTTTAGCTGATTCCCATGATTGTCCATGAAACTGACAAAATGAATACTATATCATAGGTAATTACAGAAAAATTGATAAAAATGAAGGTCTCCTGGCACTTGGAAGTAATGCAAAAAACAATCCCTTGGATCAATATAACCCAGAATTTACACTTTGAATCTGTAATGTCTGGGTGTGGGTGTGGACAGTCCTCATGGGCAACATCAACACCCCCCAAATTTAGCTTCTGATGTCAAGACCAATGATGTCTCACACACACACCAAGTGGGTGGGAAAAGACTTACTCTTCTTCTAGTGAGTCTTTCAGGGGAGAGCTGGTGACGCTCAAGCAGACCCAATGTTGACATGGGAGTGAGAGGTCACAGGACTGGGGTTTATGGTGGTTAGGGGGTGAGTGTGGCAGCAGGGCCCTGGGCAGTTTGACCTCCTGCCTGCACCAAAGGGGGAGCACCCAGATATTCTTATCAAGTTCCCACGATATGTTACTATGCAACATCAAAATTATGTCAGAGTCTTTATTACAACTACTTTCCAATTGCACAGGAAGAACATATCATGTACAAAAAGACTTTCAGATAGCTGATCATTCATCTACAACCAGACGGATTATAAGACATTTTGTGGTAGGTCCGACAGAGAAATAAGGTACAATTTTTTCTGTAAATATACTTTTGTGTGCATACAAATATGTTCTATTATCCAAATTATAAAATGAAACCTCTCCCAACTCATAGTCCAGAAAAATTCCAATCCGTCTGTAGTGCACTGAACCCAACATGTCAAATGTACTAGTCCAGAGGTGAACTTTCCAACATCCATTGTTTGGAGATGGTGATATCAGAGTATTGGTGTGGAAAGATTCTCTACAAACACCTAAGGCCAATTCACCTGTGCCTCTCACTTCTACTTGCCAAAAATGTCTTCCAGCATCAAACCCCTCACAACTCCGGACAGCTTGGTAACAAGTAAATGCCTTGGCGTGATGAAGACATTTTGGTTCCAACTTTCCAAAAATGGCAGTTTTTCTATCTTCTAAGATGATAAGATTTGGGTAGGCAGTTTCAGGATCTAGTGTCAAATCTACTTTAAAGATGTTCATCATTTTATGCAGGCTAAAATATTGCAGAGGGACATTAAAACTCTCTTTCTGTAATTCATATGAGAAAACTTTTGGGGATTTTAGGTTTCCATGCCTGTTGTGGATACTTTCAACACCTGTCAGCAAATCCAGGTCTGCCTGTACATACTTCCCTGTCATTTCACGCAACAGATTTTTCAGTGTGGATAGATGGTATGAAATTTGGCCTTGGTTTTCAGTTAGCTTATCTTCAACATTCTTCTCTTCACTTACAAGCCGGCTATGAATTGCTCCCTGCTCCTTTTCTAGGAAACACTTAAGTTGTTCAAATTCAGAGTTTAATTCCTCCCTCCACTTTTCCATGTCCCCTTTCAATTTACATGATTTCATGAGCTGGATTCTACTATCCTTTTCAGCATCTTCAATGTTCTTCTTCAGAGGTTTAATGTAGCTTTTGAGCTTCTTCCTGTGACTGGCTGCAGCTTGCTCAAGGGAAATCAGGTGGTGATTCTGACAGTCAGAGAAGACTCTGCACTGGGAACATAACAGCTCCAGATCCTGCTCACAGAACAGGGTCAGGAGCTGGTTGTGTTTCTCACAGAAGGGTTTCTCTTCCTGAGGTTTCCTCTTGCTCCTCCTGGGGGTGAGATGAGTCACAATTCCTGTCATGTGGGATAATTGGGTGTTCCTTTTGAAGTTCCTACTGGGGCAGTGGTGGAGACAGATGGGACAGGGGAAGATGTCCTGAAGCTCTTCCCAGCACTGGTGGATGCAGGAGCCACAGAAGTTGTGGCCACAGTCAATTGTCACTGGGTCTTTCAGGAAATCCAGGCAGATGGGGCAGCTGGCCTCTGCTTGCAGGTCAGTCAAGGAGGCTGCAATGCCCATTGTGCAGTGAGGGTTTTCTGTTGGAGGAAACTCCATTCAGGAGGGTCTGGTTCTCTAGAAGCTGTGAAGATGAGAAGCTGATGATTTCTCAGTGTTTTCTCTTCCCTGTATGGCAGAATAAACAATATTTTAAAGGTAAACATTTTTCACAGTATGTCTCCACCCCATTTCATCCAAATCAGCTTCTCTGTATCCCTTCTGTGGGCCCCTAGGTTTCTTTTAGTCTCCTGATTTTCCTCCTTCCCCTCAAAGCTATCCCAGACATGTTTCCTATCTCTTCACCATTCTTGAATCCACTCCCCAAATAAATGAAAATCTCCCAAATTGAGGTAAATTGAGAGCATGGTTAAACTAAGACAGACATTCTGGTTCCATCTGCTTCTGTCACCAATGTTGATACCCAAGCCTCATCAGATGTTCCCTTTTGTATAGGGTAGAGAGGTTGGTCCTCCCATACTTTCGGCAATGCAGGAAAATAACAATAGAAAACTACCATCACTTTCCATTTTATTTTGTGTCAGCAAAAACATGAAAACAGATAAACCACAAGGAACATTTTCTTTAAATAACAGTAATTAAATGTGGCACTGTAAGAATTCGAGAGTTTTTGCCACGCAAAGGAAGACTCCAAGAGACGTTCTCTCATGCAACACACAAGGGGTTTATTTTCCACACATGCGTGGGGCTCACTGAACACCCAGGAACAGAGAGCCCCCTGCCTGAGTTTGTAAAAGTTTTTTAAAAGGGGTAAGATGAGGGGGGTGGGGGTCGAGCATGGGTCACAGGTGCTGTTTTGCAAAAAGCAGATAAGAGCAGTTTTACAACAAGCACTTTTAACAGTTTCACAGCGAGCATTTCTTGAGCATGAGTCATGGGAGTGGCTATTGCAGATAGCCACAGTTTTACAACAAGTGATTTAGGCGCAAGGAGTCATGGGGGGGGGGGGGGCGAGAAACAGATAACCGCCCTAGGAAAGTCTCGGATTGTTTACTTTCAACCTGATGGGGCCCATAATTCTTTTCTTTATAATTCTTAACTCACACCAAATGCATAGCCATGAATATAAAATGACACAAATGCTTTTGCTGGATATTTCAGAAGCTAAAATACATGTAAATAGCGAAATTAAGCAGGAAAAATTAGCTACTGTTAAGCTTTATAAAATCCCTTTTTACAGCACAGTTTGAAGAATTTCTGAAGTGTATTTGCATTTCACTTCTTTGCTCTTTATGTTCAATTTTAGATTTGCTGATTATTCCCAACACTCTACACAGAATTTGATTAGAGTTGGACAAACTTTCAAGACTTTAAAACTTATAAAATCCTGTGATTTTCACCAAAACAAATTCCACATAGATGACTGCAAGGTACAAACTGAATTGTATTTACATATAAAATTTAAAATATAAAAATATAGAATATATAAAAATATTTCTCTTTTATATATGCACATATAAAATGCACATATGAAAATGTAAAATATAAAAAATATTTCCCTTTAATTAATAGTACAATCATATGCAAACGTTTAAATAGAGAGTGCATTGGTGAGAAATGGAGATGAAAACAGAAACAGCCGGCGGCTGGCACAGGATAAGCGCACACGGCACACCGCCTCACTCCCACGCCTCCCTCACACCCAGGCGAGCGAAGACACGTGAGTCTCAGGACCTCCCAGGCGCCGGCCTCCCGCCGCACCCGCTGCTGGCTAGACAGTCTCTCCAAGACTCACCACCCACCGCCCTTCCTCCGTAAGCCCCTGCCTCCCTAAGCACCTCGATCCCCTTCCCACCCTGATGGGCTGTTATGAGCCCCTAGCAGATCTGCTTGGTTCTCTGGCTCCGGCCCCTGGACCTGAGCCCCTGCCCGTGCTCACCTGTGCTCAGGGGGTGGCTGTCGCCGGGCAGGAGCTGTCCTTGGTGCTGGCGGCGCTGGCAGGACCACTCACGGGAGAACTGGGGTCCCTCCTTTCTGTGCAGGGCAGACTGTCTTCCTCCGTGCAGGGGAGAAGGCGAGCCCAGCACAAGGCCCAGGCTCTCGGAACCGTTCGCACGCAGCCGGCGAAGACTCTGAACTCCGCGGGAAGCTTCTTTCCTTCCTCCCATTGGCAGAATCAAGACACAATCAACCTCTTTCCTTCGTCCCATTGGGCAGAATCAGGAGCAATCAGCCTCTTCCCTTCGTCCCATTGGACACAATCAGGAGGAATCAGCCTCTTTTCTTCGTCTCATTGGGCAGAATAAGGAGCAATCAGCCTCCCCCCTTCGTCCCATTGGGCAGAATCAGGAGCAATCAGCCTCTTTCCTTCGTCCTATTGGGCAGAATCAGGAGCAATCAGCCTCTTTCCTTCGTTCCATTGGGCAGAATTTAGAACAATCAGCCTCTTTCCTTCGTCCCATTGGACAGAATCAAGATGTAATTAAAAAAAGAGAAGAAAAGAAAAAGATGTGATCAGCACCGGGGAAATAACAGGCTCCGGATGACGTCTTCCATCTACATCTCTGATAGTATGCATCATCTGCATCTTGGTTGTTGCCATCTACTCTTCCACTGATGTTTTCTCTAATTTAGTCAGTGACCTAATCCCTATTCCTTAAAGACTTTGTAAAGTCCTCCCTTTATTTTTCTCAAGCATGAAAGACCAGTGACTTTGCTAGCCATTCTTGGCTTGCTTCTTTTCAGCCTCTTTGAATTCTGTCAGGCACTTAGAGGTGAATTTTAAAGAGCTGGCCTATTGCTTAGTGTTTTGGATTCACAAACTCATTTTGGTAGTTCTCAACTCCCTCACCCAACCAGGCAGCAGATAAGCTTCTGTCTTCCTCTGCTTATACTGGAGGTGGGGCTTTTGTAAGAATATTGAATGGAACAGGGTGGTTTGATGACTGGTCAGTGCCAGTGCAGACATAGGAGCTTCCTTAGGTGGGATGTGTGAGAGAGCTTCTGCTTATGGGGAGCCCAGACATGTAGGGTAAATAAGCCCACCTACTGACACTGCATTTTTCGAAAACTCACCCGTAGCACAGGGTTTCAGCAATTACTCAAGTGATGACAACACCTGAGTCATCTCCAGTTTTGTATAGATATATGGTAAATATAATGAATATTTTTTGTCGCATTTGTTTATTATTCACTTACCCACATTATTACCTCTGATACTTTGTTTTAAATTTGTTTTATAAGAGGATATCCTATTCCCTGAATTACTGTGTTATGTACACTGTGCCAAAACCTTCACCAAACCTCCAGTTGCATCTTTGTAATAGACCCCTAGTTAGTGATTTTATCTGACATTATGGAAGTGAAAAGTGACCCTTAGAATGGGTAACTTACCCAAACTCACAGTTTCATTTAATTGTTTCTATCTCTTCCAATAGCATCCTCCATATCCCTCCACATCACTATGAAAGCACCTAGCAAATGTGATGGTATTATCAATTGATATGGTAAATAAATATCTGAGTTATACTAAGAATAACTATTATACTAAGAGTAACTAAGACTAACCATAAAGTAGCAATATGGTGATAAGATACTCATACCAGCAGCATTTATTTGAGAATTGAAATGATCTCGATGAGTCAGATAAACCTGCATTAGGTCATGTTGCAGCTCAGACAATGAATTTGAATTTGTGAGTTAAATATTCTAAACTTCATCTCTGTACATGTAAAACTGGATCACAATTTCTATTGCACAAGGAAATTGTGAGGATTTAGCTGAGAGCATGTTTGTGAACTACTGAGGAAGGTCATGAGAAAATAGGAGTTTTAGTTGCTTATTAAAGTTCCCAATAAAAGATATCAAAGAAACCCCTCATCCTCTGATGAAAGACAGCACATTAGCTACTGCTGGCCATTCCAGTCTTCCTCACAACCTGTTACATTTGACTTTTGTGACCAACCCTCTTCTCATGGTCCTTTTATCACCCCAGCCATACCTGAAAGTCCTCAGCCTTTGAACATTCTTCTTTAGCTCTAGCCAAAAATGGTAGAATGCTCTGAAATATTTCCAGAGACTGCCAATCTACAGTCTCTCCCTCAATGTCAACTATCACCGTGCTTTTAAAACTGTTAGGTCGGGAGAACAGGGTAGGTCACCGTGACTCGAGCTGTGCAAAATGTGCTCTCCCTTCCGGACGTCACCTGACCCCCTTGTTTAAAAACTGCCCGCATCAAGACCCAGGCGTGGACTCACCACCTGCTAGCTTCTGTTCTGTGAGCTCCGCCTGGGAGCGCGGGAATAAACCTCCTTACTCTAAGGTTTCTTTGTCTGCCTTTGCTCTCTTTCACCTCCTAAACCTTTCAGATGGTATACAGGAAAAATTACAATCAATGTAAACTAGGGTCTGTAGTCAACGGCAACATTGTGATATGCTTCCATTGAAGGTAATAAGGGCATTGTGCCAAAACTAAATGTCAACAGTTAGGGGACATAGGGGAGGGGATGGGTTCTTTGTGGAAGAAAAGGAAATGTCTTCAGATAGATTATGATGGTGAAGTCATGTCTATACACTTAGATTGGATTTTTATTATGTGCAAACAAGTGCTACAGAAAATATGGAGAAAAAGATGTACCTATTCACTGTTGGTAGGGAAACTGAGAGGTGCAGCCCCTTGCAGGGCAGTGTGGTGGTTCCACAGGAGGCTAGGGGTGGGGTTGCCATATGATCCTGAAACCCCTTTGCTCAATGTATATCTGGAGGAGCTTAGTATGGGGACCCGAGTGGACATTTGCACACCGATGTTTCCGATGGCAGTGCTTATGATCCACAATGGATGGAGGCAGCCTAAAGATACAACAACTGAGGAATGGAGAGGGGTACTATGGTGTACACATACATGCTATTGAGTGGCCACAAGAAGGAATGAAGTTGAGACGCATGCAACTAGGGGAAGGAAACTTAAGGAGTGTTTGTTGAATAAAATGTCAGAAACAAAAAGACAAGTATTTTCATGTCTCACTCGTTATGGATTAGCCATAATATGAAACTTGGTGAACTGAAGTCGAGAACATGGGTTATCAGGCTGGGGCCTATTGTAAGGGGTCCTAGATTGTAAGCTCTTACAGCAGTCACATATATTCAGGAGTTGCAACTGTTATTTCTAAATAATGAGATACTGAGCTGTTTGTAGATAACCTGGTCACTCCCAGAAACTTTGGGCATTTATGTGACACCTGAGACTCAGAGTTAGAGCTCTGAAGCTATGAAAGTCAGCACTACCTCATTCAACAACTTTTTTGAAAGGTGAAAAATCTGAGATGATGGTATGATAACCCATGACAAACTGTGGGATCTGTCCAGTAACTACTTGTTGAAGAGTTCTTTGAAAACCATTGCTTTCTCCTTTCTTTGCGTTGTACATATGTTATATTATACAATTAAAAAAGTTGAAAAAGAGATCAGACTTTGACGAGAAATATGAATCAAGCTGCTCTGGAGAGGACTAAGGTGGCTCACAATACAGAGTAAAGGATGATATTGTCCATATTTGAAAACCTAATTTAACTTGTATGATCTGTTTAGTTGAACCCCATAAGTACATGGAATCTTGAATAGAGCATGAGATCTTATTGGTTTGTCCAAGTTAGTGTTATGCCCTGATAATATCCCAGAGTAATTTGGGCAGTGAGTAAAGAAGTATTTGCAAAGTCCGCTAGGGGGCCTGAGGAGAAAGGAAGAAATATTCAGCTTCCCCATAAGGGGAATTCCTTGTAATTCAACCAAATCAATAGGCTGAATCCTTGATCCTGGGATTCAACGCTGTGAAACTTATTCCTGCAAAGGATAGGCTAAACCTATTTATAATTATAATTATGCTGAATTATAATTTATAATTATGCCCCACAGAACCTCTTTCGTTGCTCACATGTGGCCTTTCTCTCTAAGCCAACTTGGTAGGTGAACTCGCTGCCTCCCCCCATAGGACATGACCCCTGGGGGTGCAAGTCTCCCTGGCAGTGTGGGACAGAACTCCTGGGATTCGCTGGGACCCAGTATCATGGGATTGAGAAAGCCTTCTTGACTAAAAGCAGGGAGAGAGAAATGAGATAAAATAGAGTTTCAGTGGCTGAGAGATTTCAAACAGTCAAGAGGTTATCCTGGAGGGTATTTTTATGCATTATATAGATATCCCTTTTAGTTTAGTTTATGGTATATTGGAGTGGGTGGAGGGAAGTACCTGAAACTGTTAAAGCTGTATTCCAGTACTCTTGATTCTTGAAGGTGATTGTATAAGGATATAGATTTTACAATGTGACCATATGATTGTGAAAACCTTGTTCTGATGCTTCTTTTATCCAGGATATGGATAGGTGAGTAAAAAAAAAGGATAAAAATAAATAAATAATAGGGGGATAAGGGGTAAAATAAATTAGGGAGATCAAAATACTAGGGGTCAATGAGATGGAGGGGTAAGGGGTATGGGATGTATGAGTTTTTTCTGGAGTGATGCAAATGTTCTAAAAATGATCATGGTGATGAATCTATAACTATGATATTGTGAGATATTTATTGGACACATTGTATGTGTGTGGAAATTTGTCAATAAAAATATTTTTAAAAAATGGTGCTGGATTATTTAAATATTCATATGCTAAGAAAGGAACCTTACCTGATACCATACAGACACATTAACTTGCAATGCATCATACATTTATACGTAAGAGTTAAAACTATAACACTTTAGGAAAAAAAACTTAGGAGAAAACCTTAGTGAACTAGGGTTAGGTAAACATGTTATACAGAAAAAGAAAAGCACAAATCACAAAATTTAAAAAAATGATAAATTGGACTTCATCAAAATTAAAACTGGCTTCTCTTCATAAGACACTGTTAAGAAAATGAACTGACAAGTGAGATGTGAAGAAAATATGTGAAAAACTATATCTTATAATGGACTTAATTCCAGAATATATAAAAGAAGAAAGTAAAAATTCCAATTAAAATGGGCAAATGATTTAAATAGATACATCAGCAAAGAAGGCATATGGATGGCAAATAAGCACAAGAGTAGATGAGCAGGATCAATAGTCATGACGGAAATGCAAATTAAAACCAAAGTGAGATTATACTGTACACCTACTAGAATGGCTAAAATCAAAAAGACTGACAATAACCAAGTGTAGCCAAGGATCTAGAGCAATTGAAGCTCTCATATTACAGTTAGGAACGCAAAATTCTTAAAAACTAAACATGTATTTCCCATATGACTCACCAATTTTATTCTTAGTTATTATATCAACAGTAATAAAAACATTTCCACTTAAAGCTTTACATGTGAATGTTCATAGCACCTTTATTCACAATAGATAAAACTTGACAAGAATACAAGTGTCCCAGGAACAAATTATGGTATATTCAAACATTGGAATACTATCCAGCAATAAGAATAAATGAAATACAGGGTTTTGGAGTATTCTGAACAGGAAGTCAACTCCAGACTTAGCTGCTGGATGCTGTTGTGCTGAGCCATTAAACAGCACTCATGTTTCCATAGGTAGTGGGTACTTTGGAATTTGCCTAGGGGATTCTCTTCGATTGAAACCTCTCTGCCCCAAAGCAAATAGAAATGCAACTTCTTATATTTTTATGCTGGAAGTTGGATAACTATTCTGTAAGTGTGGTGGTGAGAATGATAGATGCCTTTCAAAGTGCTGCTATTCTTCAGCTAATTGATTTGCATATACATTCTCCAAGGAGGATGAGGTGGAGGGTGGCAGAATAATGGTCCCAGCAATGGCCAGGTCCTAGTCCCCACAACCTGTGTGATGCAACCTTACATGGTGTTCTAGTTTGCTACCTGCCGGAATGCAACACACCAGAGACAGATTGGCTTTTAATAAAAGGAGATTCATTTTGTTAGTTCTTCAGAGGAAAGGCAGCTAATTTTACACTGAGGTTCTTTCTTACATGGGAAGGCACAGGATGGTCTCTGCTGGCCTTCTCTCCAGGCCTCTGGGTTCCGACATCTTTCCCTGGGGTGATTCCTTTCTACACTGCCAAAGGCCTGGGCTGAGCTGCAAGTGCTGAGATGAGGAATGCCGAGCTGCTTAGGCTGTGTTATGCTGTGCTCTCTCATTTAAGCACCAGCCAATTAAGTCAAACATCATTCATTGCAGCAGGCACGCCTCCTAACTGACTGAAGATATAATCAGCAACAGATGAGGTTCACGTACCATTGGCTCGTGTCCACAGCAACAGAACTAGGTGCCTTCACCTGGCCAAGTTGACAACTGAATCTAACTATCACATATGGCAAAGAAGCCTTGCAGATATGATTAAGGATCGTCAGATGGGGAGAGTATCTTGGGCCCCCTCTAGTCACAAGGGTCATTAGAAGTGAAAAATTGCTGATTTTGAAGGTGGAGGAAGGGGGCATGAGCCAAGGAATGCAGTGGACCCTAGAAGCTGGAAAAGGCAGGAAGACAGATTCTCCTCTAGAGACTCCAGAAGGAATGGATTTTAGGACTTCTCATCCCCAGAAATGTAAGATAATAAATTTTTGTTGTTTTATGACACCAAGTCTGGTAATTTGTTATAGCAGCAAAATGAACCTCATACATAAAGTAGTGCTGAGATTCTGGGATGGCCTCAGGGATCAATATCTCTTTCTGCAGATACGTGGAACCCAAACAAGATGGCCCCTAGTGTTGTTCTCAAGGTTGGGGCACATAATTTGATGTACTGTTCATTCATCCACACACCAAGTCTCCCTCCTAACCCCCCAAACCAGCCAATCATAAAGGGCACACACGTTAGGGTACACGGGGGCTTCCTTCTGAGCTTTTCCTGTCAATGAAGCCAGCCCAAATGAAAATAGGACCTATTTTATTAAGGTGCACTTACATAGAAACTACAATGAGCTTGGCAGTGTTCTGAAGGGATTGCCTGCCTGCCAATTCAGCCTCATCCTCTGCACCCTAGAGAGGGAGTGCTGTCATCCCCATTGTACTGATGAGGGTGCCCCAGCTGGCAGGGTGGGTGGACAGAACTTGTTTTGTGTGCCAGCAGGGTTTCAGTAGCCACCCCTGTTCCAACTTTCCTTCTGTTTCACAGCTTCAACATTCAGTTCACTGAGCAGATTTGATTCTTTCATTGTTTCTGTCTTGTTCCACACAAGTGTCCCTTTATGCCAAGAATTTCCACTTTCAGATACAAAGTCACATTTAAGTGAGCCCAAACAAAAAAGCTTACATCCTAAGACAAGATGGTAGGGGGAAGTTTTGGTGGGTAGTACTCCACAACATGGGCAGAGCTGCTGGGGAGCAGGGCGGCTCCAGGGGCAGTCAAGGACCTGTGATTGTTCAGAGCATTCTTCTTCAGCCTCATGAGCGGGGAATGACGCAGAGTTTGTAATGTGGTGGGATGCTGCCAAGCCCAATTGCAATAGGATTGAGATCAATATCCTTAGGGTCAACAAGAGACTTCAAATTAAAATGCTGCAAAATAGCAGACAAAAATAGAAACAACTCCATGCGGGCCAGGCCTTCTCCAACACACACCCGTTTTCCTAGAAGGAACAAGAATCCTAATGAGTTGCCAGGGGAGTTACAGGGAGAAAATACTGTCAAAAGTGAGATAGCAGAGAAGGAGAGGGAGAGCAGACAAGAAGAGGCTGTGTGTAAATTGCCATCTTAAAGCAGAATTTACTCCTTCCTTCCCATTACAAGAAGCCCAAGGTGCATTAAAATAATGCTGTATGAGAATACAAGGAACACTGATGTACTCAGGGACCAGCCTACATATAACCTCAGTCATCTTGAACACAATAACAAAAGTCATGTTGTCTACTGCTGTCTAATGATGTTCTCTAGGGAAGAAGTAGAGCCTCTATTGGGTTAGATCTAAATTCTTACATCAAATGTTCAGTAAAAGTTACCACAGTGGTTTCACCATCTTCCTTTGCACCAATTCCTGAGGTAAGGTCCTGGGACCCAAGGTTCCAACCACTCAGGGGCCTGAGCAGGCACTGCCAAGCCAGTCACATCCCAGATGATGCTTCCCATGATGAGTTCAGGAAGTCAATAGTTAGATTTTGTCTACTTTAAAATTATGGTGAATTAGGCAATATAGTTTTGAAAGGTTTTTAGTAAGTCTTGTTAAAGTTGAAACAAGTTTTAGCACTGACTGGGGTAAAGTGTCCAATAGATGGGAAAATAATCTACAATCCCTCATTCCCAGGACTTTTGGGTCAAAATGTGTCATCTAACCTCTGCAAATTAAAAAAAAAGGGATGCGATGGGGCTAAAAATGTTGGTGTATGTCTGGCTTGATAACAGGTACACACAGGGTAGACATGAGGCATGTAGGAGATAGTTCCAGGAGAAAGTGCTGCATCTAAACTTCTTACCTGCAGAAAATGCTTTGAAATAGTCACTATACTTGAACTTTCCATTTTCATTTAGAAAGTGCTCCGGTTTGAACTTCTCTGGATCAGGGAATTCTTGGTTGTCATACAAGAGGGAGTCCAGAGTTGGAATTACTACAGTGCCCTAGAAGGAAGAAAGACCAGCTCAGTCTGTCAAGTTAATAAAATGTGGGCTATCATTTGCAGTGCTGACAGGAGGGTGCTGGTGGCATGGTCTCCAGGCTGCATATCTGACCTTGGGGATAATGTATCCTCTGAACATCACGTCCTGTGTTGCTTCATGGGGTAGGTTGGAGGGCACGAGGTTGATGAATCGCTGAATCTCATGCACTACAGCATCCATGTAGGGCATCTCCAGTCTGTCCTTGATGGCAGGGATGCGGGTTGGCCCAATCACCCTGTCAATTTCTTTATGAAGTTTCTCTGCGGAGATATGAATGGGGTAAGTTTAAAGGATTGACCCATGACTGGCTGGACACACATCTGCCCATCCATCTACCTATCCATCCACCCATTCATTCATCCATCCACTCACACATCCACCTATCCATCCATCCATCCACCCATCCATCCGTCCATCCATCCATCCGTCCGTCCGTCCGTCCGTCCGTCCATCCGTCCATCCGTCCATCCGTCCATCCGTCCATCCGTCCATCCGTCCATCCGTCCATCCGTCCACCCGTCCATCCGTCCATCCATCCATCCATCCATCCATCCATCCATTCATCCATCCATTCATCCATTCATCCATCCATCCATCCACCTATCTATGCAGCCAATCATCCATCCATCTCTTTACCCATCCAGTCACCCATTCAGCCAACAGATGTTTATGGAGCACTCTAAGCAGCATTTTTTGATGTTCCAGGTACTTGAATCATTAGATACTCTCTACAAACACCAGTAAGAACTAAGCTCTGTGAGGTTATTTATTGTCTACAGAGTGTTTTGGCATCCATTATCATGCTGATCATGGCTAATCCTGTTCCTCTCTTTATCCCAGGTTTAGAGAATGACAGGAAGGTTTTTAAATTTCTCTGGGAGGAAATGTACTATATTAATTATTACCTCAGTCTTGCTTATTTCATGCTTATAAGAAGTATGAAGGAGAATGACAGAGTGGAATCAGGCATGCATGGCCTAATTTGATAAACTAGGTTTAAAATTTCTTATGGGCCTTTATAATGTGTTGACTGAGAAAAGAATAAAAAAATTTCAAAGAGCTATACAATATAGTACCTAGGTAAAATTTAAAATCATATACAATAATGTGAATCATATACTGATACTCAGTAAATGTTAAACACATGAAATCACACATGGGAATGCCAGTCCTGAGATGCTCTCCACTCTGGGATGGGAAGGCAGGGAAGTATGAGGATGTAGAACTTTGGTTGGTCTTTTCAAGAGCTCTGAAGCAAATTTGGTAAAATGTTAATACATATTGAATTAGGCAATAGGTATATCAGTGTCAGTCATATTTATTTTCTTTTTCTTTATATTGGAAATTCCTCATAATTAGTAATTTAATATATTTTTAAGTTCCCTTATGGTTCCCCATACTCAAAGGTTCTCTGATAAATGGCAAAGATCCGTAAAAGACTTCCCTCCTGGATTCTTGGCTCCTTCACCCTTAATAGAAAAAGCAGAGGCTTTGGAGACAGACAGACCTGGGTCTGATCCTGGAAAGTCACTTAGTTTATGTTCCTGGGGGAAATTATTCAATGTCCTGTACCATCTATGCCGCAAAAGAGTTGAGAGCTTGAAGTGCACTAGAGGGCTTAACCCTGTGCCAGGCATGTGGTGAGACGGATTTCCACATGGAGGAAGAGCAGTTGTTGTTTGGGCTGGTATGGATGATGGTGCAAGCCAGGCAGGCCCTAGGCTCCTGGGGGCAGGGACTGTGCCCACTCTGTATTCTTCCAGTGAAAGGCAGGGGCCCCAGGCTCCTTGGGCACTGCCCCCCAAACCATTGCCTCAGACGGCACCTGCCTCTGCTTCCTCTCTTCCTCAGGGCTGGCTGTGATTGGAAGATTCAGGAGCTGGTGCCTGCACCATGTGGTATTTCTCAGCTAGACTTCTGCAAATGCAGACCTAGATGCTTCCCACCTTCCTCTCCAGGGCACCCTGAGTCCCACTGGCCCAGGTGCTGTGGAGTGGAGCCCCAAGAAAAGAACAGCAGGGAGCCTTGGCTTACTTCTCTTTTGGAGTTCTGTTTTCAAACCTCTGCTCTTCTACTATGCTAAGAGGCATCATGACGGCCTCACCCCTCTGGCCCTGCCTTTTTCCCTACTCTACCAAGAAGGCTATGACTCATCAGGGCAAGCAGAACACTTTTTTACTGTCTCAAAAAGTTCTATTATGGAGCTGAATGCAGACTTCATTGCTTTCTGGGCCCTGGTGGAGAACGGTGCTGAGCTTCCTTTTCCACAATCAGGGGAGTAAGAGGGAAGTGGCCACCTCAGCTTGTGGACAGAATATTACCCGCCCCCTGAGCAGTCCAGGGATCCCTCCAGGAAGGGTTAGCAAGGAGCTTCAGTTCCTGTTGTGCAGATAGAAAGCTGAAGCCTGAAACGCTCCAGGTGGAATGCCCAGGAGAGGCTGGAGCCAGTTGAGGCATACCTTCGATTTCAGGGTACTTCATGAGAATCAGAAGCCCATATCTCAGGGTGGTGCTGGTGGTCTCTGTCCCCGCGAACAACAGGTCAGCTATGGTCACGGCGACACTGTCCAGTGTATACCCAGGCTCTGCACTTTGCTTTTTCTGTGGATGTTGGGGACAAACGGGTTCTGTAGGAGGAGTGTCTTCAGGGGGATGCAGAGGAGATGAGTACCTCCTTCAGCAGAAGGTTAGCCCACCCATCCTTCTGGCTCAGGGGGAAAGGAGACGCCGGCCTATGCCTGTCATCAAATCGAATAGGAGCCGAGAGGGACATCATCATCTCTCATGATTTAGGAAACTGAGGCTTTCAGAAAACTGTCAAGGTAAATGCCCCAAAATGAAACCAACATGGGCAGTGTGGACAGCCGGTGCAGGGGATAATATGACTGAACATGGGTTGTCTCCCCCTGTGCCAAGCAAACCAATCTCATAACAGCCAAGCACTCAGCTTCATCTGGCTTCTGTAACCCAGTGGGCTTCTTTGGTACCTTTTCCATTTCGATGAGCAGGCAATCAGTGAAATCTCGAGGACAGTTTGGGTCCAGCGACTTAAGGTGTTCCTTCACTTGTTCAAATGCATATTCTTTTATTTCAGACACGTTTTTCATTACTTTCCTATGGCTTCCAGGCAGGTAGCGTAGACAGCTTGAAAAATTATTGTAAAGCTAAAGACATAGAGACATAGAGGTAGAGTTATCTCACTAGGTATCTTTTCTGGACGCAAGATAAACTTATGCACTGGGCTCTCTAATAGTTTTGCCACAACCTGAATTTATGACTGTCATAGGCTGAATCACTCATAATACTTCAGTTCTACAATATCTTTCTGACATTACTCTTTTAAGTGGGGCACCTCTTGTGGTGAAAATATGCACCTTTAGGCTTGGCCCCTTACTCACCTGGGACTGTCTAGGGGGAGACCTAAGTATCTTAGGTGAGCTAAGGACCCTGTCAACAGCTTTGCAAGGATGTTTGGGCTCTCTAGTCAAATATCACTGATATGTTCCTCTTCTCTGGCTTTTATAGCCCTCTTTCTCCCCTATAATCAGAATTTTCTTTTTACTCCATTTTTAAATGTAAACTATGCAATTAAAGATCAGTGAGATTAACAAAAAGGGAGGAAAAGGGCTTTACCTGAAGCCAGGGAGTACTCAGTAGGTAGAAGTTCTCATTAAATAAACTCATCAGTCTCAGACACGTTTTATCCTTGTAGTCAAAGCGCCTGTGGAACAGGATGTCGGAGATGACATTGCAGGGTCCCCCGCCAATGAGGAAGGTGGGGTCGAAGGGCTGCCCTGTAAAGCAGGTGGGCGATCAGAGCAGTTAACACGTGGTCATGGAAAGCCTGTGAAACATTCTGGCTGTCTTACTCCTCACAGCCCTGTGGGGTCTCATTGCCTTCTCCATCCACCAACTCAGTCTCCTGCCAAACATTTATCAATGTCTGTTTCATTTTCTGTTGGTGGGAAAACGCCATAAAAATTGTAATAATTCACATAAGCTATTGTCCCTCTTGCTCTACCTGAAATGTAGATCAGGACATTTAATTTGTAAAATAAAATCTCTGCGGAACTAACATGGCCCTCTCCAAGCCCCTCTGGTCCCTTTGTGGGCCCAACATTTCTGATTGCCCAGCTGCTGTGTGGGAGCCCTGGGTGGGACAGGTGCCCCACCCCAGCAGGCGCACCGTCAGTCTTCCTGAGCTCCCCCAGCAGGAAGTGGGCCTCCCGCTGGATCCGGGCCTCATTCCCCTCTTTCCCCATTCCATAGTCGCGGAGTGTTGTCAGGGAAAACCGCCGTGTGTCTTTCCAGGTTGGTCCGTTATTGAAAATAATTCCTAAGGAAAGAAGGAACAGTAAAAGAGTTACTTCAGTCAGTTCTCTGAGAAACAGAAGCTGGAGGGAGAAGTTTCTCTGTGTCCTCTGACAACGTTGTGAGGTTCTTGGTGATTTTCAGGTGTGGAAGGAAGCGACAAGAAGAATTGATGAGACAGGAGAAAAGGCGTGCGTGGTGGTGGAGAGGCCGCGGCCACCAGCCAGCAGAGAGGACTTTGTGTGGTTTCTTTAGTGCTCCGTGTCCTTATGCCACAGGTGTTCTCATCATTTCGAACCTCTGAGGTGGCTTTCCTATCTGTGCTGCCAGCTTGATTTCTTTCTTCTTCTGCCTTCCCGTGAGTCGTCCCCACGCTAAAGAAACCCACGCCTGAGCACTGCCTCCCTCCGCAAGAAAAGCTTCATAACTCTTTCCTTTTCATTGACGATATTCTTGAAAGGCCTTTCTAGTCTCATTGATTTTAAAGCTTCACGCTATAAAAATCTCTGCTCGCAGTGTTCTGGGGGTCACAGAAAGTGTCTTCACTAAAATCGGAGAGGTCACACAGCCACCCGATCAGGCAGAGCAGTGGACTTGGAGAAAATGAAGCAATTTTCAAAGCAATTTGGATATTTCTTGGTTGTTGATACCCACTCTGCCTCCTTCTCTCCCCATGACTCACTATGCGGGCTGCAGGTTATAGTCTCTCTGTCCCAATCACAGACCTGAGCTTCAGAGCAACATGTCCAGTCTACTATAGGGAAAATAAAGTCATATGAGAGCTACTGAGATAAAGCAAAGCATTTTTTTAAATTAAAAAAATTCCATATACTTCCACTCTAATCTCCATTAATTAAAAATTTTTCAGTTTGTTCAAATGGGAATGTCAAACCCATCCCTGTTTGTTTACTCCTATTTATCCCAGAAAAAAACACAAATGCTCCTTTACAAACTCTTACAAGTGGCTCACATGCCCTGACTTCTCTGTGGACCAGACACTTAGCCTGCTGCTGCATCTATTGTGACTGTGTGCTACAATTAGCCCTAGCCCTAGCCCTAGCCCTAACCCTAACCTTAACCCTAATCCACCCCATCTGGGCCACACATACCCACACTGAGGTCAAAATCCTTTTCAGTCACCTCACCGGGGACCACCTGTTCCAGGTCGCCTGCTTAATTGCTCAGTGGGAAGCGCTGCACTGTGGAGGGAAGCCAGAGGCTGTTGCTGCAGGGAAGTCTGATGAAGGCTGGCAGGTGCGCTCTAGAGCCAAGAGAGAAGGCTGTCCAAGCTTGAGACAGCCAGGGGAAGAGCAGGAGGAGAAATGGGGAAGAGGCAGAGCTTGGTAGGCTGGACCAGAAGTCTGAAAGAATCGTGGACAGAAGGGAAAAGGTTATTGCCAGAGGTCCTGAGGAGGAAAATGGTGCCAAGGAGGTGGTTGCCGTGCAGATGAGGGCAGGTGGACAGGGAAAATGAACTGATGGGACATGGCACTGACTTGGTGCCACATGGGTGGAGGGTGGCACTGAGGCTAATTCATGGACAGGTGCACTTCACAAAAGGAAAGACATAGTAGAGGGACTGACTTCGTGGGGAGTCCTGAATTCAGCATTATTCACGCTGAGCTTGCGACTCCTGTGTAGACGTGTGGAGTGGACGCTGATGCACAGCATTCTAGGAACAGAGAGATGAACAAAACTTGGGCGTTTCCATAGGATAGGCTGACAGCCTCCAAGGTGGGAGTGTGGCAGGGAGAGAATGCGGCCTGGCCCTGCCTGGAGCAGCAGCGACTTCAGAAGTTCACTGAAAGAGTAAATGGACACGGAAGCATGAGCTGGAGAGGTGGGAGGCTCCCCGAGGGTGTTTCAGCAGCGCCGGATGCCACAGGGGGCTACAGACCACCCCAAAAGTTCTGGAAAACAGGAGGAGAACCCTGGTTGTGGTAGAAGGGGAGAGGGACACAGAAGACCATACAATTAAAAATTAGGAGAGAAAGAAGGAACACAGATTCCAGAGCAGGCAGGAAGGTGAAATGGAGTTAGCAAGGGAGCCCTCCAGACTTTTATGGAGATGTCCTGAAATGACACAGCTCCTCGGGCACATTCACAAGCAGCCGTGCTCAGTACAGTGAGCTCACATTTTTCTCCCACAGGAAGCAGATGTATCCTGTGTGGAGGCCAGCAGCAGCCCAGGACCTGGGCTGATTTTCAGTGACAGCTGGGCCACGTGGGACATAAAAAAGTAGGACTTTGGAGCCATCAGGCAGGAGCTTGACTGTGAGATGCAAGTTCTTACGGCTGACTGCACTCGGGGCTCTTCCAGCTGGAATTGCAGGGGCCAAACCTGGTGCTCTTTGATCACAGAATTCCTGAGCTCTTGGCATCCCCCCTCCCCCCCAGCAAAGCTCCCCTTTTATAAATGACAAGGAACTGAGATGGTGGAGTTTACTTTGAATAACCCCTAAAGAAGTAGAACGAGTTCACCAAATCTAAGAGGGAGACACTGGATGCCATTGATGGTGGCATGAAGTAACCCAGTAATGTAAGCTGGAAGTAGGGAAACCATGCACGATAGCGAGGCAGCTATTAGAAGAGTCTGCTAAATGGATACAGGTTTCCTAGAGATTTGTCACCAAAACTAACTCAAGAAGACATGTCTTCCAGTTAAACAGGGTAGCTTGGATCCTGTGCTTATTTCAAATCTGTTTTGAAACCTCATTACATTGACAGTAAAGCAGAAAAGCCAAGCACACAAGGTCGGAGAACAGGAAGGAGAGAGTGGTAGGAAGTGGGGAACAGCACACGTCTGGGGCTGCAGGCTTTTGGAGCTGAGAGCTAAGGAGGGGTCTGCATGGGGACTCCATGGCCTCACAGGGGATGAAGGCTCCATGAAGCTGAAGTCAGGAGCTCGGGGAAAGCCCGGGGAAAGAACAGTCAGATCCCCAGACCCTTGCCCTCTCTCCCATAGGGGACAACAGGTATGTTTCCAGGTAAGCTAAACTCTTGGAGGCAAGGCTGGGAGGAGAAGGCAAGGTTGCATGGAAGTCAACATTCTGAGCTGGAGTCTGTCCTACCACCCCACCCCTGCCTCCTAGTGTCAGAACATCCCCAGGTGTGATATCAGAGAAGCAGCTGATGAAAACCCTCTAGACGCCAAAGTTTCAGCCACAAGCACGATTTCCAGCAGTTCAGGTGCTGCATTCACCAAGCCCAGAAGGTAGTTGGTGCTGAGCAGAGGGTGGAACTCCCAGGAAAGAGAACTGGGGGGCTGGAGAGCGGTACTGGTGGCTGGGACAAGGCTGGAGGGCAGCACAAGGGGCTGGGGTGAGGCTGGAAGGTTGCGGGGGGGGGGGGGGGCGGGGGCGTCTTTCACCCCAGAAGCTCCTCACTGCTGTGTCTTTCTGTAACGTGCCTGTTTTATGATCAGAGTGGGTGCCTTGAGGTCAGGGTTTGTGTCATTGTTTCTGTGCACTCAGCACCTGCTCGGGGAGCGTCTGCATGCTAGCTTTCACTCCGTACTTGATGAATGATGAACGCGTGAATGGAAGGTACATCATCACCTGAGTTGAGTTTAGGTCTCTACCTTTCTGCCTCTTTTCTGCTGTTCTTATTTTGCTGTTTTGGCATGTAAGCCCCACCCCTGGAGGGGGTGTGTGAGAAGGGAGACTCACCAGCGTCCTTGTGAACCTCGAACACGGGGATTTCGCTCCGGCCGGAGAACTCGTTCCTGTGCTCCAGCAGCACCTCCTTCACCGCCTTGTAGCCGTACAGCACCACGGCGCGCCGTGAGCCCAGGTACAGCGTGAACACCGGCCCGTACCGGTCGGCCAGCTGCGGACACGTCCCGCGGCGGGGTTCGAGAGAAGGACGGTGCGTTCGTTAGTTTCTGCCCCAATTCCTGCCCCCCGAAGCTGTGTTGATCAGAGAGCCCAAAGGGTTTGAGAACAGTCATGGCTCGTCCAGCCAGATGCCTCAGCCCCGTGGGCAGCATGCGGACGCGGGGTCTGGAACTGGGGGCAGCCCTGGGGCAGCCCTGGGGCAGCCCTTCCCCACTGCCCAGCATGGACGAGTCTAAAACGTGTGTTCTTTCCCTGTTTTTGTAAAAATTAACATATATTGAGACACTGTTTTTGAAAATTTAAACTGTGAAAAAGTGTCAGTACAAAATAAAAAGTACTTGTGAAGGTAAATTTTGCAGATGCTTGTCCCCTTCAGAGTTTTTCTATTATTGGCACTTGGTGTTTGATGTTACTGTCTCGTGCAGTTGGATAGCTCTGTCTGACCCTCTTTGTTAAAAACGATAATTTCGCCTGGACAATATTCTGGAGACGGACTTTTTGGGTATCAGTCCCTAGGGACCATAGCTTTGCATCCTAGAGCACCATTGCTGGCACCCCGTCATGGCCAATTCCCTCCCAGCCTGGACACCCCCAGCCACACACTGCCCCCTGTCCCTTTCCCGAGGCTTCTTTGCTGACTTCATCCCGCTCACCCTCCCTGCAGCAGGACCAGGGCTGCGGCCCAATGCTGTGCGCCAACATCGCATCAGTGCTGCTGCTGACAGCAAACGTAGAGCGTCCACCCTGTGGCCAACTGTATTCTTTTACTAACTCAGCTAAGAATCTGCTAATTCATCTATTCGTTAGAATGGGCAGCATCCGATCTTCACAGGAGTCCTAGATGCAGGTGCTGTTACTACTCTGGCCACATGGGTTGGACAAATTCAATTTTCAACTGTTCTTCTGGCATCACACAGTTCCAAGTTGGCACTTAGCCAAAGGTCACGTGGTTGTGAAAGCACCACTGTCCTCTCACACCAACTGGCAGGTGTCCACAGCTTCAGCGACACCACCGCCCCCAGCCAACCCAACAGTAGAGCAAGCAATGCTTGGCACAAGCAGGACGTCAGGACTGTGTCGATGCCAGTGCCACGCTGAAGGCACCCATGCCACCACCTCTAGAGGCTGCTATTAATTCAGTTAATTCCTAACAGGCTGGTAGTGAATAAAAACAATTTGTCTGACAATGAGCTGAATACACACATATTAATTCTAATCCCCAGATTCTTCCCTTACCCTGCTGTAGGATCTAGGAATATTCTTTAATTCCAACTGGAAAAGATTCCCGATGATGGGGAGAGGAAAAGGGCCAGGGGGCAGTTTCCAGGCACTGTAGATCTGCTTCCAGATGGAGATGAGCAGAAGGGTGGCTGCCCACACCAGCAAGGCCACGGTGATGCCAAGCACAGCCATAGCGTCTCAGGTTCTGCATCTAAAGGACAGGATGATCCCGTGGCAAGCACTTATAGCGCGTGGATGAGAAGGAGGGTGCCCTGCCAACCAATGCCTACTGGCTTCTCTTTTGGCTAAAATTGCTGGTTTATTATTATCTCATGTTGACCATCATTTCAAAGGCTGGTGCCCTGGAGTGGTCTACCCTGAAGTCCCCGCTGGTGACCTCTGACAAGGACGATGCCTTGGCCCTGCCAACACTCGTGGCAGCTGGCAGTGCTCCCCTGTGCTGATGGAAAGAACGCCAGGCTGCACGTCACCAATCCATTGCTCGGAACGTGGGGTGGGGGTTTTCCTCCCTTTGACTCCAGTTGTTTGGCATAGGATTTATGTAAGATGACACCGGCTCTCATCAGGCAAAACCCCCTAACATCTGATCACAAGGTGGTCTGAGAAGCTCCCTATAGTTCCTGAATCACCACTTGCTAAACCGTCGGGGCCAGAGAAGGAGGAGTCACATCCTGAATTCAATTCCACTCGATCAAATCAGCCTGAAAATTCAGAGGAAGAAAAAGAAAAAGAGAGAGAGAGCAAACTTCTTTTTTAAAAAAACTTTTGAAAAAGTTAATCACCGATTATAAAAGGAACCATAATTTCATTGGGAAGTTAACAAAAATTACTTTTCAGAATCACTTTATTGAATTCTAAAAAAATATTGTATTAAAGTTTTTATCGGATTTGTTTCAAATCAATGAGTTAATTTGGGAAGACTTTGTTCCTTTTAAATATTTTGTCTGTTTATCTAAAAGCATGATAGAGCTCCACATTTATTTGCATCTTTTTATGTAGCATTAATTATTTTCTTCTTAAGGCCCAACTTCCTTCTTTCCACAGGGCTATCTCTAGTATTTTGTGGGCTTTTTTTTTTGTAGACTCGAGAGAGTTCTCCTCTCTGCATCCTGGTGGTATAGGGGGGCTCTTAATTAAGATGCTCTAGTTGCACTCATCTTGTAGGCAACACATCCTTGTGCACAATTGAAATGTGATGAAAAATGAAGGGAATGAAAATCACAGTCCAACTAAATCACTTTGGAATTTTGATTTATGTCCTTCTATACTTATATTTATATGAATATGGATCTATACTGTATTTCTTGCATTCTAACCTGAGTTTCCACTCAGTCTGTTAGGAATGTGCGTAAGTCATTGATTCTTTTGCATTTAAAATGCAGCCACTTTATTGATGTTTTACTTGTTGACTCTGGTACTGCCTCTAGCTGTTTAAGGGGCTGTGCTGTAGCAGGTGTGGGTCCACAGGGCCCATTCCTGAGAATGGAGACTGAGCCATCCTGCCCCTCCACCGGCAGCCAGAGGGCCTGGCTGAAGCATGGGGCCCCTTCCGCTAGTGCTGGAGACAGAGGGGCAGGGTCAATCCTTCTTTTCAGAAGCAAGGGCTTTTTGTTTTTATGTATCTTATTTCATTGACTGGATCTTCAAGGACAATGTTCAATAATAAAGATCAGAGATAACCTTGCCAGGTTCCTGCTGGATGCTTCTCTTGGGTGTCTGCTATCTCTCTTGTTGGTTGTTTGTGGCAAAAAGTCAATCTTAGTGGGACAATTTTCTTCTTTTTCCATTTAAGTAAGAGTACTTAATGGGCATGAGTGTTGACATAATAAAACATCTTTTCAATTGTGATCGTTCTATAGTTTTCTCCATATACGCTGTTGCCTGTGCCATTAAAAGCAGTGGTGGGGCAGCCTGTTAAAAGGAGTGGGGGGTTCTGCTATCATCTCTCAGACCCTCTTTGAACTGCTGCTGCTCATTCTGGCAAGTTCTTGTGCTGTGTTCTGGGTGGTTTTCGGTAGTGAATACAATGTGGCTTCATCTGCTTGGAGTGTCTTCCTCTCTTATGTCTCACAAAGAAAGAACTTGGCTGTTGCATTGGAAAGAGATGGGAATGTGCAGACATTCTTCCTGTGATGCAAATTTCTGCACTGGCATCAAATTTGGGCTGTATTTTTTCTTTTTAAATTTTCTACACACTGAACATCGCTTTGTTTTCATTTAATCACAGTGTCAACTTTTTGAAGATATTTAAAATGACAATTAAATTCAAAATGTAATACCAGCAATACACCTTTTTCAACTTCAGATAACATGAAATTGTGATGAATGATTTCTCAGATCCTTGTGCAATGACAGCTATACATAACTGCTTCTTGGCCTATGGTAAGATTATACAATATAAATGTGTCCTGGTTCAGAGATGATACAATATGGAAAAATATTATCTTAAATTGAAATATAATGCATGCTTCAATAAGAATGCTTTTAGCAATGAGTAATATAAAAATCCAAACTGAGGCTTAAATAAATAGGGGTTTATTTTCTATCACATAATAAATAGGCAGCTACTGGGGGTGTTTCAAAGGCTGGTTACCTTGACCCTTTCTATATTATCACAGTGTGGTTGCTGTAGCCCCAGATACCACATCCACATTAGAACAGGAAGAACAGCGTGTTGTGTGCAAATATGCATGCATGTTTTGTATAAGAGGATCATTCCGGCAATATCTAGCACTTTTTAAAATGTTTGCTTAATAACAGGTTTATTGAAACATAATTCACATACCATAAAATTCGCCTTTTAACATGTACAATTCTGTGGTTTTTAATATGACCTTAAAAAGAAACCCCCATCCCTTTAGCAGTTATCCCTCTTCTCCCTTCCTCTCAGTCTGACAACAACTAATTTGCTTTCTGTCCCTATGGATTTGCCTATTCTAGACATGCCATTCAAAAAGTAGCATATGATATGTGGCTTTTGTGATTGGCTTTTTTCAAGTAGCATAATGTTTTCGAGGTTTATCCATGTTGTATGCATGTATCAGTACATCGTTGCCAAATGATCTTCCATTGTATGCATATACCATGTTTATTAGTTAATAGACACATTTGGGTCTTTCCCAATTTTGTCTATTATTAATAATGCTTATATTAACATTAGTTAATTAGTATACAAGTTGTAATTGTAATCAGTGTAAAAGTTCTTCTGTGGATATATACTTTTATTTTTCTTAGGCGTGTAATTGTTTGGTCATATTATATCTCAAAATCTATCATAGAGGAAATGCCAAACTCTTCTCTAAACCAGTTGCACCATTTTACATTCCTACCAGCAATGAGTGAGAGCATCAATTTCCTCATATCCTTGTCTATATTTGTTATTGTCTTTCTTTTATTTTTGCCATCTAGTGTGTGTGAAATGGTAACTCAATTTGCCTTTCTTTTGCTTGGGCAGGCACTGGGAATCGAACCTGGGTCTCTGGTATGGCAGGCGAGAACTCTGCCTCCTGAGCCACCATGACCCCCTTCAGTATGCTTTTCATTTGCATTTCCCTAGTGACTAATGACTCTGAGCAATGGCATTTGTATATATTCTTTGGAAAATTGTCTATTCAAGTATTTTTTCCCCATTTTTAATTAGGTTGTCTTTTTATTCTTGAGCTATAAAAGTTGTTTGTATATTTTGGATATTTAATTTTCAGGTATGTCCTCCCATTCTGTGGGTTGCTTTTTTCACTTTCTTGATAGTGTTCTCTGAAGTACGGAAGTTTTTAAATGTTGATGAATTCCAATTGTTCTATTTGTTCTTTTTGTTGCCTGTGCTTTCATTGCCATATCTAAGAAACCATTGCCAAATCTGAAATCATGAAGATTTACTCCTATGTTTTCTTCTAAGAGTTTTATAGTTTCTGCTTTTACATTTAAGTCCATGATCTATTTTAAATTGTTTTATATATGATGTGAGAGAAAGTCCAACTTCATTCTTTTGCCTGTGAGTATCTAATTGTCCAATACCACTTGTTGAAAATACTCTTCCCATTGAATTATATCACACCCTTGTCAAAAATCAATTGACCATAATGTAAGGATTTACTTCTGGACTCCCAATTCTATTACATTAATCTATATGTCTCTCTTTATGCTTGTACTACACTGTCTTGATTACTGTAGCTTTATGATAAGTTTTGAAATCAGTGAGTTTGGGTCCTCAAGGTTTGTTCTTTTTTAAGATTGAGTTGGCTATTCTTAGTCCCTTGCATTTCAATAAGGATTTGGGGAACTTGTCAATTTCTGCCAAAAAGATAGCTGTAAGGTAATTAGTGATATCTCCTTTTTCATTATTGATTTTAGTAATTTGACTCTCTCCATTATTTATTAATAATTCCAGCTAAATAAATTACTCCTACTTTAAAAAAAATAATTTTGTCAATTTTCTCTAGTATTTTTCAATTCTCAATTTCATCCACTATTGCTGTGGTATTTATGATTTCCTTCCTTTTCTTGCTTTGTGTTCGTTTGTCTTTCTTTTTCCTAATTTATTAAGGTGGAAGTTTAGGTTATTGATTCAAGTATTTCTTCTTTTTAACTATGTATGTTGACAGCTATAAACATTTTCTCTAGCAGTGCTTTAACTGCATTCCATAGCTGTGGCATGTTGTGCTTTCATTTTCAGTCACAACAAAGTATTTACTAATTTACCTTGTGATATCTTCTTTGACCCATTAGTTACTTAAGAATATATTATTTAATTTCCAAATAATTGTAACTTCCCAAGTTTCCTTATTTTATTGATTTTTCACTCCATTCCATTGTGGTCAGAGAATATACCCTGTGTGATTTAAATACTGTACAATTTATGTAGACTTGCTTTATGCTCGGCATATGGCCTATCCTAGAGAATGTTTTGTGTGCACTTAGAAGAATGTGTGTCCTGCTGTTGCTGGTTGTAGTGTTTTATAAATGGCTATTAACTCTAGTTGGGTTATAGTGTTTTCCAAGCATTTTCATTACTTGTTAGTTTTTTGCCTAGTTATTATATTCCTTATTGAAAGTGGAGTATTAGCGTTTCCCACCATTATTGTAGAATTATCTCCTTTCAATACTGTGAATTTTTATTCATGTATTTCGGTGTTCTGTTTTATAAGCATATTGCAATTATAATTGTTATGTCTTCCTGGTAGAGTGACACTTTTAAAAAACTTATCATTTTGAAATAGTTTCATTCACTTCCTATGAACAAGTATACTTAGGTAATCACCTTAAATGATTTATCAACTTCAAGAATTGTAATATTGGTCTGATGCTTACTTTCCATATTCCTACTTTTACTTGTTCTAGTAGTGTCCATTTGAACCTTTTCTTCTCCATTCTTAGATCCCAACTAGCATATATAGTGTATTAATTGTCATCTCTTTATTTCTTATTTAAATTGTGGAAACATATATACAACACACATCTTTTCATTCTGACGCCTCCCAAGCCTCACCACCAACCATTACTATATGTTTCTCTTCACCCCAAAAAGAAACCTTCAACTCATTTTGCATTAACTACCCCTCTCCCCACCCCACACTCCAGTGAATTCTACTTTCTGTCTCTGTGAGTTTGCATATTCTTCAATAATTTCTTTGTGGTTACCAAGGCCTGAAATTTAACATCTTGAGCTATAAAATCTTGTGTGCTTTGATATCAACTTAACCTCAACAACAGACATAAACTATGTTCCTATATCCCTCTGTCCCCCCACCTCTATGTAGTTCTTGTCACAAATTACATATTTATACATTATGCATCCAAAAAATTAATTTTTATCATTGTATTTTATGCATTTTTTGGGGGGGGAAATATTTTTTTTATTACCAAGATAAAAATGTCTGAACTAACACATGGAACACAAATGGAAAAAATAACTGCATTCCTTTGTCAGCAAATACCTTCAGAATATGCATAAAAACATTGCTAAAGACCCAAAAGAAACAAGTATTGGAACAAGTTACACAATGTGGGAAGTTTACTATAAGGCTAAACTGAAAGCACAGATGTTTTGAATATGTCCCGCTTTATGGCATTTGATAGGTTATGTTTCAATATGGCATTTGCTAGGTTGTATTTCAATACTGTTTGCCTTTTAGATCCTGTAGTAAGTTAAAAGTAGAGTTACAGATAAAAATACATTAGCACTGGCATTTATATTTACCCATGCAATTATTTTTCACACAGATCTTTATTTCTTTATGTAACTTCAGTCAATTGTATAGCATCCTTTCTTTTCTACTTGGGGAAATCCCTTTACCACTTCTTGTAGGACTGGTCTAGTGGTGATGAATTCCCTTAGCTTTTGTTTATTGGAGATGTCTTAAATGCCTTCCTCAGTTTTGAAAAACAGTTTTGTCAGGTATAGAGTTATTGGTTGGCATTGTTTTTTTTTTTTTTGCTTTCAACATTTTAAATACGTCTTCTCACTGTCTTCTTGAATCCATAATTTCTGGTGAGAAATTGGCACCTAATTTTATTGAGGCTTGCTTGAATAAGACATGTTGATTCTCTCTTGTGAATTACAGAATTCTCTCTTTATCGCTGGCATTTGGCAGTTTGATTATAACATGGGGCAGTGTAGGTCTACTTGGGTTTATCTTGTTTGGGGTTTATTGAATGTTATGGATGTGTAAATTAATGTCTTTATTTAAATTTAGGATGTTTCCAGCCACTATCTATTTGAATATTCTTTCTGCTTCTTTCTTGATTTCTTTTCCTTCTGGGATTCCCATGGTATCCCACAGATTCCCCAGGCTGTGTTCACTTTTCTTTATTCTTTCCCCTTCCTGCAATGCAGACTGGATGGTTTCAGTTGTCTTATCTTCAAGTTCACTGATTCTTTCTTCAACTAACTCCAGTTTGCTGTTGAACCCCTGTGGTAGTTAGATTCAGTTGTCAACTTGGCCAGGTGAATGTGCCTATTTCTTTTGCTGTGGACATGAGTCAATGGTACGTGAACCTCATCTGTTGCTAATTATATCTGCAGTTGGCTGAGAGTTGTGCCTGCTGCAATGAATGATGTTTGACTTAATTGGCTGGTGCTTAAATGAGAGAGCTCAACATAGCACAGCCTAAGCAGCTCGGCATTCCTCATCTCAGCACTTGCAGCTTAGCCCAGGCCTTTGGCAGTGTAGAAAGGAATCACCCTAGGGAAAGATGTCGGAACCCAGAGGCCTGGAGAGAAGGCCAGCAGAGACCATCCTGTGCCTTCCCATGTAAGAAAGAAACTCAGTGGAAGGTTAGCTGCCTTTTCTCTGAAAAACTAACAAAATAAATCCCATTTTATTAAAAGCCAATCTGTCTCTGGTGTGTTGCATTCTGGCAGGTAGCAAACCAAAATAACCACTCTAGGGAATTTTTAATTTATGTTACTGTGGTAGTCAACTCAGTTTGGTTCCTTTTCATAATTTCCATCTTTCTACTGATATTATCTCCATGTTCATCTGTCATTTTCCTGATTACTTTTTTTAATTGTGAAAAATAGCATATATACAAAAAAAGCAATATATTTCAAAACACACCACAACAATTAGTTATAGCACAGATTTCAGAGTTTGGTATGAGTTACAGTTCCACAGTTTTAGGTTTTTTCTTCTAGCTGTTCCAAGACACTGGATACTAAAAGAAATATCAATATAATACTCCAGCAGTCGTACTCATTTGTGAAATCTTATCTTCTCTGTTATAACTCCACCTTCTCCCTTGATCCTTCTCCCACTGTTTAGAGACATTTGGGCTATGCCTATTCTAACTTTTTCAACTTGGAAAAGGCTGTTGATAATATGGGATAGGAGGATGGATCTAGCTGATGTTCTGGAGAGACTGGCTCCTCTGGGTTTCAAGACTTATCTGGTCTAGGGACTACATGGAGATTGTAGGTTTCTGGAAAGTAATCAGAGCGCATGGAGCTTTTGCAGAATAATGATTACATTTTGTTAACACTTTTTAATTGTGTAACTTTAGTTTTGTCTTTTTTTTCTAATTGATATATTCATTTTGAAGTGAGGTATGTTGAGTTCTCTATTACCATGTTTTATTAATTCTTTATTTAAAAAATCACTTTTCTATGTTCAATGAATATTAAAACTTAATGATTTATCTTCTAATAAATTGTACCTTTCAGCAGTATACATACCTTTATCCCGTCTCTGGTGACTTTATGCCTTGGGTTTCATTTTTATAGTATTTCTCTGGTACATCTTTGTTTATCCTAGCATTTTAAGTCTTGTAAACATTTTATAACTTTGATTTAATCTTATACTTTTCTTCTAATAAGGGAATTAACAGGTATTTATTATGATCACTGATAAATTTGACTTTATGTTATGTGTGTTTGTGTGTGAGTGTATGTTTGCTTTTTTCCTTTTCTTTCTTGATGCGCTGGGGTGTGTACGTCTTGTTGCTGTTCTATGTGTGGTTACTCTTCAGTCTGTTAGTACATTTAAACTTATAATTCTTGAATAACTTAAGAATTAATATCTTCTGATCAGCCCAAGAAGGTCTTTCACTTGCTTTTCCTTCTCATCTACTTTTATGCCCTACACCATGCTGCTCTAACTCTCATGAGTTTTAGTTTCATAAGTTTATTCATTTAAAATTTTGTCACAGTATACTATTTTCTTCTATTTTACAAATCGTTTTAGTAATTACATTAATATCTACAGTCAATATCAAATGAGTATTTGCCCTCAGATATACATGTTTCTAGTCTCTGCAACTGTGACATATATAGTGTCTTGTCTTTTGTGAATTCACACTCTTAGACACGTGGAATCTCCCACACTTAGGTATCCTGGGGAGAGGTAGGTTGCGAGAGCAGTCTCTTGTTCAAGGCAGCTGTTGGGCAGTTGCACCCTCCCTGGGTATGTTACGCCTCCTCTCCTATGCTGCGTGCTCTTTTTGTGGCAGTTCATGTGATAGACATATTTTCTGTCAGGTTGATTTAGTGCAGTGACTTCCACCTCTTTAATAGCCACAGGAAGAAAATTAAAACTACTCCTAACTTCCTTTAAGAGGTGATTTTGCTGCCATGAATACTTAGATCATAGAAGGAAAAAAGGAAAGAATTTTAATTTTCTGGGCACTCAAAAGACTGTGAGTAGAAGGGAGTGTGTCAGGAATGGAGTTGAAAGCATACTCTGAAGAGATGACTTGAGGATTGTGTCCTCAAGAATCTTCTCTTCTTTCTTATGGTAAATGAGTCCAGAACCTTGAATTAGAAAGTCAAATGGGCAAGTATGCAATGTTTGATGTCTCTCTTGTTTAAAAATAATGACCATGACAGAAGCCAAAACTCTTATTTAAATAAAACAAAGGCAAAACACACAGCATCACAGTGTCCAAAGGGAGGGTGAGCTTGGCTGAAGAACAAAGTTTTCTACATCAAAGGGAGTGAGGTTTACATGTGCTGTCCCTGCATACCTTTGCTGTCTTTTCCTCCATTTGAGCTGCTGTTTAAGACCGTGGGAGGAAAAACAGCATTTCCCACAAGCAAGACTGTAATCCCTCTGTGTGGGGAAAGGAGCCTGTCTGAGTTGCTCACCTGGGCACTGAGATGCCCCCAGAGCAGAGGTGGTTGCCACACCAGGGGCAGCTGCCGCCAGAGTAACGACCACCGGGGGAAAGGAAAAGAAAGTGCACTCACGTCTTCTTTCCTTTATTATCTTTAACATGTATGATGCAGAGACAAGAATATGGGAAGGATTTTTAATGAAAGTTATAAAGTGTGATAATATAATGAACCTAAAGCAACCCACTCCTAACACAAGAATGACACAACATTCCACTGCATTTACCTGCATGCTGCTTCCAATTGTCTCCCTCAGAGGTAGCCCTGGCTCTGAATTTCACTGTTTTGTTTGTTTTTGTTTTATTTTTGCATGGACAGGCCCGGGGAATCAAACCCGGGTCTCCGGCATGGCAGGGGAGAATTCTGCCGCTGAGCCACCATTGCCCATAAGAACTTTACTTTTAATATTCTGTGATTTTTTTTTATGGTTTCTCATATTTTTAAAGCTCTTTTACTATTTTTTTAACTTTAAACAGTACTTTCATAACATTTATATTATCTGAGATTTGTCTTTTTATATTCACTGTTACCTTTGTAAGATTCATCCATCTTGTGGGATGTGGCAGCAGTTCACTGATTTCACTGATATGAGTGCTTTTAACAACATTTTGCTTTCTGGATCATTGTGCAAGAATATCACTAGACTGTTGTGTACCTAGGCAACATGATACATGATACCATATTGTTTTCCCAGGTATTTGAACCAGCTTACACTTACTGGCAGTGACTAAGGAGTCATGTTGATCCACAGCCTCCCCAAAACTTGGTAATAATAGATGTCTTAACTTTTGCCCATCTAGTGTGCATACAATGCTATTTAATTATGGTCCCAATTTTCATTTCCCTTGTCATTAAATAAGTAGAGAATCTTTATATAAACGTATTGGTCAGTGATATACCCTCATCTCTGGGAAGTACTTTTCTCTCCTCTTTTCCTGGGATGTCTGTCATTCTCTCATTATTTGTAGGAATGCTTTACATATTCTTATTCATGTAAGTGCAGGATGGACAGATAATCTTACATTATCACTCTTTTATTTTGTGGTTAGTACTTTTTGATTCTCAAAAAATCCCTTCTTACACCAATATAATAAGGATATTTGACTATTTTTAAAGGTTTACCTTTCATATATTTCATTTTGTGCACAGTAAGGGCTAAGGGTCAGATTTTTTTCCCCATAGGATAGGAATTGTTCCCGGACCTTTTTCCTGATCTACAGTTCCTCCTCCTTCTTCACACATGAAACTCCCCTTGCAGGGGACGTTCTCTGCAGTCAGTCTGACTATCACAAGTGTCAGTGCTCCATTGTTCTAATTACTATAATTTTATGGTAAGTCTTGAGGTCCCACCGCCATATTCACTTTTCAGGAGTTCCGTGGCCCTTTGCTTATTCATGGAAATTTTAAGACTCAATCACTTAAATTCCCTCAAAAACCCTCTTGAGATTTTGACTGGAATTATATATATTCTGTGAATATTTGAATTTAAACTTCTTTAAATATTGATTTTTCCTGTCCATGGTCATGGGATCACTTCATTTGTTTATCAAAGTTATTTTTAATAAAATTAGTTTTTAATAAATTTTAGAATTTTATGTATATAAGATATACACATATTTTGTTAGATTTATTCTTATGTACCTTTGTGCTTTTTAAGTGGAGTCTATATTTAGTGTTTGTGTGTATAGTAATAGAAATGACTTTTGGTTACTGAACCAACAGGCAGCCATCTTGCTAAACTCTCTTATTTATAAATTTTGTGTAGATGCTTTTGAGGTTTCTTAGTGGACAATCCTACCATCTTTGATTAATGAGAGTTTTGTCTTATCTTTTCCAAACCTTATTCTTATAATTTCTTTTTGCTTGTCTTGTATTGAGTAGAAATTTAATACATGACTGATTTGATTTTTATTTTAATGGTAGTGATTGTAGCATTTCCTCTTATGGTTGATTTTTGATGCAGGTTTTTGATAGCTACCCTGTCTGAAATTAAGGAAATTCACTTTTATTATTAGTATACTAATAATGTTAAATTAATAATTGATTTTGAATTAAATGCTTCTCTGCACTATTTAAATGGTGACTTTTCCATTTAATAAGTTATTGTATTGAATAACATTCATGTATTTTCTCATATCAAACCCTTCGTAAAATTTTGGAATAACACAATTCAGTCAGGTCATTGTATCTTTTTAATATGTTGACAGATTTGGTTTGCTATTTGGTTGTTTTGGATTTTTGCATTTATGTTCAGAATGAGATTGACACAGAATTTTGTTCTCTCTTACTCTCCTTGTCTACCTTTGATATAAAAGCTATTTAGGTTTTGTAGAATGGTTTGATGACTGTTCACTCATTTTGATTCTTCAGAAGAGTTTGTATAAGATTTTGTTAAACAAGAAACAACAAAGTAGGCTGTAAGGCAATAACAGCATTTAATTGGTGTCTTAGAATTGCAATTTTGGGAATACAGATTCAGGTAGTAACCCAAACTGTGTTCCCAGATGGGGCAGTTGGATGAGGGTATTTAAGGGAAAAAAGAGGAACAGGATGGAGGAGGAGCTAGGTAGGGCACTTTTTAAGAAACAAGTTTGTTTTCCCAGAGAGGGAAGCTTTTTCTGTACATTTTAAAGTTTTGCCTCCGATGGTGGTTTTGGGGTGGCATAAGGGACTTTCTAGGTATACAACTCTCTGACTCATTTGCCCAAACTACTCAATTTTGTTTTATTTCCTTTTCACAGTTCCACCTTTTAATCAAGATTTTTCTCTGAAAGCATCATTGATCAACATTTGGTGTGTTGATCCTTTGGTGCTAAAGAGGCACATCCCTAGGGGTCCTGTCCCATGTAGGGAGAAAGTAGCGACTTTGTTTGTACTTCTCTTAGAGAGGCCACATGTGAGCAACAAGAGAGATGTCAAGTAGAGTCTTAAGCAAGTTATGGGGTTTCATAAGGGTGAGTGTGCTGGTTTGAAATGGTTATGCACCCCAGAAAAGCCACGTTCTCTTAATCCTAATCCAGTCTTGTGGGGAAAGACTTACTGTTTGGGTGGGACCCTGTTTTAGTTTGCAAAAGCTGCCAGGATGCAATATACCAGAAACAGAATGGCTTTATTATTTATTTATTTATTTATTTATTTATTTATTTGTATGGGAAGGCTCCAGAAATAGAACCTGGGAATCAGAATGGTTTTTAAAGAGGGAATTTAATAAGTTGCAAGTTTACAGTTCTAAAGCCATGAAAATGTCCAAATTAAGGCAAAGCTATAAGACTGTCCAAATGAAGGCATCCAGGGAAAGAAAAGATAGCAAATAAGAGATATTATTGTGATTATAATAAGGAGAAGGATTAGCAATGCTGGAAATATGCTACAAATCGAATTTCACTAGTATTCTCAGAGGCTCACACAGCTAAATAGACCCCATCTTTTGGGGTTTCCTATTTTGTATAATATATTTTTTATATTTTAAATATTTTCTTGAACTTTTCCAGATTGATTTACATAGAAGGAAAATCTTTCTTCTACGAGAGCACATGTCCCTGTTGAGCTGTGAAGATATCAAGTGCTCTGTAGTTTTGTAGAACAACTTTTGTTAAACAACATAGATAGCTAAGGGGGATCCCATAATGATTCCTTGTTTATTCTAAGATATTTGCTGTTGCTGCAATAGCTCTTAAGCAAGGTGGAGGTCCTTTAGTGACAGCATCTAACTGGTAACTGGACCATCCTAAGGGCTTATGTCAGCCTCCATGCTTTTGTGTGAGTACTCCCAAGGTGTTTCCTTCTTGTTCTTGGGTAAAGTTCAGGATTTAAAAAAATCTATTCAAGTGAATTCTAATTATCTTTATTCCAAGTAAGGGGTACTTTTTATCTTCTTTAAGTAGTTTATATAAAGGTTGGGCTATTACAGAAAAGTTAAAAATTCAATTTTGCCAGTATCATGTAAAGCCTAGAAAATCCTCTTACTTGTTGTTTGGTTTTAGATAGAGGGAAGGTTTGGATCTCTTGAATTCATTTGAGGTCTAAGAAGAGTCTTTGAGGGGTAATTAATTGTCTTAAATGCTTGACTTGTTGAGAACTAAATTGTAATTCTTTTGGAAATGTTATGTCTTTTATTTTCAACTTGAATAAAGAGATGCCTTTATGGAGACAAGCCTCTTCAGAAGGAGAGTAAAACTGTAACAGCTATATATTGTATTAAAGTTGATTCTTGTGGGAAAATTAGCTACATCTGTTTTAAGGACTTGAGAAAAGCATGTGTGACTTTCAGTGTAACCTTGAGGTGTTACTGTCCAATGTATTGCTGACAAGCCAACATGAAGGCAAATAAATATTAACTTCTTGGCATTACTGGAACACTAAAAAAAGGCACTAAAAAGTCTATAAGTGGGGTGCAAGGGTGGTTCAGTGGGAAATTCTTGCCTGCCATGTGGGAGACCCTGGTTCAATTCCCAGTCTATGCATTTCCCAAAAAAACAAACAAGCAAAACAAACAAAACCAACCAAACAAAATTCAACAAATGGTGCTGCAATAATGGGATACTCACATGGAAAAATAATGAAATGTGACCTCATTACACAGCATAAAAAAATAAAATGGAAAAAATCTACAACTGAAAAATTTACTTTCCAGTGGAATGGCTGAAAGTAAGTTATGAGGACTGCGTATAACTGGGTGATAAGAATTGCCATGTTATTTGTTGCTCTTAAATCACATGAATCTCCATCTGAGTCCATTAGGTTTGTGGACTGAGAGGATGGCAGTAGTACATGGGCTTATACAGGGAACAATGCAGCCCTTTTGTTTATAATTCCTTATCATAGTTTTTATTCCTTCCAATGTTTCTACTTTCAAGGGATGCTGTTTTATGTTAGGATATACTTAGATTGGTGATGCAAGACAACATGTCTGATTTCAGTAGATAATATAGAATATAAGTGAATTGGAATGGATTCTAAATGGGAACGATGGTTTTGTTTTGTTTTTTGTATTGAAAGGACAAGAATGTGTCTTTTTTTATTGGTAGTTTATGAAATCTGGTTTTGATGGTTCTAAAAGTTCTAAGTTTATATCCTCCTTTTGGGTGCAGGATATATGGGCTTGAATAAGTCAAGCCCATCCACCTGCCAATAAGGTGAATCAAGGCTGATGGCACTAGTAGAAATTGATGAGTCCCTTGAAAGGGTCTAAATCGATAAGGTATAGGGAGGGATTTATAAACGGTTATTGTTTGTTAGAAACCTTCACCATTTAGACGTTTTCAGTACTTTGAGAAAGAGAATTTGTGAAGGTTGCAAGATTTAGAGCAGACAAGGTGCTCCAGTATTTATTAGCACCTATACTTTCTCATTACCTACTGTTAAATGAATTTTGGCCAGAAGGGTACCACGAACAAGGGAAGAATCTCTCTTTGATCCCTGGGGCATCCGTAGCACTCAATGGCTCCTGTCTTTTGAAGAGGGCAGAGAGGGTACTCAGGGGTGATTTGGTTTGCTAAAGCTGATGAAATGCAAAATACCAGAAAAAGACTGGCTTTTAACCATGGGGATTTATTAGCTTACAAGTTTACAATTCTAAGGCTATGGAAATATCCAAATTAAGGTGTCAACAGGATGATACCTTCTCTGAAGACCAGTTACTGGTGAGCTTGGGCTCCTCCATCAGAAAAGGAGGCACATGGCAACATCTGCTCATATTTCTTTCCGAAGTCCTTGCTTCCAACTTCTGGCTTCAGTGCGTCCTTGTCTCTCAACTTCTCTGGGGGCTTTTTCCATGAGTTTCTCTTAATTTCTACTCTTTCAGCTTCTGTATCTTCGTTCTTTATCTTCTTATAAAGAACTGCAGTAAGAGGATTAAGGCCCATTTTCAATGAGGTCACATTGCAATTGAAATAAATGCTTCTCTAAAAGTGTTTGCAGTAAACCACAAATCAAAAATTCATCTTGAACAAAAGGAAACTTTTAAAAGAAGCAAGACAAATATAAAAATTATGTTCTACTTGTCAACTAACCTAACCTTAGTTACATTAGAAAAAGAAACTAAGCCTCTGTTTTATCCTAAGAATCCTAAAAAATAACAGAAATATTAAAGAGGGCACAAAAGAAAGCTGCATAAAGCAAATCATTATGGTTAGGGTCTATTCTATTGTATTTCTCCTCTCCTCTGAAGACAATTTAAATTCCACTTTTAATACCCCTCTTCATAATTCTACTACTCCTCATTTTAGGGCCCTGTTTTCTAAGACTCTTGCCAGATTTAGTCACAGAACCATCTGAACAATGATGAATCAGGCTGTCCGTGACCTGCTACTTCTCCAAGAGACACACTGGTACCAGCCAATTCCCTACAACAAAAACTAGGGACAGCTCCACTGGCTAGAAGCATATAAAGAAAGCAGACCCCTGCCCCTTAACATCCCAAGAAAAAAGAAAAGGAAACGTCTGGGATGTTAAGTTAACCCCTTACCCCCATGTAGTAAATGACCCTTTGGGCTTTGATTAGAAAAGAATGGGATCCTGAAATGTGAGATGTGGACATATGGCTTGATAATGATGGTGATAGGGAGATGGACTCCCTGAAATCTGCTAAGGCTTTGTTAGATAGACCTGTAATGGACATCCCTGAGGAAAGATCTTCTCAACCTCCAAGCTGCCTTGAGGAAACAGCTTTCCAGCCTTCAGTATGCCTAGAGGAGTTTGCCATCCAACTTCCACCTAAAGAGATTAACCCTTCAGTGCATGCTAAAACCTGTAACCACCTCCCCTGAGGAAACAGTCCTCACTCCTCTGTTTGGGGTTACTAATCCCATTTCACCAGATGAAACTGCAACAGAATGCCCTGGATAATTGGCTTAAAACACGTTTGTATTTCTTTTTGTGAGCCACCACCCCTCTTTTCTTCAAGACCTACAACTAGAGTAAGTCCCAACAGGGCCTGAAAGGTGAGGTACAAAGTGTGACCCATGAGAAGGTATGCTATATTCCAAAAGAACTGCATGAGTTTTCTAATTTATATAGTCAGAAATCAGGGGAATATGTATGGGAATTGATATTAAGGATGTGGGATAATGGTGGAAAGACTATAAAGTTGGATCAAGCTGAATTTATTGATATGGGCCCACTAAGCAGAGAATCTGCATTCAATGTTGTAGGTCAAGGGGTTAGAAAGGGCATTTACAGTTTGTTTGGGTGGTTGGGGAAAAATGGATCAAAAGATGGCTGGCGTTACCTGATGTTGAAATGCAAGAACTGCCCTGGTATAATGTAGATGAGGAGATCCAGAGGCTTAGAGACATGGGAATGTTAGAGTGGATTTATCATGGAAGACTTACTCACCCATCCCAGGAATGTCCAGAGGACACATTTCCACCAGAATCTAGATAAATAAATTCATGAAAGTAGGTCCATCTCCCCTGACGAGCTCTGTAGTCACCCTTTTCTGTAAGTCAGATATTACTGTAAGAACTGCTGTCACTGAGCTGGAATCCTTAAACAGAATGGGGACGATTGAATCCTGAGTTGGCAGAAAACGTGTGGTGACTGAAAATCACCATAAGCAAGGTGGGCATGGTCACCATAATAGCAGACTCAAACCAGCAGTCAAAATAATCTCACTCACAGAGACTTATGGCATTCACAGTAGATCATGGGGGTACCTAGAAGTAAAATAGATGGACAGTCTACTAAATTCTTGTTTGAGCTGTATAAACAGAAGAATTGTAGGTCAAGTGAACCAAAGTCTAACTTGAATTACAAGAACAGAGCGTCACAACAACTTAATCAATTCCCAGACTTGAGACAGTTTACAGAGCCACGGCTCCTTGAATGAGGGCAGGACTGGGTACTCTTGGCGATGGACCCTGTTGCACTGTCCCAAATTTACACTATTAACCATCCTCCCAGCCTTCCGCATGGAGAACTACAGCCTTTTACCATGGTGACTGTGCACTGGGGAAAAGGACATGATCAGGTATTTCAGAGATTATTAGATACGGCTCAGAAGTGACACCAATTCCAGGAGACCTAAAATGTCACTCTGGTCCATCAGTCAGGGTGGGGGCTTATGGAAGTCAGGTGATCAATTGAGTTTTAGCTGAAGTCCATCTCACAGTGAGTCTAGTGGGTCCTTGGACACATTCTATGTTCATTGAGAGGATGAGTTTTCCACCTCTTTGCAGTGGAAGAGTTGTGTTGCCTCAGGCCTTGGAAGAGGCACAGCATGCTCCTTGGGGGACTGGAGAGAGCCTGGCTGCCACCACATGGAGGGGTTGAGTGTGTGTCCCCAAAATGGCAGAGAGACCAGGTGTGGCCCTGATGCCTGGAGAGGGTGGAGCTGAGAAAAAGGTGGTCTCCTCAGTGTCCCCAAAGGTTGATTCAGAGAGAAACAGGCTACTGCATAGGCCCTTGGAAAGGGTGGGACTGCCACTTTCTAAAGCTGAAGGATAAATAACATTCAGACTTTGAAATCCAATGGTGTTTGCCCTGCAGGTTTTCAGAACTGCCTGGGTCTTGTGACTCCTGTGTTCCTTCCAATTTCTCCCTATGGATCCTATGACTGTCCCTCCTTTGCATATTGGCACCAGATAACTTGCTTTGAGATTCATAGGTCCACAGCCAGAAGAAAATTTTTTGCACTTTTTTTAAGGTAATGTCTATAGTTGCCAAGTTGACAAGGGGTGGACATGTGGTAGTTTGATTCAGGTGTCAACTTGGCCAGGTGAAGGTGCCTAGTTCTCCTGCTGTGTACATGAGCCAATTTCATGTGAACCTCACCTGTTGCTGATTACATCTGCAGTCAGCTAGGAGGCATGCCTGCTGCAATGAATGATGTTTGATTTAATTGGCTGGTGCTTAAATGAGAGAGCTCAATGTAGCACAGCCCAAGAAGCTCAGAATACCTCATCTCAGCACTCACAGCTCAGCCCCGGCCTTTGGAGATGCAGAAAGGAATCACCATAGGGAAAATTGTTGGAATCCAGAGGCCTGGAGAGAAGGCCAGCAGAGATTGCCCTGTGCTTTCCCACATAAGAAAGAACCTCAGTGGAAAATTAGCTGCCTTTCCTCTGAAGAACTAACTAAATAAATCCCATTTTATTGAAAGCCAATCTGTTTCTGATGTGTTACATTCTGGCAGCTAGCAAGCTAGAACAGTGTCCCAGAAAGAGAAGAAAAGGGAAATGGGACAGAAAGAGTAATGGAGGAAATAATCAACAAAAATTTCCTAACTCTTATGAAAGACATAAAACTACAGGTGCGAGAAGGACAGCATAAGCCAAACAGAATAAATCCAAATAGACTTAATCCCAAAAACTTACTAATCAGATCATCAAATGTCAAAGAGAGAGAATTCTAAAAGCAACAAGAGAAAAGTGATCCATCACATATAAGGGAAGTGCAATCAGAGTATGTGGGGATTTGTTAGGAGAAACCACAGAGGCAAGAGAACAGTGGGATGATATATTTGAGATACTGAAAGAGAAAAGCTGCCAATCAGGAATTCTGTATCTGTCAACTGTCCTTCAAAAATGAGGGAGAGTTTAAAATATTTTCAGACAGACACTGAGAGATTTTGTGAACAACAGAGCTGCTGTACCAGAAATACTAAAGAGAGCACTACGGGGAGATAGGAAAAGGCAGGAGAGAGAGGTCTGGAAAAGAGTTTAGAAATGAAGTAAGGGTAAAAAGAGAAAAAATAAGATATGATATATCAGAATAAAGTCATGACACATGCAACAGTGTGGATGAAGCTTGAGGACATTACGTTGAGTGAAATTAGCCAGAAATAAATGGGTAATGGTCTTACTAATGTGAACTAACATTAACAAGCAAACTTTGAGAGTTAAAATTGAGAATACAGGTAAAAAGGAGAAAGAAAGAGGGTAGGGATTGGGCATTTGATGCTGAAGGAGTACAAAATGTTCAACAGGATTGATTGCAAAGATCCCGAAATGGACAGCACAATACTATTTGATGGTAGTACTATAATGTAAGTATAATGAATGAAGCTTAGTGTCCACAGATATGTGTGACACCAGAAGGAATGATAGAAGATAAAGACTGGGATGTAGGACTTAGCAAAATGTAGAGTGGACAATTATGGTGATTAAATGTACAAATATGAGGTTGTTTTTGTATGTGGAATAGCAAATTAATGTCAACAGTGTAAGGTGTTGAAAACATGATGGTTTACAAAAAAAAATACAATCAATTCAAACTACGGTCTATAGTTAACAGTCACATTGTAATATGCTTTCATTAAGTGTAATCATTAAGTGTAACAAGGCAATTTGCCAAAGCTAAATGTCAATAAGAGAGGGATATAAGGAGAGATACGGGATTCTTGGTGCTTTTGTTGTTACACCTTTTTGTCTTATTTTCTTTATTTTTCATTTTATTTTCCTCTTTTTTCTTTGCAGAAGAAATGGAAATATCCTCTTATAGATTGTGGTGCTGAATGCAGAACTATGTGATTATACCGGGAATCAGTGATTGTTTACTTAGGATAGAGCGTATGGTGTGTGTTTTGGTTTGCTAAAGTTGCTAGAGTGAAATATACCAGAAATGGATTGACTTTTAGAAAGGGGATTTATTACAAATTTACAATTCTAAGGATATGAAATTGTCCAAATTAAGGCAACAACAAGAAGATACTTTCACTCAAGAAACACCGATTGTATCTGGGGTTTCTCTGTCACCTGGAAGACACATGGTGATGTCTTCTGGCCCTTTGTTCCAGGGTTTCATTGCTTTTAGTGCCTGTTTCCAGTAACTTTCTCTCTGAGCTTCTATCTCCAAACATCTATCACTTGGTTTCATCTCTCTGCTCTCTGTGTCTGCTCTGAGCTCTCTCTATGTTTTCTGCCTTTTATTGTCTTCATAGAGGATTCCAGTAAAAGGATTAAGTCCCACCTTCAATGGGTAGGGATATGTCTCCATGGAAACAAACTAATCAAAATGTCCCACCCATAACGGGATGGTTCACATTTCCATGGAAGCAACCTGATCAAAAGGTTCCACCCAATAATAGGTCTGCCTCCACAAGATTAGATTAGAAGAACATGGCTTTCCTGGAGTACATAGCAATTTCAAACCAGCACAGTTTATGAGTAAAACTGTTTAAAAATAAACAGAAAGATACAAGTCCTGGAGAAAATGGGGAGAGAGAGATGCATAAATTCACTGTTGGGTAGGGAAGTATAGTGGTACAACCCCTCTGGTGGGCAGTATGGTAGTTCCACAGGATGCTAAGTATAGGGTTGCCATTTGATCCTGCAATCCTGTTATTAGGTATATACTTGGAATAACTGAAAGCAGGGACATGAATGGACATTTTCACACCATGTTTATGGTGGCAGTGTTCATAATTGCAATGGATGTAGATGGCCCAAGGGTACAACGACTGATGAATGGAAGGGTGAATTGTGATGTATACATACAATGGAACATTGAGTGGTTGCGAGAAGAAAGAAAGTTGTGGGGCATGCAAATAAGTAAATGAACCTTGAGGACAGTACACTGAGTGAAAGGAGCCAGAAGTGAAAAGATAGATATTGTAATGCCTCACTAATAATGGATCAACTATAATATGCAAACTCTGAAAATTTAATTCAAGAGCATAGGTTATCAAGGGAAGTCTTATTGTAAAGGTTCCTAGACTGTAAGCACTTACAGCAGTCACATCTCCTCTGGAGTGGTAACTGTTATTTCTAAATTCAAAGATGTGGAGCTCTTTGTGTATAATCTGGTCATTCCCTGGAACTTCAGTCTCTATGTGACACCATAGACTCAGAGCTAGAATTCTCCAGCTATGAAAGTCAGCATTACATCATACAGCAACTGTTTAAAAAGCTGAAAAAATGATCTGACTTTAATTAGAGATACGAATGAAGCTGATCTGGTTAGGACTAAGGTAAATCAGAAGGATGATATTGACTGCATTTTATTAGTTCAAATTCTGTGTGAGATCAAAAGAAGAGATATTTATTTGGTGCAAAATTTATATTTTCTGTAGCACACTATCTAATTTAACTTGCATGATCATTTTATTCAAACATCATAATTATATGGGAACTTGAATAGGGAGTGAGATCTTATTGGTTAGTGTGGTGCCCCAATACATCCCAGGGTAATCTTGGCAGAAGATAAAAAAGTACTGCAAAATCCCCTTGCAAGGACTTGGAAAAAATATGAAAATATTAGACTTCCTCACCTGAGGAAGATCTGTGTGCTTGTTTGAAAGGATTTATGTACCTTAGAAAACCCATGTTTTAATCCTAATCAATCTTGTGGGAGTAAAGGTTTCTTCTAATCTCTATTTAGTACTAAAGGTTGGAAACTTGATTAGGTTATCTCCACAGAGATGTGACTCAATCAGTTGGGGGTATTAAACTTGATTAGATGGAGACGTGTCTCCACCCATTCTACATGAGTCTTGATTAGTTTACTGGGATCCCATGAAAGAAGAGACTTTCTTTTTGGAGAGAATGCCTTTTGAGGATGACAAGCAAGCCACAGCAGAGCCAAGCAGAGCCAGGAGGCTGAGAGAACCACAGAGTCCACAAGCCAGTGACCTTTGGAGATGAAGAGCAATGCCCCTGGGGGAGCTTCATGAAGCAAGAGGCCTGGAGAGGAAGCTAGCAGATGAAGCCATATTTGCCACGTGCCTTTCCAGATGAGAGAGAAACCCCGACTGTGTCCACCATGTGCCTTTCCACTTGAGAGAGAAATTCTGAACTTCATTGGCCTTTTTGAATCAAGGTATCTTTCCCTGGATGCCCTAGATTGGACATTTCTAATGACTTGCTTTAATTGGGACATTTTCTTGGTCTTAGAACTGTGAACTTGTAACTTATTAAATTCCCCCTTTTAAAAAGCCATTCCATTTCTGGTATATTGCATTCCAGCAGTTAGCAAACTAGGACAACCTGACAGTCTCACAGACATTGGGAATTACCAATTTAATGTACCAATGCCTTGATCCTGGGGTTTGCCCTCATGAAACTGGTTACTGCAAAGGAGAAGCTCCGGTTACTTACAACTGTGCCTAAAAGTCACCCACAGGGAACCTCTTTTGTTGCTCAGATGTGGTCTCTCTCTCTCTCTCTCTCTCTCTCTCTCTTTCAGCCAATTCAGCAGGTGAACTCACTGCCCTCCCTCCTACATGGGACATGACTACCAGGGGTGTAAATCTCTCTGGCAAGATGGGACAGAACTCCTGGGATGAGTGGGGACCTGGCATCATGGGGTTGACAAAAGGGGAGGAGAAATGAAGCAAAATAAAGTGTCAGTGGCTGAGAGATTTCAAACAGTCAAGCGGTCATTCTGAAGGTTATTCTTATGCATTATATTGATATCCCTTTTCAGTTTGGGGTGTACTGGAGTAACTAGAGGGAAATGCCTGAAACTGTGGTAGCCTTGATGCTTGAAGATAATTGTACAACTGTATGGATTTTATGCTGTGACAGTGTAACTGTGAAAACATTGTGACTGAGAATCCTTTTATCCAATGTATGGACAGATAAGTAAGAAAATAAAGACAATAAGTAAATAAATAATAAGAGGGATGGGGGTATGGGATGTTTTGGGTTTTTTTTAACCTTTATTTTTATTGTTTTTGGAAATGTTAAGAAAATGTTTAAAAATTGATAGAGATGATGAATGTACAATTGTATGATAATGCTGTGAAACACTGATTGTATACGTTAGATGATTATGTGGTATGTGAATATATCTCAATACAATTGCATTTAAAAAGGAGCAATTTACCCTATATAAAAAAGTTCACTTAGATACTAAACCATCTGAACTGAATTCTAATGAAGAATCACCAATTTCACATAACTTTTTTTTTTTGTATGCTGTATGTGGTCACACTTCATTCATTTTTCATGTGAGTATCCTGTTAATTCAACACCATTTTGTTGAAGTTTTGTTTGTTTGGTTTTTCATTAGTTTGTTTGTTTGTTTGTTTTGGGAAGTGCAGGGGCTGGAAATTGAACCCGAGTCTCCTGCATGGCGGGCGAGAATTCTACCACTGAACTACCCTTGCACCCCACATAATTACATTTTAAACATACATATTTATGAGAAAATGCCATCTGAGCTAAAATGTCTTTACAATCAAAGTGGAAGGGTAGATACCATGGGATCCAAAGACCTCCTATTTCCCTAATTTTCAAATTTCGTCTGCAACAGCTTCAGTTAAAGTTAAAGGCTCCCTGATTAAGTGGCAGTAATCCGTAGACACAATTACTCCACAATTATGTAATGTTTTAGCTATACAATCTGTATTTTAAATTTAGCAAGTAGAGTTTGTGTGGCATTTGCCTACATGCAGTTGAAATTAAATCTGGCCTAAGACAGAGCTTTCAATTCTGGCTGCACAACAAAATCAAGAGAACTTAAAAAAAAAAAAACCTCATGTCTAGAAACCACCCAAAATAATTAAATTAGAACCTCTGGATGTGGGGCGTGGCCATGTCTATATATTTTTTTAACTTCCCAGGGAGCATCAAGGTGCAGGCAGGACTGAGAACCACTGCCTTACAGCTTGCACCTGCAAAGGAGCTCTTCAGAGGTGATGCTGGTGAGGCTGTAAGAGTGACCCACAATGAACAGAAAGGACTTAGTAGAAGTGACCCTGATGAAAGAGGAGAAGTGGAGCAATGGGTTCAGAGAATGAAGGAAGAGTGGGGTTTAGATTTAGGTCAGGGTTTCAAAGTCCATCTAAGTGATTTGTGACAGCGTCTCAGTTTTTCCTTGTTTGTCATGACAGTGACAGTTTTGAAGGGTACTAGTCATGTATTTTATAGTTCCCCTAAGTTTGAGTTTGCTGGTGTTTTCTCATGGAAAGACTGTGGCTATGGATTTTCGTATCAAGAGTACATGCCATCAACTTGCCGTATCATTGGCGATGTTAATCCTGATTACATGCCCAGGGTGGCATTGGTCAGGTTTCTCTGCTGGAAATTACTGTATTTCTTCTTCCATACTTTGTTCTTTGAATGTGAGTCACTAAGTGCGCAGTAGGAATGAGACCCCTCAGACCTTGGCTTCTGAACACAGTTTTCCAATAAATGGAGTTTGTGTGGCATTTGCCTACATGCAGTTAGGCAAATGCCACACAATGCAGACTCACAGGCCACACTTCTGGGGAAAGGAATGAGCTCCACTTCCTGAAGGATGGAAAAAGCAACATATATTATTTAGATTCTTTTGAGAGAAAGTTTCCCCCTTCTCTTCCATTCATTTATTTATTCAATCATTTATATTAGTGTATAGATTCATGGATTTTCACTTTACTTTGTGGGTTATAATCCAACACTATCATTATTTATTTCGCTGCTCAAATTGTTTCATATCTGGCTTTTGGAAGCATTCTCAAGTGGGCATCTATGTCCCTTTGACCTTTCTGAGCATTTCCTGATTTTCTGACGCAAGCTCATCTTCTATTTTCCCTGCCCCAGCCCTAGAATCAGTTGTTTCTCCAGGAAGCCCTGGTTCCATTTATTGGAGAACTGTGTTCAGAAGCCAAAGTCTGAGGGGTCTCACTCATTCCTACTGGGCATTACAGATTTTGGTCCCCTCAGCAACAGAACTGGGAGATACAGACATATCAATTTATTTCTGTATCTATTCATCTATGCATAGATGAAGGTAAACATACTTCATATTGATATCTTCTAATATAAACCATATTGCAAAGTTCAGTCTAGTGTTTCTTTCTTACTTACTTGTAACCTCTTTTTCAAAAGTGAGAAAACTGGCTCCCATTATCTACAATAACATTTACTAACTTGTCCAAGCCTAGCATACATGTAAAGTAGCTATGAAGTCCCTAACCATCTTCCTGCGTAACAAGCCTACGAACTCTCGTCTTTATGTGTAGGATTTGTGTGGCTCTTGTCTTTAGTCTCACAGCATCTAGTCTAAGTGTGTTTTCCACCCGATCTAGGCCAGTCCCTTTCCTCACCCCTTCAGTGAGGCTCTGGTGTACATTTGGGGGCAGTGTCCTCTGGGGATTTGGGGTCCCCACGGAGGAAGGGCCGTCTCTGCTTTCCAGGCTGCCTGTGTGCTAGTCCATCTGGTTCTACTGGTCAGAGCAGCTCCTTCCAGCACGTGGCCCTTTTCCTGGGTGAAGCCATGCCAGCCGCCTCCTGCTTTCCTCAGGAACATCCAAGTCAGGTCAACAGCTCAGAAATTCCTGGTTGCTGATGGGGTAGAAGATATTAGTAGCAATTAGAATGACTTACACTTAACATTTTCACAACACAATAAAAATGTTTTATGCTGAAAAAGTGGCTAACTCAAAGGTGAGCCTGTCCAAAGCTGACCCTTTCTCTGACAGTGCTAGGGCTGCTTTAGAGAGGCCACTGGCCAGGCCTGAGCCCTTGAACCCCGCCAAGGGGTGCCACATGCCATGTAGTTGGCCCCAGCAGCTCGCCAGCATGCGTGGGTGCCCAGTGGGCCCCGGCCGCCCATTTCGGCCCCTTGACCCTCGGTGGCTGGCGCCCGGGGCCGGGCTTCTCAGCTTTCCAACGCCAGGGCGCCGTGCCTCTCGCTGTAAGCACTTCGTCTGTGACCTCCCTTCAGCACGAGCCTAGGCAGGCAGAGAACCAGTAACTTGTGCTTGGGAAGCGTCTCTTGAGTGATTTTCTGGCTTGTGACTTCAGGGACACAATCACGCCGTGTCGTGCAAACAAGACATAGTAATTCACAGGCGCCCAGGAGCCTACGCTTATTTTCTGGGGTTTGTCAAGCATGTGAACGTTGTGGTGTTTTCAAAATACTTATTTTATTGGGAGGATTCATGTCCATAAAAGATTTGATCAGTTTTGAAAGTATTGATCAGTTTTGTCAATAGCCTAGGAAAAAGATCCTTATCTAAAATTCAAGTTTGTTTTTCTTTAGAGCTGTAGTTATTTGTAAGGACATGCTCCCTGCTGTAAACTGTGTAGGATCACCTATGCCCAGGGTCAACCTCTGCCGAGCCAGGGCTCCTTGGGTGCATGCCAGGGGGCAACCTGTGAAGGGAACGGAGCCACAAAGTCTCCCAAGCCTCAGACCAGTCCACCAAGTCCATGTTAAACTATGACTACAGGGCAGTGTAAAAAAGCGAGTCCATGGCTGCTTTGGGTAACAGGTGTAGGAACTGGATTTCAATTTCTGCATAATGAAGATGGCTGTAGGGGTGGAGGCCACCTTTTAACTATTTCCAATGTTACTGACATCAAAGAGTATGGGCTGTAAAATGTTTACTTTCTGTAATCTGCCAAGATTTACTTTGTGCTGAAGTACATAATTGATTTTTGTAATTGGTACATGAACACATGCAAACAAAATGTTTATTTTCTGTTCAAAAAGTACATTTACTGATTACATTATTTGATTCTTCTCTACACTAGTTTCTTGTACTAAAATTTGTCTAATTATGAAATAAGTGTTTTGAGGGCTCCCACTGGAATAATTTTTTGCTTCATTCTCCCCCCATTTCGAAGAGATCTGAGTGCATGTGTTTAACTCTATGTGATTTGGGGTACACAGATCTGTGGGTGTTTAATGTTCTTCATAAGTTATGCCTTTTATAGGTGTCTAATGTCTCTTTTTATCCTGCTTGTGCATCTTGTGATATTAATACTGCCAAATATATACAGAAAGTACCCTCAGCGTAAACCTCAGGAAATTCCCACAAAGTGAGCCGCTCAGATCAAGGCATGCGACATCATCCGCACCTCAGGAGAAGCCCCTTCCCGTTTGCACTACCCCACTCCAAGCCATAGGAGACTCTTCTAACTTCTAACACCACAGATTAGTTTTGGCTGTTTTGGACTTGATGTAGCATTAAGACTCACAGTGTATGCATGGTTTTCTGCCTGGCTTCTGCCACTCAGCATCACGTTTGTGCGATTCACTCATGCTTTGCTTGTAGAAGGAGTTCACTCTTCTTCATTACTGATAGTAATTCGCCTTAAGGCTTCAGCAAGATTCAGCTATTTGTATTTGGCTTGCTTCTGGTATTTGGCCATTGTAACAAATACTGCTTTGAGTATTCCAGTCTATCTTTCCAAGCGTGTTGGGACATGTATCTGTTGTTTCTGGAGGTGAAATGGCTGTGGCACAAGGCAAGCATGAGCCCACAGCATCCAACTGTATGCAGACCTGCCTCTGGGTCTCCTGCTGTCCAGCTGCCTTATTTGCACCTCCTTTCACCAATGTCATCCTATTTTTTTTATTAGCAAAGTTGTGGGTTTATAGAGCAAGCATGCCTAAAATACAGTATTCTTATATGCCAACCTATTATTAAAATCTTGCACTGCTGTGGAATGTTGTTACAACAGAAGATTTCACATTTTTATAATTGTACTATTAAATATAGACCATGGTTTAATGTAGCATTCACTGTTTGTGCTGTGTAGTTCTATGGATTTATTTTTTTTATTTTTATTCTATTATATATACAATCTAACATTTTCCCTTTCAATCACATTCAGATATATATTTCAGAGCTGTTCTTGTGTTTACCATGTTGTGCTAACATCATCACTGTCCATTAACACAACATTTCCATTATTCCAAACAGAAACCTTGTATATTTTAGGCCTTAACTTCCCATTCACTATCCCCACCCCATGCTCTGGTGACCTATATTCTAAATTCTGACTCTGTGAGTTTGCTTATTCTGATTGTTTCAAATCAGTGAGATCATACAATATTTGTGCTTCTCTCTCTGACTTATTTCACATGACATGATGTCTTCAAGGTTTATCCATGTTGTTGCATGTATCAGCATTCCATTCCTTTTTATAGCTGAGTAGTATTCCATTGTATGTGTATACCATATTTTATTTATCCATTCACCAGTTGATAGATGCTTGGGTTGCTTATGTCATTTGGCAATCGTGAATAAAGCTGCAATGAACAGTGGTGTACAAATATCTGCTCAAATTCCTGTTTACAATTCTTTTGGATATACACTGAGTAGTGGGATTGGTTGTTCATATGGTAATTCTATACTTAACTTTCAAGGAACTGCCAAGCCGTCTTTCACAGTAGCTGCCCCATTTTACATTGCCACCAGCAATGAATGAGAATTCTTATTTCTCCTTGCCCTTTCCAACACTTATTTTCTATTTTTTAGTAGCAGCCATTCTGATAGGTGTGAAATGGCCTATCATTTCATTTAAGCCACTAATCCACATTATATCTTGCCAAGGTTGGAGAATGCCATGCTTACTTGTAGTTTGTGAGATGGTTGGGTGGTTTATGAATTAGACTCATGCTCATAATTAGGTACATAGAAACACAGTCAAGGCTTAGTCCTTCACCTTGTTTGGTTTGTTTGGGAAGTACACGTGTGCATGCACACAAGGAAAAAAAAGTACATCCTTGTGTTTTTGTTTTTTTTTTCTTCTTTGTATGCTGTACAGCAGGGGTCACATTCCATTCTTTTACCATGTGAGTATCCCTTTATTGCAGTACCCTTTGTTGAATTTTTGTTTGGGTTGTTTTTTCATTTGTTTGTTTGGGAAGTACATGTGTTGTTCGTGGTGAACACAAGAACAACTCTGAGATATATATCTGTATGCGATTTGTATTTCCCTGATGGCTAATGATGGTGAATGTCATTTCATGTGCTTTTTTTGGACATTTGTATACCTTCTTTGGAGAGATAGCTATTTAGGTCTTTTGTCCATTTGAATTAGGCATTTGTCTTTTTGTTGTTAAGTTGAAGGATCTTTTTATATATTCTGGATAGTTAACCTTTATCAAATGTGTGGATTCCAAATGTTTTCTCCCATTGTGTAGGTTGTCATTTTACTTTCATGATAAAGTCATTTGAAGCAGAAACATTTTAAATTTTGATGAAGTCCCATTTGACGTTTTTTTCTTTAGTTGCTTGTGCTTTGGGTGTAAAGTATAAGAAATAGTTGCCTTACACAAGGTCCTGAAGATGTTTCCCTTTATTTTCTTCTAGGAGTTTGATAGTTTTGGCTCTTATATTGAAGTCTTTGATCCACTCTGAGTTGATTTTTATATAATTAAATACATGAAACACAGAGTATAACAGAGACCAGAGAAAGCATAGTAAGAGATGTAGAGGATGCCAAAGGGAAGGGAAGATAATTCAATAGAAATAAAGATAGAGATAAAACCAGTTGTGGAAGGGCACAGTTATCAAATGAAGTGAAAGACCATCCAATAGACACATCTCTGGGATACGCAAAGAACAAAGTTAAAAAAGTGGACCAAAATTTTTAAAATGTCATTCAAGGCTTCTGCTCATGGTAGGGTGAAGTAGCTTGTGACAGACCACACTTTTACTGAGGATATTAAGAACATAAGATATAAAAATAATTTATTTGAAAGCATTATATCCTACTGAAGACATGAAGACAGGGGACTAAGATTGTAGAAAGAAGAGAAGTATAGAGCAATTAACAATCAAAGACTTTAAAATAAAAGTATAAAAATATTAAAGAAAATAGATTGAAAATATGGGACATTTCACCAGAGAAACAGAAACAAAAAAAAGTAACAAATGGATGTTCTAGAACTATTAAAATTTTTTTGTTAGGGCTTCTTTAACAAAAACCACAAACTGAATGGCTTAAAACAGCAGATACTTATTGTTTTACAGTTCTGGGGATAACAGTCTGAATTAAGGTACAGGCAGGGTCACAGAGCAAGACGGAGTTGGGGCTCCACACTCCAGAGGTCTCACCTCCGAGGGTCACACAGGGGCCATGCAGCGACCACCCCTACACCCCCTTCTCCTCTACGCACGCGACCGTCCCGGTGCAGGCACAGGTGACCAAGCCGTCCTCTGGCCCTTGCAGATGAAGTCCACGCTGACATCCAGGGCGCACTCTGCCTGTGCATCAGCATGTTCACCACGGGGCCTCCCACCCCAGATTCACAGGGAGCTGAGTCGCCCCCTCCAGCACCAGCAGCCAGAGCAGCTCCTTTAAAGACCTTGACCTATTCTGGAGCCAAAACCACAGCACTTGTTGCCCTCTTACCGATCAGCCTCCCGAGTGGGGCCTCGGGTAGCAGAGCCCCGGAGCCTGGTAGTCTTGGGGCCATCAGTGCTTCACACTGAAATAGTGAAAGAAAGAAGGACACGAAGGCAGGGGCATGTTTTCCACAGTAAAACTGTCTATTCAGAAACACTGAAAAAATTAGGGAAGATAGTTCAAGAGTCAATTGAAGGGGCAGACACACGGACAGCTATTGACAGTTAATATACTCCCCATCCATAGAAGGGAAGTGTCCCCAGTCGCTTACTGTCTAAATAGAAGATGTTCCCATTTTCAGGAGAGATAAATATATCCTTAGCCTGATAAGAGGGAAGGTGGAACCTTGGGAGTAAAAGCTCTGATTCCTTTCATCTGGGGCCTGCTGTCCTTTAAAGGACATCTGTCCAGGGTGGACGCTGGGTCACTGGGGAGCCGGGATGGCGGAGCAGCCAGAGTGGCCCTCAGGGAGCAATTACCCCAGCTGGAGGTAAACAGGACCCTGTGGGTGCTGTATCCAGGGTGTGGGGGTGGGTCAGGACCTGAGGCAGTAACAGGGCAGGACAGGGCCCTGAGGCCTTGGGGAAGGCCCATGTCTGTCTCCTGGGTCAAGCCCCTCACCCCTTCACCTGAGCCTGACAGGGGAGCTGCTGGCCTCTCAACCCAGACCCCAGGATCAAATGTTCCTCCTTTGATGACCCAGACAAGGGCCTTGCAAAGCCCACCCTGCAGGAAGGCAGAGTTCTTCCTAAATCCAACAAATTCCCCTCAAGTTGTAGGTTTACAGAAACATGGGAGGTGGCCCCGAGTGCTCCCGGCCACCCCGCGTCCAGTCCCCTGTGGGTATCATGTGCTGCATCAGGGTGGAACATTCCTCACAGTGGAAGGACCAGTATTCATCCATTATTGCTAACAGTGGTCCTCACTTACTCAGACTTCCTCAGTTTCCCAAATGCCCCTTTTCTGTCTCAGCATCCAGCCCGGACACCACATGACATTTAGTGGTCACGTCTCCTTGGGCTCTGCTTGGTGTTGAAGTTTCTCAGACTGTCCTTGTTTGACGACTTTGACCATTTGAGGATGAACGCTCAGGGATGGTGTAGGAGGCCCTCTGGGGGATTTGTCTGTTGCTCTCCATGGGTGTAGGCTGGGTTATGGTTTGGGAGGAAGAACCCTGAGGGAACGTGCCCTTCCTGTCACATCCGATCAAGGTGCATGCTCTCAGCAGCTGACCACTGAAGAAGGTGACTATGGTAAGATGGGATTGTTCAGTCACTCAGGGCCCCTGCCCCTCAGCAGGGTCAGTCCCAGTAATGTATCTTAGAAACCAGCTTCAGAAAACATGAAACATTTTGGAATAAGCGAAAGAGTTAAGAGAGAGCCATGAGACCCACAGAGCCCATGCAGCCAGAGACCTTAGAGATGAAGAAGGAGAACGTCTCTGGGGATCTTCATGAAGCAAGAGGCCTGGAGAGAAAGCTAGCAGATGTCACCATGTTCTCTATGTGCCTTTCCAGTTGAGAGAGAAACCCTGAACTTCATTGGCCTTTCTTGAGTGAAGGTTCCTTTCTGTTAGTGCCTTAATTTGGACATTTTTGTAGACGTGCTTTAATTAGGACATTTTCATGGCCTTAGAACTGTAAAGTTGCAACTTAATAAATACCCCCTTTTAAAAAGCTGTTCTGTTTCTGGTATATCACATTCTGGCAGTTAACAAACTAGAACATTTACCTTGCTTCTTTTTGTTTCAATTGACCCATTGTGTGAAAAGACTATTGAGTTGGTCCAAGAGTTGTACATGTGAACTCAGTGGGTTTGAACCCCACTATTTGTGACCCCGGATTTATGGTTCTCCTTTTGATTTTTCACAGTTGTGCAGTTTGCATTTGTGCGGGGACCAGGCTGTGTTTAAGAAACTCCTACTCTGATATTCTGTCTTCATGATTTCCGTTGGTATTGCCCAACTGTGGGAAACTCAAAGTGTGTTGGCTACATCTCCCTTGGGAATTATTCTTAATGATTGGGCTAAATTGTTCTAAAATTGGTCTAATATAATTAAAAAATTGTTAATATGTTATTGCAACTCTGTGTGGCCACAATGTAAATTAAGTAAAGGTGCCGAGTGGCCAGAGAATGGGACGCCTGACCTCCAGGTGATTATCCAATTAGAGATGTATTGCAGGAAACCATTAGATTAGAGGAAGTGCCCTATATTCAACCATTTGTGGGGCTGTGTAAAGGTAAAGATGTTATAAAATGATTTAATTTACTGTAGAGCTATACAGGGGACACCTGGTGCAACAGAAACTATAAAGGAAGCCTTACAATATTGGAAGGTGTTTTAAAAGAAGCCCCTAGACAAAGTCCAAGGGAAAAGAGATAGATAGGTAAAGCTTTATATAGACTCCTCAATGAGAAGGACCTATTGGGTGTCTTTATTTCCTCCACCTCCTCCACCTGTGAGTGCATCTAATTCACAGTTTCCAGCATCTGGAGGGGAAGTGACCGATGCAGGTCTGGCAGTAGTGCCATCCCCACCCCCTCTGCTGCCTGTGAGCTTGACTAAGACCCCTAGCACTCCTCCAGCACCCCATATGATCTTGTTGGAGGACTGGCCTCCCCAGTTATACCTGTAGTGGTGTGCAATTTGGACAAGGTGTGATCACTTCTGGGGCAAAGCAATTCCCAATGTATCAGGTCCCTTTAGGAGTTGATTTGGAAGAACACTCTCAAGGAATTATATTGGTCCACATGCCATTTTCAACGTCCGACTTGTTAAACTGGAGAAATAGCACACCCAGTTACAAGGTTGATCTGGATCAAATGAACAGCCTTTGTGTCCATTTTTGCTACACATCCCAAATTGGGCCAGTATTCAATCATTGAGGAGTGTATTACTAACCTCAGAGAAAAGACAAATGGTATTAGATAAAGCAAGATAGTAAGCAGACCACTTACCACAGGCATCTCCCCAGGACTCTGCTTTTACAGCTGCCCAAGTGCTGCAGCCCCCATGGCAGATTCTCGCTGGCATCCTAATGACCTGGGGAGTGAGCTCCCTTAGAGCACTGTAAGTCATGCATTTTGACTGGCGTTAAGAATGGGCTCCAAAACAAAAATCTCTGAACAAAGTATGGGAGGTGTAGCAAGAGCCTAATGAGGATCCCTCTGCTTTCATAACAAAGAATCTGAAACATACCACAAGATCAGATAATACCAGAATAATTAACATGGCTTTTATTAGTCAGAGTGCTCTGGCTATTCACTGTAAATTGCAAAAGCTGGAGGGTGGTCTTGAAATGCCCATGACATTACTCATAGATGTTGCCTTGAAGGTATTCAACAATCCAACTCAGCAAAACCAGCATGTGGAGCAACAGACTGCCCTTCTGGCAGCTGTTCTAAGTGGGAACTGGGCCTGAAGAGCATAACAGAAAGAATAGGAAGAAGACACTTAGTAAAAGTCAGTGTGTTTACTGCAAAAAGAAAGGACATTGGAAGAAAAATTGTCCCAAATTGACAAATAAGAGAAAAGGAGAAGAATGCAATGACATTAATAGTCCATGGATCCTGTTTTGGTTTGTTAAAGATGCCAGAATCCAATATACTGGAAATGGAATGGCTTTTAAAAAGGGAGTTTATTATGTTACAAGTTTACAGTTTTAAGGCCATAAAATGTCCAAACTAGGCATCCAGAGAAGATACTTTGACCGAAAATAGGCCAATAAAATGATGTAAATGTTCTAAAAATGATCATGGTGATGATATCACATAAAAGAGAGGGGGATTTGATAGCTGGATAAACAGAAAATACTCAATATAATCCTTTAGTTAACATTCTTAGTACAGTCTTCAGTAGCTGGAAAAATGTTTCTTTTTTGTTTTTCAATGATCACTTATTTTAAGCATACGTATTCATTTCTTAGGCTGCTGGAATGCAATAGAATGCACCAGAAATGGAATGGCTTTTAAAAAGGGAATTTAATAAGTTATAAGTTTACAGTTCTAAGGCCATGAATATGTCCTAGCTAAGGCATCCAGAGAAAGACACCTTGACTCAAGGAAGGATGATCTGGGAAGGCACGTGGCTGGCATCTGCTAGTCCTTTTCCAGGTTTTGTTGCTTCCACCTTCTGATGCCAGTGTTTTCCTCACTAAGCATCTGTGGACATTCACTAAGCTGCTCTGGGACTCAATTCTCAGCTTCATCTCTTAGCTTAGCATTTGCTGGGGCCAGAGGTTTCTTCTCTTCAGGTTCCAGCTATTTCTGTGAGTCCTTGTTTAGCACCTGAGCTATTTCTATCTCAATCTCCAAATATCTATATCAGCTCTCAGCTTTCTCCAAAATGTTTTCTCTTTTAAAAGATTCCAGTACAGTAATCAAGTCCCACCTTGAATGGGTGGAGTCACCTCTCCATCTAATCAAAAGGTCACACCCATAATTGAGCATGCCACAATCTCCATGGAGATAATCTAATCAAAAGTTTCAGCCCTGCAGTATTGAATTAGGTTTAAAAGAAATGGCTGCCCCCACAAGATTGGATAAGGATTAAAACATGGCTTTTCTGGGGTACATAATACCTTCAAACTGGCGCAGCATAAAAAGCCCTTACTGAAATAGTTTGCTGTTGGTCTAATTTCAAAAATCTTACTCTCTGTTCCCAGAAACCCTCCTTTGCTCTGCTTGCAGGAACGAAACATCATATGAACTATGGTCAGCACCTTCCTCCGTTTTGAAGAACCAGGTCAAAAGCCCAAATAGTCAACAAGTGGAGCCTGCAACATAACATGACATATTGACCAAAGAGTTTAATTTTTATCTTCTATTTTTTTTCTTTTTATTTCTTCTGGATCCTGGCCATTTCTCTGTCTGGGCTTTTAGAAATCCAACCCACACTTCCCACTGTGAACAGATCTTGCAAAGATTTTCCTCCAAGTTTCTTGAGGATGCATCTTCAACAAAGTCACCTTCTCACCACCATAAAGAGAATTGATTCTCTGTTGATGCAGGAATAAGCAGGCCTTACTGTTTGAGACTGTCTTTTCTTACGGTACAGGAGTTGGGCTGGTGGCAGACCATACCTCTGATATCCTGACTCAGAAGATGGACTATGAGACCTGAGGGTGCTCTGAACACTTGCTCCTCAATTCTAGGAAGCTACCCAACACCCCTCACCTGGGGACAGGTGATTGAGATGGTGTCATCCATCCTTTAAACTTGGCCCTAGCTCTGGTCACAGAGGGTTTCTGGGAACAGTGAGCCTCATCCTACACCCTAAGGTCTGCCTTTGTGGAGCCTCCTCCTCACCATCCCACAGTTCATGGATTTTTTGAGCTCCTCTCATGACCCCTGCCTACCTCTGCCACCTCATTTGTGTCCTGTGACGATGAGTCTGTGTCCACAAATGTAGAGACTCTGTTTTGAGTTTTTTTGGCTCACCTCTTTTTTGGCACCGTGTGGAGTATTATAGATTCGATTGGGCTTAAAGCACCTAATTGTCCTCATTTTCCTACTTGCTCCACATTTTCTAAGCTAGTTTAATCAGGGCCTGAGAGACTGTCTTCATTCCAGGAATCACTGTTGTGTCCCTGTGATGTGTCATGCAGTCATCACACTCTGGATAAACAGTGTTGAAGTCAGATGGAAGCTTCCATTGCAGCAAGTTGAAGGACTCAGCTTTCCTAACTAGCACCTCATAAGAACCACCTCACACAGTCACCTGCTATGGCCCTGCAATATGCCAGACTGCATGCATGTCATTCTGCTTATACCTGTTTTCTTGATGAAGAAATTAGTAGGAAGTGAGACATACATTTGCCCAATTCCTCACAATTGAGAAGTGGCACTGCCAGTATTCACATCAGGTTCTGACTTTAGAACCATGGCTTTAACCACAAGGCTTCACTGCTGTCAAATCCAAAGGCATTAAGAGAGAAATAGAAAATTCATAATAGTAGTTGGAGAATTTCATTACTCATCAAAAATTGATAGAAAGAGGTTTGAGGGAAGACAGCAGAGTAGGAAGTTCCATAGATCAGTCTCTACACCAAAACAGCTGTTGAACTGGCAGGAACTGTCTGAATTGACTATTTTGAAAATCTGGAGTCTGGTGAAACACTGTGTGGCATTTAGGGGAGAACTGGCAGAAGAGTCTGGTAAATTGCAATAAATATCTGACAATTTCACCCTCCTTGCAGAGACTACCATCCCCTATTCTTCAGCCATGTGGCAGGCAGAAGGGGGGATTGAATCCCAGACACCTGGTGCAGCTTGCTAGCATTAAGATGTGTGATGGTTAGATTTTGGTGTCAACTCAGCCAGGTGATGTGCCCAGTTGTCTGATCAGGCAAGCACTGGCCTGATCATCGCTGCAAGGATATTTCATGGCTGGTTGTGAATCTGAAAGGCTGGCTTATTAAATCACCAGTCAGTTGATGGCAGCTGTGGCTGATTGCATCTGCACTCAACTAAGGCCTGACTCCTGCAAATGATATAATCTGATCAATTGAAGACTATTAAAGAAGTAGAGAAATTTTTTGATAATGATGATGATAGGGAGATGGACTTTTTTTTCGGCCAGCAAGCCTCTCCTCTGGAGTTTGTCAAGACCCTTTATCAGAGCTTCCAGCTTCACAGCCTGCTCTATGGATTTTGGATGCTTTGATTACCACAGTTGCATGATACACCTTTATAAATCTCATATTTCAGATATCTCCTGTTGGTTCTGTTTTCTTAGAGAACCCTGACTAATACAGCTTAGTACTGGGATTGGGACTTGAGAAACAGAATCTTAAAAATGGGTTTTTGCAATTAGCTTTCTACTCTGGTTAGACTCAAAGGCACTAATGACTCTGTTTCCAATAGTCAAGATGGCACTGACAGTCCATGGTGTGAGCAAGCAAGAGAGATACACAAAATATCACCATTACATTCTACCAATTGTTCAACTATATGAGGCAAGGCTCTAAGTGAGAGTGTTTTGACACCTTTACAGAGTTTTGTGGAATTAAGAGGTATAATGATGTTGGCTGGTTGTTGTTAGATACTCTGGAAACAGTGATGGGGAAAGGGATGAGCTGAGGGCTTCAAATTTGCAACATAAGCACCATATGAAAGATATAAAAGTCTCCATGTGTGCCCTGGAAGAAAATCTTATTTCCTGTGTTTGCAGACTCAAGATCTCTGAAAACCAGACACAGAGCCTCATTGTGTGAGAAGCAGATTTACAATGTAATAAACTAAAATCTCAACCTTGCAATGTGTCTGCTGTTAAAGTATGAGCGTTGATTAGAAAAGAATGGGATCCTGAAATGTGAGATGTGGACATATGGCTTGATAATGATGGTGATAGGGAGATGGACTCCCTGGACTCTGCTAAGGCTTTGTTAGATAGACCTGTAATGGACATCCCTGAGGAAAGATCTTCTCAACCTCCAAGCTGCCTTGAGGAAACAGCTTTCCAGCCTTGAGTATGCCTAGAGGAGTTTACCATCCAACTTCCACCTAAAGAGATTAACCCTTCAGTGCCTGCTAAAACCTGTAACCACCTCCCCTGAGGAAACAGTCCTCACTCCTCTGTTTGGGGTTACTAATCCCATTTCACCAGATGAAACTGCAACAGAATGCCCTGAGATAATTGGCTTGAAGGACGTTTGTATTTCTTTTCATGAGCCACCACCCCTCTTTTCTTCAAGACCTATAACTAGAGTAAGTCCCAACAGGGCCTGAAAGGTGAAGTACAAAGTGTGACCCATGAGGAGGTATGCTATATTCCAAAAGAACTGCATGAGTTTTCTAATTTATATAATCAGAAATCAGGGGAATATGTATGGGAATTGATATTAAGGATGTGGGATAATGGTGGAAAGACTATAAAGTTGGATCAAGCTGAATTTATTGATATGGGCCCACTAAGCAGAGAATCTGCATTCAATGTTGTAGGTCAAGGGGTTAGAAAGGGCATTTACAGTTTGTTTGGGTGGTTGGGGAAAAATGGATCAAAAGATGGCTGGCGTTACCTGATGTTGAAATGCAAGAACTGCCCTGGTATAATGTAGATGAGGAGATCCAGAGGCTTAGAGACATGGGAATGTTAGAGTGGATTTATCATGGAAGACTTACTCACCCATCCCAGGAATGTCCAGAGGACACATTTCCACCAGAATCTAGATAAATAAATTCATGAAAGTGGGTCCATCTCCCCTGAAGAGCTCTGTCGTCACCCTTTTCTGTAAGTCAGATATTACTGTAAGAACTGCTGTCACTGAGCTGGAATCCTTAAACAGAATGGGGACAATTGAATCCTGAGTTGGCAGAAAACGTGTGGTGACTGAAAATCACCATAAGCAAGGTGGGCATGGTCACCATAATAGCAGACTCAAACCAGCAGTCAAAATAATCTGACTCGCAGAGACTTATGGCATTCACAGTAGATCATGGGGGTACCTAGAAGTAAAATAGATGGACAGTCTACTAAATTCTTGTTTGAGCTGTATAAACAGAAGAATTGTAGGTCAAGTGAACCAAAGTCTAACTTGAATTACAAGAACAGAGCGTCACAACAACTTAATCAATTCCCAGACTTGAGACAGTTTACAGAGCCACAGCTCCTTGAATGAGGGCAGGACTGGGTACCCTTGGGGATGGACCCTGTTGCACTGCCCCAAATTTACACTATTAACCATCCTCCCAGCCTTCCTCATGGAGAACTACAGCCTTTTACCATGGTGACTGTGCACTGGGGAAAAGGACATGATCAGGTATTTCAGAGATTATTAGATATGGCTCAGAAGTGACACCAATTCCAGGACACCTAAAATGTCACTCTGGTCCATCAGTCAGGGTGGGGGCTTATGGAAGTCAGGTGATCGATTGAGTTTTAGCTGAAGTCCATCTCACAGTGAGTCTAGTGGGTCCCTGGACACATTCTATGCTCATTTCCCCAGTTCATGAATACATAATTGTTTTTGCCAACTGGCAGAATACCCACATTCATTCTCTGACTCATGAAGTGGGGGCTATTATTGTAGAAAAGGCCAAGTGGAAGCCACTGGAGTTATCCCTTCCTAGCAAAATAGTGAATCAGAAGCAATAACACATTCTTGAAGGGATTCCTGAGATTAGTTCCACTCTTAAGGACTTGAAGGATGCAGGAGTGGTGATTTTCACCATATCCCCATCCAGCTCTCTTATTTGGCCTGTGCAGAAAACAGATAGGTCTTTTAGGATTACAGTGGATTATCATGAATTTAGCCAGGTAATGACTCCAATTGTAGCTGCTGTTCCAGATGTGATATCATTGCTTGAGCAAATCAACACATTGCCCAGTATCTGATATGCAGCTATTGATCTAGCAGATGTTTTTTTCTCAATAGCTGTCAGTACGGACCAACAGAAACAGTTTGCATTTAGCCTGCAAGGCAAACAGTATACCTTCACTGTCCTGCCTCAGGGATATATCACCTCTCCAGCCCTATATAACTGTTTTGTTTTCAGGGAACTTGATCATTCCTCCCTCCCAGAAGCCATCACACTGGTCCCTTGTATTGATGATATCATGCTGATTGGACCTAGTGAGCGAGAAGTAGCAACTACTCTACACTTAGAAATTAGCATGTCATGGGATGGGAGATAAATCCAACAAAAATACAGGGGACTTCCAACTCCATGAAATTTCTTGGTGTCCACTGGTGTGGGGCATGTTGAGATATTCTTTCTAAGGTGAAGGCTAAGCTGTTGCATCTGGCCCCTCCTATGACCAAAAAATTGGCACAGTACCTAGTTGGCCTCTTCAAATTTTGGAGACAACATATTCCTCATTTGTGTGTGCTACACTGGCCCACTTACCAAGTGAACAGAAGAGCTGCTAGTTTTTAGTGGGGAACTGAACAAGAGGAGGCTTTGAGATAGGTCCAGGCGGCTGTACAAGCTGCTCTGCCACTTGAGCCATATAATCCAGCAGATCCAATGGTGCTGGAAGTGTTAGTGGCATATAGGGATGCTGTCTAGAGCCTTTGGCAGGCCTCTATAGGAGAATTACAATGCAGACCCTTAGGATTTTGGAGCAAAGCCTTACTATCCACTAAAATAACTGCTCTCCTTTTGAGAAACAGCTTCTAGCATGTGTTTCATTAGGAAATGTGCATAAGGCCTCAATTTGGACAGTGTCACAGTGTCAGATTCATGAGTAAAACACCTTTCTTGAATTTAAGCAGTTATTTGTTTATTAATAGAAGAAAGACAGAAGAAAAAAGTAAATTACAATCACCAGGCAGGAATTCACCAACACCCAAAGGAGAAAGCTGGGGAATTCCAGAGACAGTATTTTTGGAGTCCAACTGCAAAAGTCCTGAACAGAGGATCCTCCTCTTGGATAAGATTTTTTCCTAACTGCTTGTGTGTAGTTTATATGGTGTTTTTACACAATAGTGGCTGGATTCCAATTAGCTTGCATGACTGGACCCAGGTGGTCCTCTGGGAACTTGCTAGGGACCAAGAGGAGTTTCCTGGGACCTAGATAACTTTATCAAAGTACATCTCACTCTGGAAGGATAGCCAGACCTCCCAACTGGAGTGCACATTTTAATAATTCTGCATGAAGGTCACGCAATGGCAACATCAGTTGAGCAGAGCAAACTCTACAAACTTAATTTTCTTTTTTCTTTATGTTTCATTCAGCCTAGAGTTTGGTCTGTTCATGATGTAGGCCATGGTCATTTTTTGGGTAAATTAATTATATATACATCTTTTTTAATTTGAATATATGTATAGATATTATATAAAAACAATAATAAGAAAATATTAATAAAGGACAAAGCACTACAATATTTTTATGCAAGTACAGATTTAAAAAGGAAAACATACCAATGATGCATATATGAAGTAAGAACTCGAGGTGCAAAAATATATATTAGGAACAGGTAAACATGAAGGAATCTAGGATAAAGATGCAGTATTCTTCATGATTTGGGGCAAGAAAAGAACATCACACAGCCAGTACAGTATTAGATTAACAGATTAAGCAGAGTATATGAAACTCCAAGTTGTGGCTCACACTTTGTAGAGTTTTCCATTAAATGTTTGCCAAAGAGTACAGTAGCAGGAGAACAAACAAAAGGGCAGAATTAAAGATGCTATTATACTGGCCAGTGTTATTAATACTAAATGCCAGGAATCCGTGACAGTGGTCCACCATGACTGTGTAAGTTCTTGGGAAAGGGTGTGTATTACTTTTACTTTCTCATCTATTTCTTGTAAAGCATATTCAACAAAATATATGTATTTATACACACACACACACAATATTCTACATGTATAACAACAAAAGTTCCTCCTTGAGCAGCTGTTAGAATATCTAAAGCCATTCTGCTTTGTAAAAAAACTTTCCTAATTTGAGTGGTTTATCTAGCTTTAAGGTTAAGGCTTGCCTAGTTTGGTTAAGGGCATAAGCAGTATGCTCAACCAAAGCTTCAATACCTAATTCTACTTTGATAGTCCCAGCCGCTGGCAGGAATATAGCTAGAAGGTAAAACCATCAGGTAACACATTTTCTCTATGCCATTAGTGGTATACTGTGTCCTTATTAGAGGGAATTTTAAGTAATGAAGTAAGAATTTGTCACCCCCAGGTACATCTACCTATCCAAATAGTGGAGATGTAGGGATATTCATATAGTCCACACACCCACATATAGCTTCAGGAAAGTTGGTCAGTAGGGGCAGTATCCACATAATGACAACTGTCCCACCATTTATTGGGGTAACTGACAATATAGTGGTATTTCAAAACGATTTTAGGGTCCACCCTGCTGTCCACTGAGGATGTTCCCAATACTGTTCAATACATTGTGGTACTTTTTCTCTTAAATTTAAATGTTCAGCTGTTAGCCATCCAAACCCATTCTGTATAGCATACCCCACAGGGGAAGGGCTTTGTCCATATTGTCTGTAACTTGTTTTTCAACAGCTCATCATACTTCTTCCCAGGCTGAGGAACTGCGATTGGTATGCTATAGTCAAGTCCAATTCTATTCAGCGGCTGGTGTTATTTGCCACAGAAGCCCCTCAGCTGCATCAGTGGGGAATTCAGACACAGATTTAGCAGTGAGAGACATTATGCACTCAGGCATAAGTATGAACCCATGATGCCAGGCTATTAGTCATTCCTTTCGCAATCATCCATTGAAGATGATGAACACTGTAACATACTTATTCATGAAGAAAAATTGATTAGTGGGCAGTATTTCTAATTCATCTTTTCCAGCATAGGTCACTGCCAATGTATTATTTTTTCCTTCTGCTATTATTTCAGCAGCCCTTGGCCTGTCTTGATTGTGTTTCTTAACCCAAACTTTAGAGCCAACTTTAATATCAGTGGAGTCAAATCCTCCTACATAAGTTGTTACATTAAGAGCATGATTTAGTTTTACCCAACTCCCCTTTTTATAAGGTGTTCTAGTTTGCTAGCTGCCAGAATGCAATATACCAAAAACAAAATGGCCTTTAAAAAGGGGAATTTAATAAGTTGCTAGTTTACAGTTCTAAGACTGAGAAAATGTCCCAATTAAAACAAGTCTATAGAAATGTCCAATTTAACGCATCCAGGGAGAGGTACCTTGGTTCAAGAAGGCCAATGAAGTTCAGGGTTTCTCTCTCAAGTGGAAGTACACACATGGCAAACACAGTCAGAGTTTCTCTCTCATTTGGAAAGGCAGATGGCAAACACGGCCAGGGTTCCTCTCTCATCTGGAAGGGCACATGTCGAGCACAGTGACATCTACTAGCTTCCTCTCCTGGCTTCCTGTTTCATGAAGCTCCCTGGGAGGCATTTTCCTTCTTCATCTCCAAAAATTGGTGGCTGGTGGACTCTGCTTCTCATGGCTATGTTGTTCTGCTCTGCTGTCTCTGAATCTCTGGCTTTCTCCAAAATGTTTCCTCTTTTATAGTATTCCAGTAAACTAATCAAGACCCACCCAAATGAGTGGAGACATGATGGCTTTTCTAGGGTACATACATCCTTTCAAATCAGCACATTCCACCCTCTGGACCTTAAAAAAGACATGTTTTTCCCATATACAAAATACATTAATTTCTTAAACAATTTCAGTAGCAATACAAATGAAATACAAATTTAGAAACAGTACAAACTCCTATCAAATTTAGTTACAGGCACAGTCTGTTCTAAGGCAAAATTATCCTTTGGCTCTGGACCTGTGAAATTCAGAACAAGTTATTTGCTGCCAACATACAAAGGAGTAACAGTCATAGGCTCCACCCTCTCCAAGCACTGGGGATGTGCCAGGCTCTCTACCTTCTCTGGGGCACAAGCTCAACCCCTCCATGTGGTGGCATCCAGGCTGTCCCTAATCCCCAAGGAATGTGCTTCATCCTCTCCAAGGCCTAAGGTGGCATGATTCTTCCACTGCAACAAGGTGGAAGGCCCATCCTCTGACTTCAGGGCAAACTCACCTTCTCCACATGCATGGGTGGATCTGCTCTCCTAGCCTGAGGCTTCTTGACTTCAGACCTTAGTCTCACTGGTTCTACCTCTGAGATTATTTTTCCCCCAGTGTGTCCCTTCTCTGTCCCTCTCAGTTTCAACTGGCAGTTGTTCTCTTTATACAGGTACCACAACATTCTCATTGGCTTTCTATGTAGTAGCCTTGGATCATGCCCATCAGACATAAGGAGTTTCCACAAATCCTTCCTGGATAACTCCATTTTCAATCCTGGCTTTATCTGAAATGGCTGGCTGGTTCCACATTTGGTTAAATCCTCATACAGGGCACTATTTTCTGGGGTCTCTATTTCTGGAGGCTCAGAATTTTCCAGAACTTCAATTTCTGGTTTCTTTGTACCCAAGAGTTCAGTTTTCAGCTTATCTCTTTCTTGTCACATTTCACTATAAGCTGTAAGGAAGAACCAGGCTTAACCTTCCACATTTAATTTGGAAATCTCTTCTGATAAATATCCAGGTTCATGGATTCTAAAATCTGCCTTCCAGCCAAAGCCACTGTGAATTTTGGTAGATTATCTGCTATTTTAGAACAAGGATTGCTTTCCTTCCAGTTTGTAATAACATATGCCTCATTTCTGTCTAGAGATTCATCACAGGTATCGTTAGAATCCACATTTCTACCAACAGTCTCTTCAAAACATTCTAGGCTTTCTCTATCAAGCTTCTCACAACTCCTCCAGATTCTTCCCCTTATCCATTTAAAAAGTTGTTCCAACATGTTTGGTATTTGCAAATTGCAGCAGCACCCCACCCCTGGTACCAAAATCTGTTCTACTTTGCTAGCTGCCAGAATGCAATATGCCAAAAACAGAATGGCCTTTAAAAAGGGGAATTTAATAAGTTGCTAGTTTACAGTTCTATGGCTCAGAAAATGTCCCAATTAAAACAACTGTATAGAAATGTCCAATCTAAGGCATCCAGGGAAAGATACCTTGGTTCAAGAGGGCTGATGATGTTCAACATTTCTCCCTCAGCTGCAAGGGCACATGGCAAACATGGCAGCATCTGCTGGTTTTCTTGTGGCTCTACAAAACGGACTCTCTCCAAAATGTTTCTTCTTTTAAAGGATTCCAGTAAGCAACTCCATCATCAATGGGTGGAGACACACCTCCAAGGAAATTATCTAATCAAAAGTTACCACCCACAACTGGGTGGGTCCCATCTCCATGGGAACAATCAAAATGCTCCTACCCAGCAGTACTGAATGAAGATTAAAGCATATGGCTTTTCTGGGGTCCACCACAGATTCAAACCAGCACATAAGGTGACAATATGATTCAATTTCCTTGCTCTTAAAATGAGAACCATTGTCATTGGATTTGGAGGGGGTTCCATCATATAGAGTTATAATATCCAATGTCCTACATGTATTTTTCTTGGTAGCACATTGGAATGCATAGGCCACTAGGATTTCCAAATAAGTATAAATACATGTGCATATACATTGACACCCATGACTGATTGGAAGTGGTCCCATATAATCAATTTGTGAAATTTGAGCAGGGAGAATTCCCCCAGCTAGTTCCCCTGTAATGCACATAGGACTGTGCATTGTTTCCCTTTTGACATATGTCATGTTTATCTTTTATCTATTTCAAAATGGATAGGGGAGTGTTAATACCTCTAGCTTATACTCAGCTATGCATAGCCTGTGCTCCCAGATATCCTGACTTATGATGCACTCATTTTTCTAATGAATTCTCTTCCTGGCTACAGGTATTGAGAGATATTTTGCTGCTGCATCCATGATGGTGTTATACTCATGTTCCAGTAGATTTATAGCAGTATGAGCATCTTCATGAAAAGCATAAACATCAGTACTTTTACAATTTCCTAAATTACTTTCCACAATACTTTTCCCCATAATTCTTGACCACAAATCTCCCAATTATTTTGTTGCTAAATGGGCACCTATGTAGTTAGTCCACTAGCCACTGCCCATGAATCAGTAAATATGTGACATTCTCCTCCTCTTTCATGTAATAAGGTCTGATAGACTGCTTGCAACTCAGCTGATTGACTACTTCCCTGTTTTCCAGTAATTTTTAAGGTACTTTTTTTTTCTGGGATTACAAGAAATTGCTTTCCAATACTGAGTTTGCCCTACACATTTTGCTGTACCATCAGTAAACCATATGTTAAAAAATCGTATCCTTTATTCCATTGTATTGAAGACATTGGTTTTAATGTGGGGAGTACAGTTTGACTTGGGGAGGAAACTTCTTGTGCTATTTTTCTCATGTAGATTACCTACCCCATTTTTTCCTGGCTTGGCTCAGTTTTGTATATACCATTTCCATGTAATGATGCTAGATTCCTGTGCATGCCCTTATTAATGAGAGGCAGGAGTACTCATTATCCAATTCATAATAGGAATTCCATATCTTAAAATAACTCCATGACCTATGGTCATTTGTTCAGTTTCTACTAATGCCCAATAGGCAGCTTATAGTTATTGTTCAAAAGGAGTATATGACATTTGGATAAGAGCAATTCCCAAGACCAGAAACCCAAAGGAACTCATTACCCCTTCTGTTGTTGCCATAGACTCTAAGTAGCATATTGATCCTGCATAGTCACATGTATTTCAACTGGACTTTCTTCCACAGGTCATAGGTCCAGAGCAGTTTGAATTGTGGCTTTTGCTTTTTCAAAGTCTTTATTTTTTTTCCTCCCATTCAAAGGCATATTTTTTTCCTAGTAACTTTATATAAGAGTTGCAAGATCATTCCCAAATGTGGAATATGTGCTCTCCAGAAACCAAATAATCCAATAAATTTCTGTGCTTCCTACTTGCTAGTGGGAGGCTTAAAATCTATTTTTTTTTTTTTTGCCTAACTTTTGAGAGATTTCTCTATGGCCTTGATTCCAATCAGCACCCAAAAATTTTACTTGTTGAGCTGATCTTTGAATTTTTTCTGGATTTATTTCCCAACCTTTTCCTTTTATATGTTCAATTAAATCTGTAAAGTTCATTCCACTATCGGTTGGGCATTAGCCTGAATCATGATATCATCTATTTAATGCATAATATGAACCTCAGCTTCCAATGGGAACTCATTCAAATGTTCAGCAGCAACCTGATGGCACAAAGTAGGACTATGTAGGTGTCCTTGTGGCAAACAAGTGAAAGCATAGTGCTGGCCCTGCCTCATGAAAGCAAAGTGATCCCAATGAGTAGAATCAATTGGGATCATAAAGAATATATTAGCTGGATCAATTACAGCATACCAATATCCTGGGAACTTTTGGATTTTTTCTATAAATATAATAGTATCTGGGACTGCTGCTGTCAGAGAAGGAGTCACTTTATTTAATTCTCTATAATCTACTGTCATTCACCTAGAACTGTCCAATTTCCTGGCTCTAATTCCACCTTTCAATTAGTGCTGTTACACTTAACTTTTTCTTTATATATTTTCCATATTTCTGTAGTGGGAAGCCCATCAATATCATCTTGGGGCACTCTGGCCCTAAGTAGGGCTTGAAATATATATTTTCATGGGATTTTATTAATTAATCATGAATAATTTTCTTCTTTCTTTTTAGCAAGAGAACTACTCCAGTCCCATATATCTTCCAATTAAGCCATTTTGTGTAGTATCTCACTTAAAAAGTATCCTGTCTTAGCCAATAGCAAGGTCATAATAAAATGTTTGTATGCTTGTGGGGCAGTCTGTATGATCACATTTTGATGAGAAGTTGACATGGGGGTTTCATGATAAGTATTAGCCTCTCCTAACATAATAGCAGTTTTCATTATCTCCTCTTTCAATTTTTGCATACCTTTTTTCAAGGAATACCAGAGTCTGTTCTGACTTGGTCACATGGTGTTAATAATATACTGTTTATTACATCCCTTGGCAGCCAAAACTAGAATATTAATGGAACCCAGTATCAATGGAAAAATCATGAATGGCAGATTGTATGTGGATATTGTTGCTTATCCTTATAAATTTCATGCAGACAGCAGGGTCAAGTACAATAACCCTTGCACCTGCATGTGGTATTTGTACCGTCCAAGTTATTGAAGGCTTTCTGTTTTGTTTTGTTTTTGCTAAATTGGGCATTTATATCTGTAATTTCTTGCTGAGTAAAATCTTCTATAGTAGTTTTTAAAGTGGCTATATCTCATTTCTCTTCTTTTCTTCTTGCAATGGACTGAGCCTTCATTTCAGAAGGAAAATTAGGGGTATAATCTGAGTCTCCTTCACTTTCAGATTCATTCCGTGTATCTCCATCTCATTTATCTGGGCCCCAATCAGGGAATTCAGAAGCAGTTAAGGCACGTACTTTCTTTTTAATTAATTTTCCCTTTATTTTTTTTTTTATATTTGTGTTGTGCACACCTTACTGCTGCTTTTTCTGTAACATTCTAATAGCCGCGAGCTTGAACTCCCAGAATGAAATTTTGGCACGCAATGAAGAAAGTTTGCCTTGCAAATCTGCCAGACATTTTTCTAATAGTAATTTCTCCTGTGACAGACTCTTTTTTTCCTCCTGCATTTTTCAATATGCTGTCAAATTATCTATCCTCTCCTACAAATTCCTACCATTTCTCCTCCCTTTCCTTTAGGAGCTGCTTGCAAAGATTCTACTAGTTGAAGAGGTTCAGCAGTTTGAATTTTCCCCCCCATTCTTCACACAGTCCAGTACCAAAAGCACATTCTTGGGCAACTTGTGAAAATGACAACTCATTCCATCTAGGAACATCACAAACTACACATTTAATTTCTAATTTTTTTGAAGAAAGGCATGTTAAACTCCCGAATCCTATTGCCTATGCCAATTTTGCTTTATTAAGATATGTGGTGAGGCCTGAATTTGGACGCGGTTTGATTAATGAGTAATACACCTTTCTTGAATTTAAACAAACCATTATTTATTGATAAAAGAAAGACAGAAGAATAAAGTAAATTATGTTACATTGCCAGGCAGGAATTCACCAACACCCAGAGAAGAATGCTGGGGGATTCCAGAGACATATTTTCAGAGTCCAAATGGAAAAGTCCTGAGCAGAGCATCCCCTTCTTGGATAAGATTTTTTCCTAACTGCTTGCATGCGCTTTATATGGTGGTTTTATACAATAGTGACTGGATCCAATTAGCTTGCATGATTGGGCCCAGGTGTTCCTCTAGGAACTTGCTAGGGGCCAAGAGGAGTTTCCTGGGACCCAGATAACTTTATCAAAGTATGTTTCCTTCTGGGAGGATAGCCAGTCCTCCCAACTGGAGCACACATTTTAACAATTTAGCACCAAGGTCACATAATGGCAACATCAGTTAAACAGAGAAAACTCTATAAACTTAGTTTCCTTCCTTCTTTATGTTTCAGCATACTACTGGGCCTTCATAGAGACTGAAAGCCTAACCATGGGCCCCCAAATTACCATGTGACCTGAATTGCCTATCATGAGCTGGGTGTTGTCTGACCCACCAAGCCATAAAGTTGGGCATGTGCAGCAGCACTCTCTCATAAACTGGAGATGGTATATAAGAGATAGGGCTCAAGCAGGTCCTGAAAATATAAGTAAATTATATGAGGAAGTGGCCCAAATGTACATGGCTCCCAGTCCTGCCACATTACATTCTCTTTCTCAGACCAGAGCAATGACCTCTTCTGGAATTCCTTACAGTCAGTTGACTAAGGAAGAAAAAATTTGGGCATGGTTTACAGATGGCTCTGTGTGATATGCACATACCACACCCAGAAGTGGACAGCTGAAGCCCTACACCCCATTTCTGGGTGTCCTTAAAGTACAGTAGTGAGGAAAAATCCTTCCAGTAGATGGAACTTCAAGCAGTGCACTTGGTTGTTCATTTTTCTTGGAAAGACAACTGGCCAGAGGTGCATTTGTATACTGACTCATAGACTATTGCTAATGGTTTGGTTGGATGGTCAGCGACTTGGAAGGGATATGATTAGAGAATTGGTGACAAAGATGTCTGGGGAAGAAGTATGTGGATAGATCTTTCTGAGCGGCAAAATACATGAAGATATTTGTGTCCTAAGTGAATGCTCACTAGAAGGTGACTTCAGCAGAGGAAGATTTTAATAATCAAGTGGATAAGAAGACATGTCATATGGATACAATTTAAACTCTTTCCTTAGTCATGCCTGCCATTGTCCAATGGACTCATAAGCAAAGTGGGCATGGTGGTAGGGATGGAGGTTATGCATGGGCTCAGCAATGGACTTCCATGTAACAAGACTGAGCTGGCTATGGCCACTGCTGAGTGCCCAATCTGCCAGCTGCAGAGACCCACCCTCAGTCCCCAATCTGGAACTATTCCCTGGGGTGACCAGCTTATTATCTGGTAGCAGGTTGATTACATTAGACCACTTCCATCATAGAAAGGTCTCTGGATATTGATTTGCCTTCGCTGCACCCAATGCTTCCACAAAAATTACCATCTATGTACTTTCAGAATGCATTATTCACTATCATGGAATTCCACACAGCATGCTGTTGATCAAGGAACCCACTTTACAGCTACAGAAGTGTGGGAATGGGCATATGCTCGTGGCATTCTCTAGTCTTACCATGTTCCCCAACATCCAGAGGTGGCTGGGTTGATAGAATGTTGGAATGGCCTTTTGAAGATCCAATTATGGTGCAAAATAGGTGGCAATACCTTGCAGATCTGAGGCAATTTTCTCCAGGAGGCTGTGCATACAACAGCATTGACTCTGTGGTGCTGTTTCTCCTATAGCCAGGATTCAAGGGGTGGAAATTGTAGTGGCACCTAGTGATCTACTAGGAAAATTTTTGCTTCCTGTCCCTCAAACCATAAGCTTTGTTGTTTTATAGGTCTTAGTTCCAAAAGGAGCAGTGCTCTTACCAGGAAATACAGGAATGAGTCCATTGAACTGGAAGTTAAGACTGCCACCTGGCCACTTTAGTCTTTCATACCACTAAATCAACAGTCATGAAAGGGGATTATTGCTTTGTCTGGGGTGATTAATCCTGAATATGAAGGGGAAATAGGATTGCAACTATACGATGGAAGTAAAGAAGAATTTTTCTGGAATATAGGAGATCCCCTTGGGTGTCTCTTAGTATGACCATGCCCTATGATTAAAGTCAATGGAAAACTGTAACAACCCAATCCAAGCAGGACTTCCAATTACCCAGAAACTTACAGAATGAAGGTTTGGGTCCCCCACCTGGCCAAGAATAACAGCCAGCTGAAGTACTTGCTGAGGGCAAAGGGAACATGGAATGGTGAGTAGAAGAAGGTAGTAATAAATATGAACTGTGACCACATGACCAGTTACAGAAATGAGAACTGTGATGGTGTGAATATTTCCTCATTGTTTATGGGATATGAAGTTCAAGCGTGAATATTACCTAATGACTTGCACCCTATTTTGGAGAGATGTCATGCATTTCCAGTTGGATGCAGGACAGTTGAGCTTTGTTAGGTAAATTATATGTCTGTGTTCTATTTGGAAATTAAGCATATTTCGAAGTGATTTATATAGCTGCCAAGTTGACAAGGGGTGGACTGTGATGGTTAAGTTCTGGTGTCAATTGGGTTAGATGATGTGTCCCGTTGTCTGGTCAGGCAAGTACTGGACTGACCATTGTGGCAAGGATATTTTGTGACTGGTTGATAAAACAGAAAGCTGGTTTATTAATTCATCTGTCAGTTGATTGCAGCTGTGGCTGATTACATCTGTGATCACCTAAGTGTGTGTCTCCCACAAATAAGATAACCCAAGCAGCTGAAGACTATTAAAGGAGAAGAGAGCCTTTTTCACTTTTTCTTTAGCTAGCAAGACTTTTTTTGTGGCGTTTGAGACACTTCATTGGAACAGCCAGCTTTGAGTCTGTACTATGGATTTTGAACTCTTCTGTTCCCATGGTGGTGAGAGACACCTTTATAAATCTAATATTTACAAATATCTCCTATGGGTTCTGTTTCTCTAGAGAATCCTGACTAATAGAAGGTGGACAATAATAACCTAGTTCAATAAAATGGAGTTGTTATTTGTGTGTATGGTGTGATCAACACTCACTGAAATTTGATCAGCTACTTCAGATTGCTGAATGGGGCCAATTCTGAGGGTAGCCACTTTTCCAATGCCCCTCTTGGAAAAGAAGCTGAAGAGTCTTTAAGAAGCAGTATGATTTTTTCTCTTTTCTCTTTCCTTTTCCTCTTTGGGAGCAAAAATAGTTTGAAAAAGTAAAAACCTGAAGGCTCTAGCCCTAAAGAACTGTAGAAAAACCTAGCAATCCCACAGGAGTGGAAGAATTAGCTTTCCACAGAAATAACAACATAATATTCAGAATATCCAGTTCTAAAAAAACTACAAAGCACACAGTGAAACAGGAAAGCATAAACCATTCACAGGAATTTTTTTTGACTAGAAACTATCTAAGAGGAAGCTCTACATTGGAAATATTAGTGAAAGACTTTAAATCCACTGACTTAAATATGTTCAATGAACTAAAGGAGTGTATATTAAAAAACTGAAAGAAATTATGAAAATAATGTCTAAGCTAAATAAAGGGATGAGAATTAAAAAGAAGAAGGAGGAGAAGAACAAGAAAGAAAGAAAGGAAGAAAGAAAGAATTTAAGAAAGAAAGAAGGAAGGTAGGAAAGAAAGAAAGAAAGAAAGAAGGAAGGAAGGAAGAAGGAAAGAAATATCCAAATAGAAAATTTGGAGTGCTAAATTACAGTAATTGAAATGAAGCACTCATTGAGTAGATTCAGTGGTGGATTTGAACAGGTAGAAGAAGGGATCAGTGAACTTGAAGACAAGACAATTGGAATTATCCAGTATGAGGAGCAGACAGGAAAAAAAAACAAAAATGAACAGAACCTGTGGAACACCATCAAGAATGCCAATTTAGACATCATTTTGTCCTGAAAGGACAAAAGGGCTTGAAAGGTGCACAGAAAGCATTTCAAGGCCATGGGCAAAAATTTCCAAATTTGATGAAAGACATTAACATGTACATCCAGGTAGCTCAACAAACTCCAACCAGTATAAACTCTAAGGAGATCTACTCCAGGACACATTTGAATGAAAATGTCAAAATCCAAATGCAAAGGATTTCAAAAGCACCAAGAAAGAATTGACTTGTGACATACAAGGAACACCAATAAGAATAGTAACAGCTCTCATCAGAAACCACTGAAGCCAGAGACAGTAGAATGGCATACTAAAACTCTATAAAGAAAAAAATCTATTAACTGAGAAGACTGTATCCTGAAAAATAATCTTTCATACATGAAGGAGAAATTAAAGTATTTACATGTACACAAAAGCTGAACGAGTTAATTACCAGAAGATCTACTCTACAAGAAATGCTAAAGAGAGTCCTGTAGGTTGAAATAAAAAGACACTAGACTGTCATGGTTAGGGACAGGTGTCAACTTGGCCAAGTTGTGGTACCTGTTCATCCGATTGGGCAAGCGCTGGCCTGTCTGTTGCAATGAGGACATTTCATAGGATTAGGTCATGATCACGTTAGCTACATCCACAGCTGATTCCATTTGTAATCAGCCAAAGGGGAGTGTCTTCTGCAATTAGTGATGCTAAATGCAATCATGGGAAGCCTTTTAAGGAGGACTCAGAGGAGACAGGTTGCATTCCTGCTTTGGCTGGTGAGCCTCTCCTGTGGAGTTCGTCCAGGCCATCCATTGGAGTCATCGGCTTCGCAGCCTGCCCTGTGGATTTTGGACTCTGCGCTCCTACGGTCACGTGAGACACTTTCATAAATTTTATATTTGCAAGTGTTCCCTGTTGGTTCTGTTTCTCTAGAGAAACCTAACTAATACACTAGACATTAACTTAAAACCATAAAAACCTTTAAAGAACAATGGTAGAGGTAACTACACAGGTAAATATACCATCTATATTATTGTACTTTTGACCTGTAGCTGCTTTTTACCCCAATAAGATTTAATAGATGAATATGTAAAATAACATTTAAAATCTATGCTAAAGAACAGCAATGATAAAGATATTATCTGAGATGATATTCATAAAGAGGGAGGGAGGGAGATATATAAGAGTAGAGCATTTGTATACAACTGAAACTAGGTTAGTAATAGTTGAACTAAGTTTTTTTTTTTAGTTTAAGATGTTAATTGTAATTGCAAAGGTATGAAAATATAAAAAATATAGGAAAATAGAAGAGTATCAAAATGGTACACTACCAAAAAGCAAGTAAATCTAAAAGAGGCAGTTATGGAATAACTGAGGAACATAAAACATATAAGACAGAAAACAGCTAAATTGCAGAAGTAAGTCCTTCTTCTCAGTTGTTACTTTAAATGCCAGTGGATGATATCCCTTATTAAAAGGCAGAGATTGAAAGACTGGATGAAAAACCGTGATCCATCTATATGCTTTTTATGAGATAGTCACTTTAGGTAAAAAGAAATAAGAATCTGAATATAAAAGGGTGGAAAAATGTATTCCTTGTAAGCAGTAATCAAAAGAAAGCCAGAGTGGCTACATTATTTTTATACAAATTAGACTTTAGGTCATAAAAATTTACAAGAGACAAACAAGGATATTTTATATTGATAAAAGTTTCAATCCACTGAGAAGATAAAAGGATTATAAACATGCATTTCACAACAGGTCCTTAAAATGTGTGAATAAAAGAGACAGAATTGAAGACAGAAATAGTTCTAGAATAAAAGTTGTAGGCTTCAATACACAACTTTCAATATTTGATATATAAAAAGGGAATAGAGGACTTAAACAACATTGTTAACCAAATAGTCTTAATGGGCATATATAGAACACTCCACCCAACAGCAGACTACACATTCCTCTCAGGTGCATATGGAAGAATTTCTAGGATAGACCCTTATATTAGTTAGGATTCTCTAGAGAAACAGAATCAACAGGAAATATTTATAAACATAAAATTTATAAAAATGTCTCATGTAACCATGGGATCATAGAGTCCAAAATCTGTAGGGCAGGCTGTGAAGTGATGATTCCATTGAAGGGTCTGGAAAAACTCCACAGGAGAGGCTCCCAGGCTGAAGCAGCTGTCTCTTCTGAATCCTCCTTAAAAGGCTTCCAATGATTAGATTAAGCATCACTCATTAAAGAACACTCCCCTTGGCTGATTACAAATGAAATCAGCTGTGGATGTAGCCAATGTGATCATGATCTAATTCTATGAAATGTTCTCATAACAACAGACAGGCCAGCACTTGTCCAACCAGACAAACAGGTACCACCACTTGGCCAAGTTGACACATGAACCTGACCATGACAACCATATATTAGGCTTTAGATCAATCCTTAATAAATTACAAAATATTGAAAATAGTTTAATTTCCTTATCAGACCACAATGGAATTATTTTCATGAGAGAGTACTTTAATGTACAAAGTTTTTAACCTTGATGAGGTCTCATTTATCACTTTTGTTGATCATACTTTGGGTGTAAAGTCTCAGAAATCATTGCCTAACACAAGGTCTTGATGACCCTTTCCTAGCTTTTTTCCAAGACTTTTATAGTTGTTGTTTTTATACTTGGAACAACATTTTGAGTTCAGTTTTGCATACAATAAGAGGTAGGGGTCCACCTTCATTCTTTTTTATTTGGCATCCAGTTTCCCATCACCATTTGTTGAAGAGATCATTCTTTTCCAATTAAGTAGATTCAGAACCTTGCCAAAAATCAGCTGGTCATAGATGTGAAGGTTTATTTCAGAACTCTCAATTCAATTCTATTGGTCTACATGTTTTCCTTTGTGCCAATACTTAGCTCTTTTGATTATTGTGGCTTTGTTATAAATTTTAAGATAAGGAAGTATAAATCCTCTAACTTTGTTTTTCTTTTTCAAAATGACTTTGGCTATGCGGGACCTTTTGCCCTTCTCTGTATATTTGATGATTGGGTTTTCCATCTCTGCAGAGAGGGCTTTCAGAATATTGTTAAGAATTTCCTTGGATCTGTAGATCACTTTGTGCAGAAGTAACATCTTGGCAATGTTTTGTCTTCCAGTGAATAATGGATGACTTCCCATTTATTTAGGTCTTTATGATTTCTTTTAGCAATGTTTTGCCATTTTCTGCACTCATGTCCTTTACAACCACGGATTTTTCCCAGATATTTGATCTTTTAGTTGTTATTGTAAATGGATTTTTGCCTTGATTTATTCTTCAGATTGTGCTTTACTAGTGTATAGAAACAATACTGATTTTTGTACATGGAGCTTGTACCCTGCCACATTGCAGAATTCATTTATTAGTTTTAGTAACTTTGTTGTGGATTTTTCAGGGTATTCTTTATGTAGATAGGGTCATATCATCTGCAATCAGAAATGTTTCACTTCTTTCTTTCTAATTTGGATGCCTTTTATTTCTTTCTCTTGCTAATTGCTCTGGCTAGAACTTCCACTACAATGCTGTACAGTGGTGAAAGTGAGCATCCTGTCTTATTCCTGATCTTGGAGGGAAAACTTTCAGTTTTTCAACAACGGTGATTATGTTAGCACTGTTTTTTTTTTTCAATATGTCCTTTATCATGTTGAAGGAGTTTACTTCTATTCCAGTTTTCTAAGTGACTTTAGCAAAGAGGGATCCTGGCTTTTGTTAAACACTTTTTCTGCATCAATTGAGATGATCATGTGCTTTTTACCCCTTCATCATATTAATGTTTTGTTTTATATTAACTGATATTCTTATGTGAACCCACCATTGCATAACTGGGATAAATCCCACTTAGTTATGGTGTACACTTATTTTAATATACCATTGGATTGAGTTTGTTAGTATTTTTCATAAGGGTTATTGGTCTGTAATTTTCTTTTGTTGTGGTACCTTTATATGGCTTTGGGATGATTTAGGCCTCATAGAATGAATTAGGGAATGTTCTCTCCTTTTCCAGTTTTTGAAAATGTTTGATCACTATTGGAATTAATTCTTCTTGGAATGTTTGGTAAAATTCACTTGTGAAGCCATATGACCCTGGATTTTCTTTTTGGGGAAATTTTAAACTACTGATTCAATCTCTTTACTGGTTATTAGTATTTTAAGACCTTTTATTTCTTTTTGGGTTATTTCTTCTTGGTTTGTCTGTTTCTGAGAATTTTCTGCTTCATCTTGGTTATCTAATTTTTGGCATACAGTTGTTCATAGTATTCTCTTATAATCCTTTTTATTTATTGGAGTCAGTATTAATGCCCGTCCTTTCACTTCTGATTTAGTTCATTGCATCCTATGTCTTTTCTTTCTGAATATATTTTTCATGTATTTTCTTTATTGTTATCAAGGCTGTAATTTGATATCCTAAGTTTGTAACAATCACATTTTATTTGAAACCAACTTTAGTTTAGTATGGCAAACACATACACCGTTTCTATACCTATTCATGCCGCCAACTTTTTGTTGTATGCCCTACAATTTATATCTTTATATAATATATGTCCCAAACCATATATTTCTCATTACTTTTTATACATTTGCATTTTAGACCCTATAAGAAGTAAGAAGTAGAGTTGCACACCAAAAATTAGATTATAATACTGGCATTCAAAATTAGCTATATGTTTACCTTTACTGGACTTTATTTCTTTATGCCTCTTTGATCTACTATCTATTGCCCTTTACTTTCACTTTGAAGAACTACATTTAGCATTTCTTTTAGAGCATACCTAGTGGTGACAACATCCCTCACATTTTTTTTGTAATTGTTTTCTTTTAGCACTTTAAATATTTCTTCTTGTTACCTTTTTGCCTTCATGATTTATGATGATAAATCTTATTTGGGATTCCCTTGAACCTACTTTGATTTTCTCTTACAGCTTCCAGAATTCTCTCTTTATGGTTTGATTATTGTTTGGGTGGGCACACTTATTTTTGAGTTTGTCCTGTTTGGGATTTGTTGGTCTTCTTAAATGTGAATATTCATGACTTTTGTTAAATTTAGGAATTTTTTTCCCATTATTTATTTGAATATTGCTTCTGCACCTTTCCCTATTTTCCCTTCTGTATTTTCCTTCCATACTTACCAGTCTCTTTCTCCAACTTTTCCTTAGCTGCACAGTGTTCCCCTAGACTCTGTAGTTTTTAAATAACTTATTTTGATTGAATCAATATTAAAGATTTTCCCAAAAAGAAAATAAAAGTCCAGAACAAGATGGTTTTACTGCTGAACTCTGCCAAATATTTAAAGAAGATTTAACTCTGATCCTCCTCAAACTCTTCCAAAACATAGAAGCATAATGGATACTTCCTAACACAATCTATGAGACCAGCACCACCATGATCCCAAACACAAATAAAGACAGAAAAAGAACATAAAATTACAGACCAATATCCCTTATGAATGGATGCAAACATCCTCAACAAAGTGCTGGCAAATCAAATACAACAGTATATTAAATTAAGCATATGCCATGACTAAATAGAACTTATTCCAGGAGTGGAAGGATGGTTGAACATAAGAAAATTAATCAGTGTAATACACCATATTAATACAATGAAGGAAAAAATAACACATGATCATCTCAATTGATGTTGAGTAGCATTTGACAAAATCCAAAATCTTTTCATGATTGGAAAGGAAGAAGTCAAATAACCATATCCACAGATGACATGATCTTATAAATAGAAATAGCCAAAGAATATAAAGAAAGGTACTAGAACTAATAAATGAGTTCAACTAATTCACCTAATAAATTAAGTTGCATGATACAAGTTAAAGATGCAGAAGTCAGTTATTTTTGCTTACTAGCAATGAAAAATTTGAAAAGGAAATCAAGAACACAATTTTACTTAAAATAGCATCTATACAAATAAAATTACCTAGAAATAAATTTAACCAAGCAAGTGAAAGACTGCACAGAAAACTACAAAACATTGCTGAAGGAAACTAAAGTGGTCTACAAATTCAATGCAATCCATACCAAAATCCCAGAAGTCTTTTTTGCAGAATTGGAAAAGTTAATCCTCAAATTCATATGGAATTGCAAGGAGTCCAAATAGCATAAAAAATCTTGAAAAAGAAAATCAAAGTTGAAGAACTCACACTTCCTTATTTAAAACTCACTGCAAAGCTACAGTAATTAAAACAGTGCGATACTGGCATAAGGATAGACATAAAAACTAATGGAATAGATAGAGAGTTCAGTGGTAAATCTATATACTGTGACTAGATGATTTTCAAAATGGCTGCCATGTTCATTCAATAGGGGAAAATAGTCTTTAACAAATGGTGTTGGAACCACTGAAAATCCACATGCAAAAGAATTAATGTAGACCCTCTATGACTCACTATATAGAAAACTTACTTCAAAGTGGACCAAAGATTTAAATATGGAGCTAATACTATAAGATTTTTCCAAGAAAACATGGTCATATATTTCAGGACCTTGTATTAAGCAGTGGATTCTTAGCTTTTAAACCAAACAGAAGAAAAAGGAGCTAAAATGGACCTCATCAAAATTTAAAACTTTTGGATATCAAAGGCCATTGTTAAGACATTGAAAAGACAAACAAAAGAATGAAAGAAAAGATGGGGAAATAATATATCTTTTTAAGGTTTAATATCCAGAATACATAAAGAACTTCTACAACTCAATAACAGAAAGAACCCAATTAAATAAAAATACACCTAGGTTTTGGATAGACATTTGTGCAAAGAAGATATGCAACCAGCCAATAAGTGTATGAAAAGATGATCAACATCATTAGCCTTTGTAGAAATGCGAGCCAAAACTATGAAATACTTCTTCACACTGACTAGGATGCTTATTATTAAAGAAACTGAAAATAACTGTTGCAAAGGTAGGGAGAAATAGGAATCCTGCAGTAATGTAAAATGGTGCAGTGAGTATGGAAAACAGTTTGCCAATTCCTCAGAAAGTTAAATGTAGAATTACCATATGACTAGGCAATTTAATGCCTAGGTATATACCCAAAATAACTGAAAGCAGAGACTCAGACAGATATTTGTATGCCAATGTTCATCCAGCATTATTCACAATGACCAAAAGGTGGAAGGAACCAAAGTGTCCATCCACAAATGAATGGATAAACAAAAGGGGTATATCCATATGATGGAATATTGGTCAGCTGTGAAAAGAAGTGAAATGCTGATTCATGCTCCAATGTGAATCAACCTTGAAGATATCATATTGAGTGAATTAAGTCAGGGATAAAAGCACAAATATAGTATAATTTCTCTCATATGAAATAATAGAATAAGCAAAATCATACAGATGGAAAACAGAATAGAAAAAGAATAATAGTTACTGGGGGGGAGGGAGAGAAAATGGTCAGTTATTGCTAAAAGAGTATGAGTTTTGCTTTAGAATGATGAAAATTACCTGGAAACAGATAGCAGTGAAAATTACATGGTATTGTCAATGTACTTAATGTTAAAGAACTGAACATTTAATAGATAAAATATTCAGTTTTTTTTGTTACATATATTTTCCCACAACTATAATTAAGTAAATTATTTAAAAAATATGCATATAAAACTTAGGACTTCCTTACGGTATGATGAAGTAACTTGTGGCAGACCACCATTTCTGCTGAAACCATTAAGAAAATCCATATAAACTATAAAATAATTTATTTAAATGAATATACATGCTGAAGCAATGAATTCCAGAGAGGTTAAGATTCTAGACAGAGTTGAACTGTGGGAAGGTTAATAGTGAAGGACTTTAAAGTAATTTCAGTAAGTATATTAAAGAAAATAGAGAAAATGTAGACAAAATAGTCAGACAAGATGGGAAATTTCATCACAGAAATAGAATCTTAAGAAAAGAATCAAATGAAAAGTCAAGAGCTATTAAATACAGTTTCTTAGTGTATTAAGGCTTCTGTCAGTGCCACACTTTTTTAGTGCCACAAATTAGGTGGCTTTAAACAGCAGAAATGTACTGTTTCACAGTTCTTGGGGCTAACAGTCTGAGTTAAGGTGTAGGCAGGGTCATGCTTCCTCTAAGCTGTAGGGTTCTGGCAGTGGCTTGCTGGCCATCTATGATGTTATTTGGCTTATGGCATGACTCAGTATCTCCCTACAATACATGTTTGTATTCTGTCTCTCTTTGTGTCCAAATGTCCTCTCCTTATAAGAACTACAGTCATGTGGGATTAGGGCTCATTTTAATCACATTTGGCCTCATCTTAAATAATAACATTTTGAAAGATTGGATTTCCAAATACAATACCATTCATGAGACCAGTGTTTTGACTAGAACTTTCTGGGGGAAACATTTAATCCATAACCTAAAGTATATCTGAAAGTAAGAATTGAACATGTTTTTCTAATCGCAGATTGGACATAGCAAAGCACAGGATCAAGGAAATGAAGATGAATTGATTGAAAATACAGAAGCATTGATAGAAAATAACAATTGATGAGGCAGAAAAAGTAGGTGGGGCACAGTGAAAATGCTGAACAAATGAGAATTGAAATACCAGAAGGAGAGTGAGAGACAAGGATGAACAACACTCAAAAATATAGTTAGTGGGCAGGCCATGGTGGCTCAGTGGCAGAGACCCAGGTCTGATTCCTGGTGCCTGCCCATGTTAAAATAAAAAAGATGGCAAAAAATTTCCACACTGAGAAAAGATAGCAACTTAAGACACTCTAGATTTCCTTTGGAATGGTACCAATTTAATGGCTGTGTGAGGAGTTTGGCAGTGCCTCTCCCCAGTGAAACAACCATTCTAGACGGTGAAAATTATAAAACAACCATTAAAGTCTCTGGAATTGTCCAAAGACTATACAGCAAATCAAGAGACATTTATTCAAGAAAGGTCTACTAAATCTTGCTGAGAACAGTGAGAGTCTGGCATTTGAGCCAGGTCATACTCCTATCTTCCCTCCAGCTGAGGGTAATGAAAGACCTGTTCTGAGTGGATGGCACCAAGAAGTCAGACTCCTTCTCACCCATGCACTCAGTTGAGACTTATAAAATTACCATAGGGAGGGGAGACAGAGGTCTTAGGCATTTCTCATTCACCACTCAGCTCTCTCTTGGAGAAGCTCTATTCCAGGCAGATGTGGCCGGGTGAATGGAAGCTGTTTCCTCACCCAGCCTACATTCAAATGGTGGAATCTTTACTCTCGGCACAGCAGGCAAAGAATATTAAGCCCCAATTGTTTCCAGACCATTTTACTCATAAGGTGGAGGATCTACCCTGCATTCTACCATCTCCATGCAGCACCCCACTGAAAGGTCAGGGGTTCACTCCAGGAGTGGGCCACTGTTTCTGACCCCAGCTCCAATGAAGTGGCACAGAGTTTCTGCCCTGTTGGAGGCTCATCTTCTCCAAGTGCTGGGGCAGAATTACCTTTTCCACACACATGGTGGGCCCACTCAGGTGGTTTCAGAAGTCTTCAGTTCAGACCTCAGCTTCCATTGTTCTGCATTTGAAGTGAGTTTTACCTCAATTTATCACTTCTCTGTCCCTTTTAGTCCTCTTTACTGGCAGTGGTTCTGTTCATATAAATTATGCAAAAATGTGTAAGTTTTGCATGTATTTCACAGGAGACCAAACTTGCAGACAAAAAAACTTTCCAAATACCCTTCCTGGATAACTGCATTTCCAGTACTGAATTCCACATAAATTACTGGTCCCACATGGCAATGCTCTTACTAGCCCTCAATGCTCTTGAGGGCTCAAGGGGAGGAGTGTTTCTTTATCTCTTCCTAACTTCTGGTAGTCTTCGGCATTCCATGCTAGTAGCAAACAGCATAACTCCATTCTCTGCCTCCATGTTCACATGGCCTTCTTCCCTCTGTGTCTGTGTTTATGTATCTTCTTCTTATAAAGATCAGAGGTTTAGAGGCAACCCTAATTCAGTATGACCTCATTTTAACCTGACTAATTCTGCAAAGATCCTGTGCCAGCAAGTAGGACTTCAACAGAGTTTTGGGTGAAACAGTTCAACCCATAATGATGCCTAAGGGCATTGTCAGAACCAGTGTAACTGAGAAATCAGGATTTAAGTGATGGTTTTGATTACTGAATCATTATATAGATATTCCTTTTTTGCTTTCTGCCATATTGGAGTAGACAGAAGGAAATTCCTGAAATCTCTAAATTGTAATCCAGCCACCTTGATTTCTGATAATGATTGTATGGCTCTTATCTTCTGCCTCTGTGATTGTAAAAACCTTGTGACTAACCTCCAGTTGTTCACCTTTAGAGTATTGTAATCACTAAAGACAGCCCCTCATGTTTATTAATGAAGGATCTTGGGTCCGCCCAGAACTAACCCACCCCAAGTCCAAAGTTATCTTGATGACCAAGAGTGGATCTAACCAAAGTGGGCCTGCCAGACATGTGCAGTAGCTTAGACTTTAACTTACAAGTCACCTCATTCCACCATTTTCTTCATACATTCTGTGACTAAGCATGTAATCAATCTGCATATGCTCAATAATCTGATCACCTTTAATTATATCATTACAAACCCCAGAGGAAAGAACCAGTATCCAGAGTTGCTAGAATATATTGTTTAAAATGTCTAGCTTCAATGACAAAAATGAGACATACAAAGAAATAGGAATGTGTGACCCATATAAGGGAAAAATAACTAGCAGTAGAAACTGATTTTGAGGAAGCACAGCTGCTGGACTTAACAAAATCTTCAGTGGAACACTTATAAATATGTTTAAACAAATTACATAAAACCATGTTTGAAGAATTAAAGGAATATGAGATGACAATGTCCTATCAAATAGATAATATCAACAATTATAGAGTTTTTTTAAAAGAACCAAATGGAAATTATAGAGTAAGAAAGTAAAAACTGAAATGAAGAAATTAACTAAAGGGGCTCAAAAGCAGCTATGAGCTGGTATAAAAAAGAATCAATAAGCCTGGAGTTAGATTGACAGAGATTATGCAATGAAAAAACAGAATAAAGAAGTATGAAAAGTGATTACAGCCACAAAGAAATGTGGGATAACATAAGTGCACCAAGGCATGTATATTGAGAGTACCACAAGAAAAGAAAAAGAGAAAGAATACACAAATATTTGAGAGAATAAAGACCCAAAACATCCCAAATCTGATTAAAAAAATCATTAATCTACACATCCAAGAAGGTCAACAAAATTTACGTAGAATAAAATAAAAAACTCTACTCACAGATACATCATAGTAAAATGTTGAAATCCAGGAAACAAAGAGAAAACCTTGAAAAAAGCAAGAGAAGAACAACTCATCACATACAAGGAAACTCCAATAACATTAACAGACAATGAAGGCCAGAACAGAGTAGGATGATGTGTTTAAGCACTGAAGGAAAATAAAACAAAACTATTAATCAAGAATTTTATATACAGCAGGACTACCTTTCAAAAATGAAGGAGAAATAAAGTCATTTATGGATAAACTATAATTGAGAGAATTTATTGCCAGCAAAATGCCCTTAAGGTAACCACTAAAAGAAGTTCTTCAGGTTGAAAGCAAGTGACACTACACAGTAATTCAAATTTGTATAAAAAAACATTGAATACTGGTAAAGAATTATATAAAGAAATTGTAAAAGACATTGTAATTGCATATTGCCTATTTGTTCTCCTTTTTATCCTAACGGATGTAAAAAGTAATTGCATAAAACAATATGTAAAAATCACAAGGTATCCACAGAAATATTATAACTAATAAATGAGTTCAACAAAGTTGCCCGATCAATATACAAAAGTCGATTTCATTTCTAAGCTAAAAATGAAAAATTTGAAAATGGAATTAAAAAGACATTCCTTTTACAATAACCTGAAAAGGAATAAAATATTTAGGAATACATTTAACAAGGGGACTATATGATTTGTACACTGAAAACTACAAAACATTGTAGAAAGAAATTTAAATGATCTAAATAAATGGAAAGATATCCCATTTTTACAGACTAGAAAACTTAATGTTGTTAAGAAAACAATACTCTCCAAATTGATTGGCAGTACATAAATAAACCCTTACATTTTCCATCGATTGATTTTAGTTCAGGGTTCCAAGACAAGTCAATGCGGAAAGGACAGTTTTCCCATTCCAGTTCTGGACAACAACCAGTCCACATGCAAAAGAACAAAATCGACTTCAGCCCCACACTTCAATTCTAAAAATTAATACAGAATGGATCATAAACCTAAATATGAGCTAAGCTATAAATCTATTGGAAGAAATGATAGGAGCAAGTATTTTTGATCTTGGATTAAGTAATAGTAAAAAGGCAATTCAGTAGAGAATGTATATTCTTTTCAACAAATGATTCTGGAACAATTGGAATCCTATGTTCTACTTAATTCCTTAGAACTCAGTTTAAATATTCCACCCATGTAAGGACTTCCAAGTGCCCTTCATAATACATTATCAAATCATCAATGACTGTCTGAACCACCCTCTTCTTTATTGATTATTTTATTTATGCCATTTACCTCATCTTGTAACCACATGTTCCTGTGTCATTTCTTTTATGTCAGTCACCAAACTATAGTGTAATTTCCAAAATGACTCTTTTCTTCACTTTTGTATCCAAAACCATATCCTAAATGCACATACACATTCACAATTCATTAAATACATGAATGAATGAATGAACAGCTATGTGGATGAATATAAATTACTGTGGAGCTTAAAGATTACAGGACATTATGAGACTTTCATTTCAATGGGTTTTATATCTGTACATTTCAACGGGTTTTATATCTGTACATTTTATGTATTTTTAAGACATTTCTTCTTACACAAGTATAAATATTCTGAAGTAGGAAGTGTGTGGCTCTCACAATTGCCCTCAGGGGTTTTTAGTATTTCTGAAATATCAATTTAGCTTCTACACCTGAGAAGATCCAAGGCTTCAGTTCTGTGGGCATGTATCTCCCAAGATAAATGGAGAGCTTGCTGTTAGTCCAGAATGTGGGTAACACCCAAGCTCAGTCATGCTGATGAGCCCTCTTGGGAATGACTCAACCCAAATACCTCCCTGGAAGTCATGGGGGGGGCATCCTGGTTCTGGGGTTGGGGAGCCAAGACAGTTCCTTCCTTATGAGTTGGCTCTTCACTGTGAGGTACTTCTTATGGTCTTATTTTCACTTATTTCTTCTTTTTTTTTCAAAGTGAAATAAATATATTCACAATCCATAGAGTTACATTCTCCTTACCACCCCCACAACCTTGGGAGTTCCCAAGAAACTCAATGATTCCTTAAATTGTCACAATGTGGAATCTGCAAAATGAACACACTATACTCCAAAAAGAAATTCTTTGACCAAAGTGCTCTCCGAATTTCCATGTGCACTTTGCTTAATTTCCTGGGTCATCTTTTTTCATGCATCTTATGTTAACTCCAAAGTTCTTAACAAAATATGCCAATGTTTGAGGACACTAAGAAACAAATATATGTACTCTCTACAACATAATTCTGCACACTTGCAAGCATTCTGGCTAGAGACACACAAAGGATAGAGGTAGTAAATGTTATTTTAAAAGGGTCTAGTTGGTCATTTTTAAGGGTAAAAATTTTAAAGTCCCTAAGACATTATTCTGTCTTAATATGTTCATGACTCTATAGATTAAAATTAATCAGTTTTAGGTAAAAAATGTCCCATTTGTTTTCAGACCTGAATGTATAAAATACTCAAATGAACACTCTGTAGCTTTTTCTAAATGCCAATAGGTAGGTGAGGTATTAGTGAAAGAGAAGAAAGAGAGTTAAGCCAATCCAGTAGCTAAAATATTTCTAATTGAAGCTTTGTCTTTCAGAGCATGCTCTATTTCCTTCTCTTCAATCTTCGAAGATGCCTTTGTGAAGCGTGTTTCTTTGTTTTTCTTTAATTCTAAAATGCCCCTGGCTTGTGAGAGCCCTGAAGGTAACAAACACTCTGGTCCACAGCTGCCACCTACAGTTTGTGACAGACATTACTATAGGCTTCATATAACTTCCCTAGAGTTGCCTCTTTGATTTTCAACTGCCTTGTCAAGAGGAGCAAAGAGCAGACCAAAATCTGCTGAAAAGGGAAGGAACCTTGTGCTCCCTTTTGGTTCAAAGCCATCCTTTTAACATTAACTTCTGAAATGTCTTAGGATATGTGAATAAGACTAATCCACTTGGGGACCAAAGACTAAGAAGATGGCTGACATTCAGGCAGTGGTTTGAGGATAGTCTGGCTTTTGACATCTGACTCTACAATTTCAAAAGCTCTCCTGCAAACATCTAGCACTTTGTGAACATCTCCCAAAACAGCAGAGATTTTGTGAGCACAGAGCTGAATTGCAGCATTGTCCAGAACCTGATCTCTAGACATTTGATTAAGTCAATCCTGCAAGATAGCAGCTATCTGATTTCTGGTATAAGGTGGGAAGTTCAAAAGTCATGGTTTGCATTTTTCTCTAGCTTGGAGCCTAGGCAGAATTCTATCTGTGAGATCCAGAGTATTAGCAATACCAATCAATACCAATTGAGGATTGCTTAGCCATGGCCATTCAAACAATATGTAAAATACATCCTGTCCTTTGCTGTCCAGCTGATCCACCTCATCCAATACTAACGCGATCATGGAGCCCTTTTCTACAGTCATGCATTTTTCCAACTTCCTCATCATGCCCTTCCCAGCTGTCCTGGATACTTCTTCCTGACAAATTTCCTGAGTGATAGCTGGGAATACAGCCTGAGTACTCCTCAAAGACATGCAATTCAGCAGGATAGTTTTAGAGCTTTTCAGTTCCTTCTTGAGGTCTTGCAGAATTTGGCTTAAGCAGGCAGTTTTTCCAGTTCCAGGAGCACCAGAAAGATAAAGACTTCCAGCTTTTTTCTCACAGATATGTTCCCTCAGAAAATCCCCCATGACATCCATCTCCTTTTCTCTGGCAGGCAGCTGTTCTGGGACAGCTGTATTCAGGACTAGCTTTGCTTGTTGGTAGCAAGTGCCTTACTGATTGAAGAGTCTCACACATGCAGATTCTTTCTCCAGCGGACATCTCTGCTCAGAATTAGTTGTGATCTCTTGACCCTTTAGAACTGAGGAAAGCACTTTACTTTGGTGAACTCTGGCTTGTTCTCTTTTGCTAGGAGACTTAACTGTTAGCTGATTTTCAAATAGCAATCTGCACCCCTTAGGTGTACATGAGCAAAGAGGGCCATTCTATTTCTTGTCTTTCTTTGGTGGAGAACAAGGAGGCAACTGGGGAGTGTTGCACAGATTGTCATCACCTAAACATTTTCTGTGGCTGAGGGACAGAGTTTTTATGTGAGGAGAACAAGGGACAGCTTGGACATTAATCAGTTCTAGTTTGGTGTCACTACAATTTTTAGCTTTGCCCAATGTCCGAGAAAGCTTCTTTTTTGGAAAATTAATTGTATCCCATGACTGGGATCGGGTTTGAGGCATGATGGCAGAAGGCTCAATGGGTTGTGTCACCTCCATGCAGGATCGTTCTCACATCTCTCTCATGCACATGGCTCCAGGAATTCTCCTCAACAAGTTCCTGCAAAAACCACACACCCACAGCAGCAAAGCCCAAATGTGTCCGATATTCACTTATTTCTATTCCTTAGTATAAAGTAAGTGATCAGCAGTCAGAATCCATGTTTGAATCATGCTTTCCTCTTTGCAGTTCTGGGCACAGCATGGGATATTGGCAAATGTTGGTAAAAGGAGGAAGGAAGGTAGGGGAATCCTCCACCTGAACTATCACCCCAGCCCTCTTCAGGGTGCCTGTGGTGGAGACAAGGAGTTAGAACCAAGCTGAACCGGCTCAGGCTCCCACCCGTGCTCACTCCCAGTATCCAGCTCTGATAACACATTGAGGCTCTAACATGAAGGTGGTGGCCACTGACTGTGCATGCAACAAAATGACACTTCAATAATATGCTAATAAATGCATACTTTGTCCATAGTATATAATAACAAATTTCCACATTTTCAGCATCAGAATTCTTGATTACTATTTATTTAAAATACCTCTTCAGAAAGACTCCAGTAATCCAAGGAGCCTTTTCAAGTGTGGAGCATGTGGACTGTGGGGCAACCACGGGACAGGGGTATTTCAGTTTTCAAATATAAGGCAAGAACCAACAAATGAAATAAATTCAGTTAATGATAATGGCTACTCATGGACATTTCACATTTCAGCAACAATATGCATACAACATGAACAATGCTCACCTCACTAGAATCTATTAACTAGATTTTTGTCTGTTTTGTTCACAGCCTTAAGCACAGCAACTAGAAAAGATTCTGTTTAGCTCACGATACCAATACACACATGATAGTGCACACAAAAACGTGTGGAAACACTTATGTACATTCACACCCACACATGGTAATCTACAAGCACATCAGCATGAACATACAGTGACCATATACATTTAATAACACACATTATAGCACTCACATATATGTACCTGCTCATTCTCTTTTCACTGAATGAATGAACTATATAATAAGTGGGAATGGGAAAGCTGAGTCAAATACAGAGAATTCACATTTGTTTCCACTGACCTTACACACTAAGGGGTTGCATTCGTCATCCTTGCAATCACACCACTTCTTCCTCAGTAAGCAGTGTTGAGGATTTAATTAAATTAAGAGTTACTGAAAAATATTCATGCCCATTTCAGTTTAGATAAAATATGAAAAGAAATGCCTTCAAAAGTGGAGTTTAAAAATGTTAGGAGATGGAATAATTATGGGATACTTTCCAAGTCTGTCATCCTGGAAGACTCTGAGCCACCATCATCGACAGCATGCTTTGGCAGCAGGTGGCTTGCTTTTTTTTTTATTAATTAAAAAAATTAACAAACAAAACATTTAGAAATCATTCCATTCTACATATATAATCAGTAATTCTTAATATCATCACATAGTTGCATATTCATCATTTCTTAGTACATTTGCATCGATTTAGAAAAAGAAATAAAGAGAAATAAAATGATAATAGAGAAAAAATAAAACTATACGTACCATACCCCTTACCCCTCGCTTTCATTTACCACTATTTCAAACTGAATTTATTTTAACATTTGTTCCCCCTATTATTTATTTTTATTCCATATGTTCTACTCTTCTGTTGATATAGTAGCTAAAAGGAGCATCAGACATAAGGTTTTCACATTCACAGAGTCTCATTGTGAAAGCTATATCATTTTCCATCATCATCAAAAAACATGGCTACTGGAACACAGCTCTACATTTTCAGGCAGTTCCCTCCAGCCTCTCCACTACATCTTGAACAACAAGGTGATATCTACTTAATGCATAAGAATAACCTCCAGGATAACCTCTCAACTCTGTTTGGAATCTCTCAGCCATTGACAGTTTGTCTAAATTTCTCTTCCCCTTTTTGGTCGAGAAGGTTCTCTCAGTTTCTTGATGTTAATTATCAGCTCATTCTAGGGTTTTTCTCAGTCCTTTGATGCTGAGTCTCAACTCATTCCAGAATCTTTGTCCCACATTGCCAGGAAGGTCCACACCCCTGGGAGTCATGTCTCATGCAGAGAGGGAGAGGGTGGTGAGACTGCTCATCGTATTGGCTGGAGAGAGAGGCCACATCTGAGCAACAAAAGAGGCTCTCTTGGGGGTGACTCTTAGGCCTAAATTTTAAGTAGACTGGACCTAACTTTTGTGGGGTTAAGTTTCATGTGAACAGATCCCAAGACTGGTGGCTCAGCCTATAGCTTTGGTTGTCCACACTGCTTGTGAGAATATCAAGAATTCAAGTTGGGGAAGTTGAATTTCTCCCCACTCTCACCATTCCCCAAAAGGGGCTTGCAAATACTTTTCCAGTCAATGATCAAATCATTCTGGAATTCATTGGGGGATCACTCTGGACAAACCAACAAAATCTCATGTGCTACCTGAGATTCCAAGTACTTATGACATTCAATCAAACTATCTACCTGAGTTATATTAGGAAGTGCTCTAGTCAAAATCTAAATTTTGTAACAAATGAACATTTTTTGCTTTAGTCTTACACATAATGTGACATTTTGAAGTATTAGTTATCATCTATTTTCAGCACCCTGCAATAATGACAATCCTTTGTTCTTCTTCATGCAAAAACATTTTTAAAATTTGTACATTGTACATTTCACTATTATTATACACTCTAGGCATTCCTAGATTATACCATCTCAATATTTAACATCTATCTTTCTTTCTGATTTCATTTATGTCCCCAGGCTTCCTCGCTCTATCATTCTCACATGCAACTTCATTCAGTGTTTTAACATAATTACATTACAGTTAGGTAGTATTGTGCTGTCCATTTCTGAGTTTTTGTATCCAGTCCTGTTGCACAGTCCGTATCCCTTCAGCTCCAATTACCCACTATCTTACCCTATTTCTATCTCCTGATGGTCTCTGTTACCAATGACATATTCCAAGTTTATTCACTAATGTCGGTTCATATCAGTGAGACCATACAGTATTTGTCCTTTAGTTTTTGGCTAGTCTCACTCAGCATAATGTTCTCTAGGTCCATCCATGTTGTTACATACTTCATAAATTTATTCTGTCTTAGAGCTGCATAATATTCCATCGTATGTATATACCATAGTTTGTTTAGCCACTCATCTGTTGATGGACATTTTGGCTGTTTCCATCTCCTTGCAATTGTAAATAATGCTGCTATAAACATTGGTGTGCAAATGTTCATTTGTGTCTTTGCCCTTAAGTCCTCTGAGTAGATACCTAGCAATGGTATTGCTGGGTCATATGGCAATTCTATATTCAGTTTTTTGAGGAACCGCCAAACTGCCTTCCACAGTGGTTGCACCATTTGACATTCCCACCAACAGTGGATAAGTGTGCCTCTTTCTCCACATCCTCTCCAGCACTTGTCATTTTTTGTTTTGTTGATAATGGCCATTCTGGTGGGTGTGAGATGATATCTCATTGTGGTTTTGATTTGCATTTCTCTAATGGCCAGGGACGTTGAGCATCTCTTCATTTGCCTTTTGACCATTTGTATTTCCTCTTCTGACAAGTGTCTGTTCAAGTCTTTTTCCCATTTTGTAATTGGATTGGCTGTCTTTTTGTTGTTGAGTTGAACAATCTCTTTATAAATTCTGGATACTAGACCTTTATCTGATATGTCGTTTCCAAATATTGTCTCCCATTGTGTAGGCTGTCTTTTTACTTTCTTGATGAAGTTCTTTGATGCACAAAAGTGTTTAATTTTGAGGAGCTCCCATTTCTTTCTTTCTTTCTTCAGTGCTCTTGCTTTAGGTGTAAGGTCCATAAAATTGCCTCCAATTATAAGATTCATAAGATATCTCCCTACATTTTCCTCTAACTGTTTTATGGTATTAGACCTAATGTTTAGATCTTTGATCCATTTTGAGTTAACTTTTGTGTAGGGTGTGAGATATGGGTCCTCTCTCATTATTTTGCATATGAATATCCAGTTCTCTAGGCACCATTTATTGAAGAGACTGTTCTGTCCCAAGTGAGTTGGCTTGACTGCCTTATCAAAGATCAAATGTCCATAGATGAGAGGGTCTATATCTGAGCACTCTATTCAATTCCATTGGTCAATATATCTATCTTTATGCTAGTACCATGCTGTTTTGACCACTGTGGCATCATAATATGCCTTAAAGTCAGGCAGCGTGAGACCTCCAGCTTCGTTTTTTTTCCTCAAAATACTTTTAGCAATTCGGGGCACCCTGCCCTTCCAGATAAATTTGCTTATTGGTTTTTCTATTTCTGAAAAGTAAGTTGTTGGGATTTTGATTGGTATTGCATTGAATCTGTAAGTCAATTTAGGTAGAATTGACATCTTAACTATATTTAGTCTTCCAATCCATGAACATGGTATGCCCTTCCATCTATTTAGGTCTTCTGTGATTTCTTTTAAAAGTTTCTTCAAGTTTTCTTTGTATAGGTCTTTTGTCTCTTTAGTTAAATTTATTCCTAAGTATTTTATTCTTTTAGTTGCAATTGTAAATGGAATTTGTTTCTTGATTTTCCCCTCTGCTTGTTCATTGCTAGTGTATAGAAACACTACAGATTTTTGAATGTTGATCTTGTAACCTGCTACTTTGCTGTACTCGTTTATTAGCTCTAGTAGTTTTGCTGTGGATTTTTCAGGGTTTTCGATGTATAGTATCATATCATCTGAAAACAGTGATAGTTTTACTTCTTCTTTTCCAATTTTGATGCCTTGTATTTCTTTTTCTTGTCTAATTGCTCTGGCTAGAACTTCCAACACGATGTTGAATAACAATGGTGATAGTGGACATCTTTGTCTTGTTCCTGATCTTAGGGGGAAAGTTTTCAATTTTTCCCCATTGAGGATGATATTAGCTGTGGGTTTTTCATATATTCCCTTTATCATTTTAAGGAAGTTCCCTTGTATTCCTATCCTTTGAAGTGTTTTCAACAGGAAAGGATGTTGAATCTTGTCAAATGCCTTCTCTGCATCAATTGAGATGATCATGTGATTTTTCTGCTTTGATTTGTTGATATGGTGTATTACATTAATTGATTTTCTTATGTTGAACCATCCTTGCATACCTGGGATGAATCCTACTTGGTCATGATGTATAATTCTTTTAATGTGTTGCTGGATTCGATTTGCTAGAATTTTGTTGAGGATTTTTGCATCTATATTCATTAGAGAGATTGGTCTGTAGTTTTCTTTTTTTGTAATATCTTTGCCTGGTTTTGGTATGAGGGTGATGTTGGCTTCATAGAATGAATTAAGTAGCTTTCCATCCACTTCTATTTTTTTGAAAAGTTTGAGCAGGGTTGGTACTAATTCTTTCTGGAATGTTTGGTAGAATTCACATGTGAAGCTGTCTGGTCCTGGACTTTTCTTTTTGGGAAACTTTTGAATGACTGATTCAATTTCTTTACTTGTGATTGGTTTGTTGAGGTCCTCTATTTCTTCTTGAGTCAAAGTTGGTTGTTCATGCCTTTCTAGGAACTTGTCCATTTCATCTACATTGTTGTATTTATTAGCATAAAGTTGTTCATAGTGCCCTGTTATTACCTCCTTTATTTCTGTGAGGTCAGTGGTTATATCTCCTCTTCCATTTCTGATCTTATTTACTTGTGTCCTCTCTCTTCTTCTTTTTGCCAGTCTTGCTAAGGGCCCATCAATCTTACTGATTTTCTCATAGAACCAGCTTCTGGTCTTATTGATTTTCTCTATTGTTTTCATGTTCTCAATTTCATTCATTTCTGCTCTAATCTTTATTATTTCTTTCCTTTTGCTTGCTTTGGGGTTAGTTTGCTGTTCTTTCTCCAGTTCTTCCAAGTGGACAGTTAATTCCCGAATTTTTGTCCTTTCTTCTTTTTTGATATAGGCGATTAGGGCAATAAATTTCCCTCTTAGCACTGCCTTTGCTCCATCCCATAGGTTTTGATATGTTGTGTTTTCATTTTCATTCGCCTCGAAATATTTACTAATTTCTCTTGTAATTTCTTCCTTTACCCACTGGTTGTTTAAGAGTGTGTTGTTGAGCCTTCATGTATTTGTGAATTTTCTGGCACTGTGCCTATTATTGACTTCCAACTTCATTCCTTTATGACCTGAGAAAGTGTTGTGTATGATTTCAATCTTTTTAAATTTGTTGAGACTTGCTTTGTGACCCAGCATATGGTCTATCTTTGAGAATGATCCATGAGTACTTGAGAAAAAGGTGTATCCTGCTGTTGTGGGATGCAATGTTCTATAAATGTCTAGCTCATTTATTGTAATATTCAAATTCTCTGTTTCTTTATTGATCCTCCATCTAGATGTTCTGTCCATTGATTAGAGTGGGGAATTGAAGTCTCCAACTATTATGGTATATGTGTCTATTTCCCTTTTCAGTATTTGCAGTGTATGCCTCACGTATTTTGGGGCATTCTGGTTTGGTGCATAAATATTTATGATTGTTATGTCTTCTTGTTGAATTGTTCCTTTTATTAATAGATAGTATCCTTCTTTGTCTCTTTTAACTGTTTTACATTTGAAGTCTAATTTGTTGGATATTAGTATAGTTACTCCTGCTCTTTTCTGGTTGTTATTTGCATGAAATATCTTTTCCCACCCTTTCACTTTCAACCTATGTTTATCTTTGGGTCTAAGATGTGTTTCCTGTAGACAGCATATAGAAGGATCCTGTTTTTTAATCCGTTCTGACAGTCTATGTCTTTTGATTGGGGAGGTCAGTCCATTAACATTTAGTGTTATTACTGTTTGGATAGTACTTTCCTCTACCATTTTGCTTTTTGTATATTATATATAATATCTAATTTTCCTTCTTTCTACACTCTTCTCCACACCTCTCTCTTCCATCTTTTCATATCTGTCTCTAGTGCTCCCCTTAGGATTTCTTGCAAAGCTGGTCTCTTGGTCACAAATTCTCTCAGTGACTTTTTGTCTGAAAATGTTTTAATTTCTCCCTCATTTTTGAAGGACAATTTTACTGGATATAGAAGTCTTGGTTGGCAGTTTTTCTCTTTTAGTAATTTAAATATATCGTCCCACTGTCTTCTTGCCTCCATGATTTCTGCTGAGAAATCTACACATAGTCTTATTGGGTTTCCCTTGTATGTGATGGATTGCTTTTCTCTTGCTGCTTTCAAGATCCTCTCCTTCTCTTTGGCCTCTGACATTCTAACTAGTAAGTGCCTTGGAGAACATCTATTTGGATCTATTCTCTTTGGGGTGTGCTGCACTTCTTGGCTCTGTAATTTTATGTCTTTCATAAGAGTTGGGAAATTTCCGGTGATAATTTCTTCCCTTAGTTTTTCTCCTCCTTTTCCCTTCTCTTCTCCTTCCAGGACACCCACAACACATATATTTGTGTGCTTCATATTATCATTCAATTCCCTGAGCCCCTGCTCATATTTTTCCATTCTTTTCCCTATAGTTTCTGTTTCTTTTTGGATTTCAGATGTTCCATCTTCCAGTTCACTAGTTCTAACCTCTGTCTCTTGAAATCTACCCTTGTAGGTTTCCATTGTTTTTTTCATCTCTTCTACTGTATCTTTCATTCCCATAAGTTCTGTGATTTGTTTTTTAAGACTTTCCATTTCTTCTATTTGTTTATTCCTTGCCTTCTTCATGTCCTCCCTCAATTCATTGGTTTGGTTTTTGGAGAGGTTTTCCATTTCTGTTCGTATATTCAGAATTAGTTGTCTCAGCTCCTGTATCTCATTTGAGCTATTGGTTTGTTCCTTTGACTGGGCTGTATCTTCAGTTTTCCTGGTGTGATTTGTTATTTTTTGCTGGCGTCTGGACATTTAATTACCTTAATTAGTTTATTCTGGAGATTGCTTTCACTTATCTTACCTAGGGTTTTCTTGCTAGATAAGTTTGTTGTCTATATGTTCATTGACCTTCAGTTCAGGTTTTTTTGGGCCTTTAGCTTAAGTTTTGTTTAACAGAGGGTAATTTTTCAGTTCTTGTTTTCTTGTTTTTTGTCCTGCTTGTAATGTGCCTTTTCCCTCCCCACCCTTAGGGGGGTCTACATAGGTATTACAGACTCCAGCCAGGTTTTCCTGGACTAAGCTGACCTCCTTTTGGGGGGAAGGAATCACCTGTATCAGTTTTCCCTGAGTGTGAGACCCAGCAGGTTGAGAGACTTTCCTGTGAAATTTCTGGGCTCTGTGTTTCTTATCTTGCCCAGTATGTGGCGCTTGTCTGTCTGCAGGTCCCACCAGCAAAAGATGTTGTGGCTCCTTTAACTTTGGAAGGCTCTCCCTGCTGGGGGTGTGGTGGAGACAGAGGAAAGGTTGTAGGCTAGTTTTAATGGCTTCAAATTGCGAAGCCCTGGGGTCTGAATTCCTTGAGAGAGGGATTCCACCTGAGTTGTATTTCACCCCCCCCCCACCCTGTGGGGAAGATTCAGGTGGGAGGCAGCCCTGAAAGCGGCCTGTTTCTGCGTTTGGGGCAGTTGCAATGTGTGTAATCTTGCTGCTGAATCCAGAGGCAGCCAAGCCTCTGTAGAAACAGCCTCAGAAGGCTCCGTTTCATCCCCTTTCCTCTTTTTCAGTTAGCCCAATAGGCTACCTCTGTCTTGACCAGTTTTGCCTGAGCTGGGGGCCTATTTTTAGTAGTCAGAATTTGTTTATTAATGCCACTATTGGTGTTTGGTTGGACTCAGTCTCTGCTACTATTAGAGTTTCTTTTGTTTCCCTCCAGGAAGCCACCTGTGGGGGAGGGGCGCCTTTCATCACTGGCGTGGCTTGGGCAAGTGCGCATGGCTTGGGGAACTCACTGTTCTGGAGACTCGCAGCTGGTCCAGCTGGTCCAGACTGGGGTACGCTGTATGTTCGGTCACTGTCGTGGCTCTGGGAGCTGTTCTGTACTGTTCCTGGTTATTTAGTAGTTGCTCTGGAGGATGAACTAAAAATGCGTGTACATTACTAAGCCACCATCTTGGCCCCCCTGGCTTGCTCTTTAATCAAAGATCTCTGGACTCTACTAATATCAGTCCTAGAATTTCAGAGTTTATTTTTAAAGCAGCCCATTAAGGAAAGCAGCCAGCATTTTCCATTTTCAGCCCTGCCCCAGGCAAGGGTGGAAGCAGGGTAGACTGAAAGCCCAAGTAAATAATCGGGTGGAGGTGCTTTCCCTAAGAGGTGTATCTTCCCCAAGAAAAGAGCCAGCAGGGCCCAGTGCAAGTGGTTGTTCTCATTCAAAGAATGTAGAACCCAGGAGCTGGAATATCAGCAACAGTTTCAACTTACAAAAGTATAGCCCAGCCTCTGCTTAAAGTATACTCCACCAGGGGTGAAAGTAAGGCTGCTTGAGAGTCTCATAAATTTTCCAGCCTGCAAGGAACAGGGGGCTGAAGAATGGCTCCCCCCCCCCCAGAAAGGCATGTGTGGAGGGGAGCAAGGCTGAGCATAGGCAGTGATTGTTATTTAGAGAATCCAGACCCTAGGAGCTGGGAAAATAGAAACAGTTTAAGCCTAACTTTTCTGCAACCTCTATCTCAGCCATGCCTCTGGCATGGGCAGAGTCTGATGAGATTAAAGGTCTAGTAACACTTGAAGCATGTGAGAAGCAGAAGACTGATGGGAACCATCTTCTGGGCAGGATAGGAAAAGCAAAGAATTAGGGATCTTCACAGGAAAGACTGGCATCCTGCTGAGTTTTATCCTAGGGAAACTTGATACTGATCTGTGCCACCTTCATGAGTCCTGGGCCTGTCTTGTCTGGGAAAACTTGATGGGTAGATCCTCTCTGAGGTGGCCATCCTCCCATAATCATCCCTCCATGTAAGAGTTGCTAGGGGTAATGGAAGGAGTATTAAAATGTTAGAGGCAAACAAAAGACAGAGATCAATGTTCCCTCAGGAGGAAGAAGGAAAAGAAAGTTTTTTGACTGGGTGTGAAACAACTGCACAAAAAAGGGTAATCTCAAAAAAAAAACACATCCCATATATGAAAGACAGGAATTGGAAAAATAAGAGATGAGAAAATTCTGATGAGTTAAACAGAAACTATGCTTGAAGCCTAGAATAAGTTGAACTAAATATCAAAGAACCGATAGAGGACAAAGCCATCCAACAAGAAATACCTAGATACATAGATAAAACAACCTCTGGAATAAAAAACAAGATGCTTAAACACCAGAAAAAAATCACAAGTCATATTAGGAAGCATGAAGATATGGCCCAAAGTTCAAACTAAAACTTCAGATGAGATACATGTACTGAAACAACTAATTACAGATGTTTAAACAAATCTTCTAAATCAGTTCAATGAATTGAAGAAAATGTGACAAAAGAAATGAAAGTTATAATGAAGACACAAGGTGTGCTGGTTTGAAATGATGTATGTCCCCTAGAAAAGCCATGTTTTAATCAAAATCCCATTTTATAAAGACAGAAAAATCCCTATTCATTACTGTATGTTTGAAACTGTAATCAGATCATCTCCCTGGATATGTGATTTAATCAAGAATGGTTGTTAAGCTGGATTAGGTAATGGCATGTCTCCACCCATTTGGGTGGGTCTTGATAAGTTTCTGGAGTACTATAAAAGAGGAAACATTTTGGAGAATGAAAGAGATTCAGAGAGAGCCAGAGAATAATGACATAGCCATGAGAAGCAGAGAGCCCACTAGCCAGCTACCTTTGGAGATGAAGAAATAAAACACCTCCCAGGGAGCTTCATGAAACAGGAGGCCAGGAGAAGACGCCAGCAGATGATGCTTCTTTGCCATGTGCTCTTACAGCCAAGAGAGAAACTGTGACTGTGTTTGCCACATGCCTTCTCACTTGAGAGAGAAACTCTGAACTTCATCGTCCTTCTTGAACCAAGGTATCTTTCTCTGGATGCCTTTGATTGGGACATTTCTATAAACTTACTGTAATTGGGACATTTTCTCAGCCTTAGAACTGTAAACTCGCAACTTATTAAATTCCCCTTTATAAAAGACATTCTATTTCTGGTATATTGCATTACAGCAGCTAGCAAACTAGAACACTAGGTAACCATAAAGAAGAACTTGGAATCTTGCAAATAAAATGACAGAACTTATGGGTATGAAAGACACAATAAAAAGGATAACACAATGGAGATAAAAAAAAAACAGCAGAATTGAAGAGGCAGAAGAAAGGTAGTGAACTAGAGGACAGGACATTTCAAATCTTACACATAAAAAACAGGTAGGGAAAAGAATGGAAAATTTCAGTGAGGTCTCGGAATTGAATGACAACATGGAATATATAAATACATATGTTATGAGTGTTTAAGAAAAAGAATTGTGCTAGTTTGAAACTGTTACTTAGTATAGAAAAGCCATAGGTTTTGATACTGATCCAATCTTTTGGGGGCCACCATGTTCTATAGTCCTGATTCAATTTGTAGGGTGGAAACTTTTGATTAGGTTGTTTCCATAGAGAGTTCATACAGTCTATTGATTAGATTACTCCCATGTAGTGTGACACACCCAACTGTGGGTGTTACCTTTTTAAAAATTTTTCATAATTGATTGAATACCATACCTATCCTTTTTCATTGATATATATTATTCATTCAAATTCCATGTAATCACCCAAAGTGTACAATCAATGGTTCATAATATCATCATATAGCTGTGCATTTATCACAATTGATTTTTTTGTGAAAAATAGCATATATAAAAAAAAGAAATAAATTTCAAAGCACATCACAACAATTAGTTGTAGAATAGATTCAGAGTTTGCTATGGGTTACAATTCTACAATTTTAGGTTTCTACTTCTAGCTGCTCTAAGATACTGAAGACTAAAAGAAATATCACTATAATGATTCAGCAGTCATACTCATTTGTTAAAACTTACCTTCTCTGTATAGCTCCACTATTAACCTTAATTTTTCTCCCACCCTTTATGGGTATTTGGGCTATGCCTATTCTAACTTTTTCATGTTGGAGGAGGCTGTCAATAATATGGGATATGGGGCTGGAACTAGTTGATGTTCTGGAGAGGCTGGTCTCTCTGCATTTCAGGACTTATCAGGGACACATCATGAGGTTGCAGGTTTCAGGAAAATTACCTTAGTGCATGGAACCTTTATAGAATCTTGTATAATTACCTAGGTGTTCTTTAGGATTGGCAAGAATGGTCCTGGTTGGGGTTTGGCAAGTTATGATAGGAGAAATGTCTAACTGAAGCTTGTGTAAGAGAGAGATCTCAAGAGTAGCCTCTTGACTCTATTTGAGCTCTCTCAACCACTGATACCTCATTTGTTATGCTTCTTTTCCTCATTTATGTCAGGATAGCATGCTGATTCCACAGTACCAGGGCCAGACACATCCCAAGGAGTCATCTCCCACACTGCCAGGGAAACTTTTACTCCTGGATGTCACATCCCATGTAGTGGGGAGAGCAATGATTTCACTTGCAGTGTTGGCTTAGAGAAAGAGAGGCCACATATGAGGAACAAAAGAGGTCTTCCAGAAATAACTCTCAGACATGCTTATGAATAGGCTAAGTTCTTCACTACATGCATATGCTTCACAAGAGCAAACTTCAAGATCAAGGGCTTGGACTATTGATTTGGGTGTCCCTAATGTTTGACACAGTATCAGGGGTTTCCCCAATGTTAATGTTTAATAGTTCCATATTTTTACCTCCCATCCCTCAAGGGACTTTGTCAATACTTTTTGATTATCTGCTTAATATACTTTGGGATTCATCCAGGTATTACATTAAATTATACAAGATTAAAGGCCTTCATTCTTATTCGGAGCTCAGTATGTTTGGATTGTTTAAATGATCTGTCCAGTTAGGTTGAGTTAGATATGTGCACAGAAAATTTAGGTTCTCGAAAAAATAAACCTTTCTTCTTCTTTTGGTCTCAAAGAGTAGATAAAGTTCTAAAATACAATGTCTTTCTTACCCCTTTATTCTGAATTACCTTAATCCTGACCTGATTGGCTTCATTCTTATCTCTAAATGCCAGATTATACATATATAAAGCAGCCTCTTAAAATCCAGAAATAACAATTATCACTCCGGACTAATTGTGACTGCTACAAGAGCTCACAATCTAGGCCTCAGTTTTCTTCTAAGTATTTTCTAAATGAGACCATACAATATTTACTCCTTTGTTTCTGGCTTATTTTGTCTCATCAAATGTCCCACAGGTTCAATCTCAATGTTGCATGCCATGCAATTTCATTCATTTTTGTAGTAACAAAATATACAATCATATGTGTACACCATCATTCACCAATCTACTTCTGAGTCACTGCTTCTTTCAGCCACTTCCATTCACTGGGCATCATGCATAATGTCCAATGTCAACAGTCCATCAACACTCTCAATTTTAGATAATTTCATTGTTCCCAAGAGAAGGGTAACCAGTAAACACATCCTTACCAAATAGAAAATCCAAACCTCCCCTTAGTACTTGTCTGTATTAATTAGGGTTCTCTAGAGAAACAGAATCAACAGGGGACACTCGCAAATATAAAAGTGTCTCATGTGACTGCAGGAACACAGAGTCCAAAATCCACAGGGCAGGTTGTGAAGCTGATGACTCCGATGGATGGTCTGAATGAACTCCACAGGAGAGGCTCACCAGCCGAAGCAGGAATGGGACCTGCCTCCTCTGAGTCCTCCTTAAAATGCTTCCTGTGATTAGATTAAGCATCACTAATTGTAGAAGACACTCCTCTTTGGCTGATTACAGATGGAATCAGCTGTGAATACAGCTGACGTGATCATGATCTAATCCTATGAAATGTCCTCATTGCAACAGACAGGCCAGCACTTGCCCAACCAGATAAACAGCTACCACAACTTGGCCAAGTTGATACATATCCCCAACCATGACACTTGTTCCTCCTCCCCATTATTTACCCCTGCTGTTGCTTTGGTACTGTTAATGTTTTCCTGTTGACACACAAAGAGCATGCAATACCATTTTTCTCCCTATACCCTGAAATTATACACTCTTTTTTTATGCCCATTGCAGTTTAATGGATAAACAAAATGAGACAAATAAATACAATGGAATATTACTCAGTCTTAAAAGGGAATGACATTCTAAAACACATCACTATATGTATGAACCTTGAAGACATCATGATGAGTAAAATAAGTTAAACACAAAGGGACAGACACTTTGTGATTCCACTTATATGTTAAATGGCTTGATTATGCAATCTTATAAAGGCAGAAAGTAGAAAATAGGTTACCAGGGCCAAGAGTACAGGAAGATGGGTAGTTAATACACAATGGGTGTAAGCTTTCTGTTTGGGGTGATGAAAAATTTCTTGTACTAAATGTTGGTGAAGGTAGATTAATCCACTGAATGATATGTTCGGGCATATTTGAGATGGGAAAATTTATGTGCATATGTGTTCCCATAATTTAAAAAAAGAAAAAAGCAGTTAAAGAGACAATGGAAATTAAATGTAATACATGATCCTGGATAGGATATAATAATGTAGGAGAAAAGATACTAAAGGATATTATTGGGACCTCTTAAAAGATTAGATTATCAATTATAAGATTTATAGCAATATTAAAATTCTTAAGCTTGATAACTGTACTTAAGGTGGTTATATAAGTGAATATTCTTGGTCTTAGGGAAAGTACAAGGAGCATGCTGAATACAACGTACTCTCAAATGTGCAAGAACTATAGACAGATAGGAAGGAAGGAGGGAGGGATGGAGAAAGGAAGGAAAAAGGAAAATAGAAAGATACTATAAATGTGGCAGAATGTTGAAGTTGATGGACCTGAGTATCTGGAGGAATAACATGTTGGAGTTCTCTGTATGAGTTTTGTGTTTTTGTTTTTTTTTTTTTTGCAGTTGTCCTTTAAGTTTGAAATTATTTCCAAATAAGTTTAAAGAAAAATACATATATGGTGAATAATATTCCACTGCAATTATACACTCTTTGTACAAGATTCATACATTTGCAATAGTTCATGCAGAACTTATTTGTGTTTGCAGTGTTACTTGGTGGGACACATGGTCTATACAACCCTTTCAATCACGTTCACCTTCAAAATGGTAATACTACTCATAGACCCACTAGTGAACTACCTTCACTTCTATCTATTCCCTTACATTTAAGTTGAACCTCATTAGCTAGCTGTTCACCCATGTTTAGCTTCTGTTTATTTCTAGGTACCCTATGCTCTGTATTATAAGCCTCTGATTTTACCTTCAGCAAGGTCATAAAAATGTGATCATGCAATATCTCTCCTTTTGTGTCTGGCTTATTTCACACAGCACTATGTCCTCAAGACTCATCCATCTTGTCATGTGTTTCAGGGCATCATTTTGTCCTACTGCTGCATAATATGCCATTGCATGTATATACCACATTTTGTTAATCCACTTATCTATCTATGCTAACAGACAAAGAAGGACAACTTTCAGTTGTGATAATGTTTGTTTCATGTACTTTGGAGCTCCTTGATTGGGAGCTAGACATTTTTGACCATTATTTCTTCTTGTTGAATTTGTCCCTTTCATTAATATTTAGTGTCCTTCTTTGTCTGTTATAATGTCTTCATATTTAAAGTCTATTTTGTCTGATATTAGCATAGCTACTCCTGCTGTCTTTTGGTTACAGCTTATGTGAAACATCTTTTTCTATCCTTTCACTTTCAATCTATTTGTATCCTTGGGTCTAAGATAGATCTCTTGTAAGCAGCATATAGCAGGATTATATTTCTCCATCCATCTGCCAAACTGTATCTTTTAGTTGGTAAGTTTAGTCATTAACATTCAAAGTTATTACTGCAAATGCATTTCTTGAATCCACTATCTTATTCTTTGGAATTTAATTGTCAGAACTATCTACTCTTTTTCTCCCTTTTATTTTTACCTTTACTGGTACTCTTCAACTCTGTGCCCTCCTCCAGACCTCCCTCTACTGTCTTTTTTTATTCAGCTGACACAATTCCCTTTAGTATTTCTTGTAGGGTTGGTCTCTTGTTGACATATTCTCTCAGCATTTGTTTGTCTGTGAAAATTTTTATCTCTCCTTCAGTTTTGAAGGACAATTTGGTTGGATACAGAATTCTTGTCTGGAGGTTTTTCTCCTTCAGAATATTAAATATATCATACCACTGCCTTCTTGCCTCCATATTGCCAGTTGAACAGTCCAAACTCAGTCATATGTGGTTTCCTTTGAATGTAGTAGATTGTTTTGCTTTTGCCACTTTCAAGGTTTTCTGCTTCTCTTCAACATTTGACAAACTGGTTAATATGTGTCTTGGGTAGGCCTATTTGAATTTATTCTACTTGGAATTCATTGGACTTCTTTGATTTACATATTTATATCTTTTATAAAGGTTTGGAAGTTTTCCCCCATTATATCCTCAAGTAATATTCCTAGCACTTTATCCATCTCTTCTCCTTCTGAGACATTGATGATTCTTATATTTGTGCACTTTATTTTGTCCATCATTTCCCTGAGATTCAATTCAAATTTTCCCATCATTTTTACAATTTGTTCTTTGTGTGTTTGAAATCAGTTATCCTGTCTTCTAGTTAACATATTCTTCCTTCTGCTTCTTCAAATCTGCTGTTGTATGTCTCTAGTGTATTTTTTATTTTGTCTACAACATCTTCAATCTCTGTGATATCTGGCATTTTTCCATTATTCTTTCAAATTCATCTTTATGCTTTTCTAGTGTCTTCTTGATTTCCTTTATGTCATTAACCATTCCATTCATTTTATTTAATACATTTATATGGCTATCATTGATTAGTTGTTCCAAAGTCTGTGTCTCCCCTGGTGTTTTAGTTTGGTTATTAGGCTGGACCATATCTGTCTGCATGTTCATATGCTTAGTGATCTTCTGTTGCCTTTGAGGCATGTAAATATCTTGATAGGGTTACTTTGGAAGTTTATTTCCTTCATTTGTCTAAAGTTTTTTTTGTTTACGGGATGGGTGTGGAGCAGGAGGTGCAGTGTGGGTTGGAGCACAACAATGTGGTGACAGATTGCAGTGCAGGTATAGGCACTGGTCTGGGATGTTATGCTGGTGCCTGCGTGCATGTTGTATGTGGTGCAGTGTTGCAGTGTTGTAGAGGTGTGGTCTGGGGTGTGGATGCATCTCAGGCAGTCCTTGGAGTGGAGGAGTAGGGTGTGGGGGATACAGAAGTAAGGCACAGATGGAAAGCTGTAGAGATGTACAGGGGCTGGTGCACAGGCAGTATGTGGGTAGGTGTGTGGAGCATGGGGGTCATGGGCATCAGTGAGTGGGATATGGGTTATGGGTGGGGCACAGGGAAAGCAGATCAAGGGTGTGTCCTTTTGCAAGGGGAATGGTGCAAGGTGGCCATGATGGGGATACACGAGTGTGAAGAATTGGGGCATAGGTCATGGGGGTTGTGGGATGTGGGTCCTGGGTGGTTGATGTAGGGTGGTTGGGGCCATGGTGTGGGTGTGCATATGAGGGGGTGTGAGATAGGTATGCACACATGTGCAGGGCAGGGGCTATGTGACACAGATGCACATGTGAGCATCTGCCAGGTGTGAGAGCAGGGCACTTGTACCTGAAGGTGGGACAAGGGTGTGCACGTGTGTGGTGCAGCAAGAGTAGGGGGCAGGAGTCAAGAGGTCGGTGAATGGATGCATAGATGCCCAGAAGAAGGATGTGGTTGTGTGTGTGCATGGGTTTGAGGCAGGGCCCTGGTGTGCATGCATCTGGGGAGCAGGTTTTGTGACTGTGTGGACTGGGGGCACGTGTGGCCCAAATGTGCAGGTGAGTGCTTGCCCAGAGCTGTGGGTTCACAGCAGAAGTGCATGCATGTGTGGGTTAGTGGGGGTAGATGTTGATGTATACATGCACAGAGCTCAGAGATGGGGAGTGGGGTTGGGTAACTGTATGGGTTGGGGACAGGTTTGGCCTGGGTAGGAAGGTGAGAACTTGCAGCCAGGATGTGCAGGTGATGGCCTTCAGGCTCAAGGAGGGGGAAGTGGAGCTTGAGGGGCTGGGCACTGGTCTGCAAGTCTTGCAGGGGAAGACTGTGAGCTTATGTGGGAAAGGTTGATTGGGCTGGGGCAAGCATGCATTAGTGAACAAGGCAAGGTTTTAGGGTGGAGATGCATGGTGGGTTTGGGGCAAGGGTTCTTAGAGCTTTGTGGGGGAGTCACAGGTCACAGGGCTGGGGCAGCTGAATGTCTGTAGCACATTCAAAAAATATGACTTGGCTTACTTCCTAGTCCCTGTCTCCCTGCCCATGTACTTGTGCTGGGCCTCCATTTGGAAAGGAGTACCTTAGGGTGTTTGCACTAGCTGGATAGTTTCTGCTTCTCTGCATCTCAATTCTTCAACTTTTGCAACTAGGACCTCCCTGTGTGGCATAGAAGACCCTTCCAGGTCTTACACCCTCAAATCGATGTCTCAATTGTTTTCTGTCATTTCTCTAGCTGCTCCTTGGAGCAAGGGTGAACTCGACCTATTTTATGCTGCCATCGGGAAATCCTCAGGTATTACCTTTTGGTTAGATGGAGATGTGGCTCTACCCATACAAGGTGGATTTTGATTAGTTTATTGGGGTTCTTAAAAGGGGAAACATTTTGGAGAAAGCTCAGAAGTGACATAGTTGCAGATATTTGGAGGTGTTTGGAGTGCTGAAGGAGATGTTTGAAGTATTTACAGACAGAGGAGACACCTAGACAAGATGCATGGAGATTCAGAGAGTAACAGACATCACCATGTGATTTTCCATGAGACACTAAGCAATCCAGAACCCAAAGTTGAGTCCTGGAGGAGTTAAGTGAAGGCTCACAGGCTCTTATAGAGGAACCATTGGCATTAGAAAGTGGAAGCAATGGAACCAGGAACAATAACCAGCAGATGCCAGCCACATACCTAACAATATGACAGACATCAGCCTTTCTTGAGCCAAGGTATATTTCTGCAGATGCCTTTAGTTTGGAAATTTTTATGGCTTTAGACTTGTAAACTTGTAGTTTAATGAATTCCTTTTATAAAAGCCAGCCCATTTCTGACATATTGCATTTCTGGAAGCATTAACAAACTAAATCAAGAAGAAAAGGGAAAAGGAGCAGAAAAAATAATTGAGGAAATAATCACCGAAAATTTCACAACCTTTATGAAAGACATCAAATTACAAGTCCAAGAAGTTTAATATATGCCAAACATAAAAGATTCAAATAGACCTACTCTAAGACACCAATCAGATTATCAAATGCCAAAGACAAAGAGAGAATACTGAGAGCAACAAGAGAAAAGCAATACATCACATACAAGGGAAGCTCAATGAGACTAAGTCCTGATTTCTGAGTAGAAATCATGGAGGTGAGAAGGCAGTGGTACAATATATTTAAGCAGTGAAAGATAAAAACTGTCAATCAAGAATTCTATGTCTGGTAAAACTGTCCTTCAAAAATGAGGGCGAGTTTAAAATATTTACAGATAAACAGGCACTGAGAGAGTCTTTGAAAAGATACCTGCTTTTCAAAAAATACTAAAGGGAGTGTTATAAACTGATAGGAAGAAAGAGGAGAAAGAGGCTTGGAGGAGAGTGTACAAATGAGGATTATCAGGAAGGGTAGTTAAAAAGGGTAAAAAAAGAAGAAAAAAGATGATGTAAAATTCAAGTGACAAAATAGTTGAAGAACATATTGTTTTTACAGTAATAGCATTAAATGTTAATAGATTAAACTCCCCATTCATAAAACATCCATTTATACTGTCTACAAGAGACTCTCTTTAGACCAAAGGACAGAGTTAGGTTGATATTGAAAAGCTGGTAAAAGATATTCCATGCAAACAGTAACCAGAATACAGCAGGGATAGTTATACTGATATCAAACAAATTAGATCTAAATATAGAACAGTTAAAAGAGACAAAGAAGTAGACTATGTATTAATAAAAAGGACAAGCAATCAAGAAGAAATAACAATATAAATATTTATATACTGTGCCAGTTTGAAACTGTTGTGTATCCCAGAAAAGCCATGTTCTTTAATCCTGATTCAGTATTGCTGGGTGGGATAATTTTATGAAGTTGTTTCAATGGAGATGTGACCCACTCAATTGTGGGTTGGGCCTTTTGATTTGGTGGCTTCCATGGAGTTGTGCCTCCACTCATTCAAGGTGGGTTGCTTACTGGAGCCCTTTAAGAAGGAACCATTTTGGACAGAGCCAACAGAGCCTACACAGCCAGAGACCTTTGGGGATAAAGAAAGAAAATGTCCCCTGGCAAAGCTGTTTGAAACAAGAAGCCAAAGTCCCCAGCAGATGCCAGCACATGTCTTCCCAGCTGACAGAGGTGTTCCAGACCCATTAGCCTTTCTTGAATCAAAATATTTTTTTCCTCGATGCCCTAGTTTGGACATTTTTATAGCCTTAGAGCTGTAACTTGCAACTTAATATATTCCTCTTTTAAAAGCTTTTCCATTTCTGGCATATTGCATCCCAGCAGCTTTAACAAACTAATACATGCACTTAGTCATAGTGCCCCAAAATCCATGCACCAAATACTGGTAAAGTAGGTGCCTCTACAATAATAGTCAGAGACTTCAATACACCACTTTCATCAATGGATAGAACGTCGAGGAAGAGGATCAATAAGGAAACAGAGATCTTCAATAATATGATAAATGATCCTACAACAGCAAGATATGCATTCTTCTCAAAGTGCCTGTGGATATTCTCCATGATAGACCTCATGTTGGGTCACAAAGCAGGTCTCAGTAAACTTATAAAGATTGAAATTATACAAAACACTTTCTTGGATCACAATGGAATGAAACTGGAGATCAATAAAAGGTGAAAGTCTGGAAAATTTACAAATATATGTGGGTTAAACAACACACTCTTAAACAACCAGTGCATCAAGGAAGAAATTACAAGAGAAATCAGTAAGTATCTCAAGACAAATGAAAATGAGAACACAGCATATCAAAATGTATGTGATGCTGTGAAGACAATGCTGAAGGCATTTATTGCCTTAAATGTCTATATTAAAAAAGAAGAATGGGCAAAAATTGAGGGCTTAACTGCTTTCCTGGAGGAACTAGGAAATAAAACAGCAAATGAACCCAAAGGAAACAGAAGGAAAGAAATAAAGATTAGAGCAGAAATAAATGAAATTGAGAACAGGAAAACAATGGAGAGAACCAGCAAAACCAGAAGTTGGTTCTTTGAGAAAATCAATAGAATCGACCAACCCTTAGCTAGGCTGACAAAGAAAAAAGAGAGGATGCTACTAAATAAAATCAGAAATGGGAGTGAAGACATTACTACTGACCCTGCAGAAATAAAAGAGATAACAAGAGGATGCTATAAGAAATTGTATACTAAAAACTAGACAATTTTGATGAAATTAACAACTTCTTAGAAATACATGAACAACCAACATTGACTTGAGAAGAAATAGAAGCTCTCAAAAAACCAATCCAAGTAGAGATTGAAGCAGTCATCAAAAACCTCCCAAGAAAGAAAAGTCCAGGACCAGCTTTACATATGAATCCAGTCCAGTATTCAAGGAAGAATTAGTACCAATTCTGTTCAAAGTTAAAAAAAAATGAAGAGGAGGGAAAGCTACTTAACTCATTCTAGGAAGTGAACTTCATCTTAATACCAAAGCTATAAAGATATTACAAGAAAAGAAAATCACAGACCAATATCTTTACTAATCATAGAAGCAAAAATCTTCAACGATATACTTGCAAATCAAGTCCAGAAGCACATTGAAAAAATTACACACCATGACCAAATGGATTTTATTCCAGGTATCCAAGGGTGGTTAATCACAAGAAAATCAATTATTGTAATACACTACATTATCAAATTAGAAGTGAAAGCCACATGATCATCTCAATTGATGCAGAAAAGACACGACAAAATTCTGTTTCCTTTCTTGATGAAAACACTCCAAAGGATAGGAATAGAAGGAAACTGCCTCAACATGATGTATGGAATATATGAAATGTCCACAGCTAACATCATAATCAATGGGAAAAGACCATAAGCATTCCTGCTAAGATCTTGAACAAGACAAGGATGCCCATTGTCACCTTTGTTATTCAAAATTATGTTGGACATTCTAGCTAGAGCCATGGCCAGAAAAAGAAATAAAAGTATCTAAATTGGAAAGGAAGAAGTAAAATTTCACTGTTTGCAGATGACATGATCCTATATGTAGAAAATCCTGAAAAAATCTACAGCAAAGCTACTAGATCTAATAAACAAATTTAGAAAAGTGGCCAGATAAAGGTCAACAAGCAAAAATTAGTGGTGTTTCTATACTGTAGTAATGGGAAATCTGAAGAGGAAATGAAGGAAAAAACTTCCATTTGCAATAGCAACCAAAAGAATCTTATATTTAGGAATAAATTTAATCAAGTACATAAAGAATCTGTGCACAGAAAACTGCAAAACACTGTTAAAGGAAATCAAGGAAGACCTAAATAAATGAAGGGAGATACAGTGTTAATGGATTGGAACACTAAACATAATTTACATGTCAATTCTACCCAAAATGATTTATAGACTCAGCGCAATACCCATCAAAATCCCAACAACTTACTTTGCAGAAATAGAATAACAAATAATCAAATTTATTTGGAAGGGGAGAGTGCCCCGAATAGCTAAAAACATCTTGAGAATGAAAAATGAACTTGGAGGTCTCACATCACCTGACTTTAAAGAATATTTCAAAGCTACAGTGGTAAAACAGCATTGTACTGACATAAAAATAAACATACTGACCAATTGAATTGAGAGTACAGCAATAGACCTCTTATCTACAGACATTGATTTTTAAAATGGTAGCCATGTACACTCAACTGGGACAGAATAGTCTCAACAAATAGTACTTGGAGAACTGGATATCCATATCCAGAAGAGTGAAAGAGAACCCTAATCTCATACATATACAAAAATTAAGTCAAAATGGATCAGAGACCTAAAGATCTAAAGAAACTAGAGCTGAGGCCATAAAATTCAAGAAGGAAATGTGGGGAAATATCTTACAAATCTTGTAGTACAAGGTGGTCTCATAGACATTATATGCACTGCACAAGCAATGAAAGAAAAATAGATAAGTGAGATCTCCTCAAAATTGAATACATTTTTGCATCAAAAGACTTTGTCAGGTAAGTAAAAAGACTACTCAATGGGAGAGACTATTTGGAAAGCATATCTGATAAAGGTTTAATATCCAGTATATATAAAGAGCTCCTACAACTCAACAAAAAGACAAACCACCCAATTAAAAAATGGGCAAAGTATGGTTAAACACCTTTCTAAAGAGGAAATACAAGTTGTTTGAAAGTATATGGAAAGATGATCAACTTTCTTCGAGTTTTAGTTTGTTAAATCTGTCGGAACACAATATAACATAAATAAAATGTCTCTTAAAAAAGGAATTTATTAAATTGTAAGTTGACAGTTCTAAGGCCATGAAAATGTCCAAATTCAGGCACCAATAAGAGGTTACCTTCATTCAAGAAAGGTTATTGTTGTCTGGAACACCTGTCAGCTGGGAAAGCAGCTGGCAGACATCTGCAGGGGTCTTTGGCTTCTTCTGGGCAACTCTGTCAGCTGGAAATGCACATGGTGATGCTCTTATAGTTTTCTCTCCTGGATTTTTCATTTCAGAAGGATTCCCTGGGGGTGTTTTCCTTCTACATTTCCAAAGGCTGTGTGGCTCTGTCAGCATTGAAGATTTTTCCAAAATGGTTCCCTTTTAAAGGGCTCCAGTAAGCAATCCTACCTTGAATGGGTGGAGACACATATCCATGGAAACCACCTAATAAAACGGTACCATCCACAACCGGGTGGGTTTCATTTCCATGGAAACAAAAAAAAAGATCCCATTCAGCAATACTGAGTGAGGATTAAGCAACAAGGCTTTCTAGGGTCCAGAGGGTATAATGTGCCAGTTTGAAACTGTTGCGTACCCCAGAAATGCCATGTTCTTTTATCCTGATTTGATATTGCTGGATGGAGTCATTTTATTAAGTTGTACACTCTCCCATTCCCATGGTTACTTGAGCCACCTTTATAAATATCTTATTTATGGATATTTCTTGTTGGTTCTGTCCCTCTATGGAACCCTGACTAGTACTAGGAGTGGTTCTTGAGAAATAGAACCTTAAAAATGGGTTTTCACAATCAGTTTCTACTCTGACTAGACTCAGAGACAATGACTGTGTTTCCAATAATCAAGATGGCACTGGCAGTCCATGGGATGAGATTTCAAAAGAATTATAAAAGCATCACCGTTAGATGTTGCTAATTGTATGCTTATATCATGCAAACCTCTGATTGAATGTGTTTTCCATATGGAATTTTGTGGAGTTAAGAGGTATAATGATGTTGGCTGCTTGTGGTTAGATATGCTAAATACAGTGATGAGGGAAAAGGATGAGCTGAAAGCTTCGAATTTTCAACTGAAGTGCTGTATGGATGATGTAAAAATTTTTGTGTGTGCCCTGAAAGAAAACCTTATTTCCTGTGATTGCAGATGAGATCTCTGAAAACCTGGCATAGGGCCTTACTGTGCAAGAAGCAGATTTACAATGTAAACCAAAACCTCAACCTTGCGGTGTGTCTGTTGTTACAGTAGAGGCTTTACTTGGAAAAGAATGGGATCCTGAAAGTTGGGATGGGAATATATGGCTTGATAATAATGGCAATGGGGAGATGGACTCCCTGGAATCTGCTGAGCCATTGCTAGGTACGCCTGTAATGGACCACCTTGAGAAGCATTTTCCCAGCCTCTGGTCTGCCCAGAGAAGCCTGCCATCCAACTTCCACCTAACAAGATCAACCCTTCAGTGACTGCTAATCCTGTAACCACCTCCCTCGGGGAAACAGCCCTCACTCTTCTGTCTGAATCAACTAATCCTATTTCACCAAATGAAGCTGCAATGAAATGCCCTGAGTAAAGGGCTTGAAAAACACTTCTGTTTCTTTTCTTGACCTACCACACAATCCCTCTTTTCTTCAAGACTTATAATTAGACTAAAATCCTAACAGGCCCCAAAAGGTTAGGTACAAAACATCACTCATGATGAAATACACTGTACTCCAAAAGAACTGCATGAGTTTTTCAATCTATATAGATAGAAATCTGGGGATATGTGTGGGAATGGATATTAAGGGTGTGGGATAAGGTGGAAGGAATGTAAAGTTGGATCAAGATGAATTTATTGATATGGGCCCACTAAGCAGAGATTTTGCGTTCAATGTTGTAGCTCTAGGGGTTGGAAGGGGCATTAACAGTTTGCTTTGATGGTTGGCTGAAACGTGGATCCTAAGGTGTTCAACATCACCTGAGGTCAAAATGCGGGAACTGCCCTGGTAGAATGTAGATGAGGGGATCCAGAGGCTTAGAGAGATTGGAATGTTAGAGTGGATTTATCATGCAAAGCCTGCTCTTACACCCCAGGAATGTCCAGAGGATGAACCTTTTACCAGAACAGTGAGAAATAAATTTGTCAGACTAATGTCATCATCCTTGAAGAGCTCTGAAGTTGCACTTCTCTGTAGGTCAGATATTTTGTGGGAATTGCTGTCACTGAGCTGGAATCCTTAAACACCACAGGGATGACCAGATCCCGAGTTGGAAGAATCCAGGTGGCAGCACTTAATCACCAAAGACAGGGTAGATGTGGCTATTATAATAGACAGCAAATTCAAAGCAGGAGTCAAAATAATCTGACTCACAGAGATTTGTGGCATTGGCTAGTAAATCATGGGGTACCTAGAAATACAATAGATGAACAGTTTACTAAATTCTTGTTGGAACTGCATAAACAAAAAGTTCTAGATCAAGTGAACAGAAGTCTAACTTGAATTACAAAAACAGAGTCATGGCCCCTTAATCAATATCCGGACTTGAGACAGTTTACAAACCCAGAATGAAGGGGAGGCCAGGCCCCTTTGGGGGAGAACTCTGTTACACTGTCACAAATTTATACTGTTAATCTTCCTTCAAATCTTCCCCAAGGAGATTGATGGCCTTTTACTGGGGTAACTCTTCACTGGGGAAAGGAAATGATCAGATATTTTGAGGATTATTAGACACTGGTTCAGAAGTGATATTAATTCCAGGGGACCCAACATGTCACCCTGGTCCACTAGTCAGAGTGGGGGCTTATGGAGGCCAGGTGATTGACGGAGTTTTAGCTCAGGTCCATCTCACAGTGGGCCCCTGGACCCACTCTGTAGTTATTTCCCAAGTTCCAGAATGTATAATTGGAATAGACACACTGAGCAACTGGCAGAATCCCCACACTGGCTCTCTAACTCATGCAGTGAGGGCTATTATGGTGGGAAAGGCCAAGTGGAAGCCACTAGAACTGTCCCGACCTAGCAAAATAGTAAATTATAAGCAATACTGGATTCCTGGAGGGATTTCAGAGATTACTACCACTCTTAAGGACTTGAAAAATGCAGGGGTGGTGATTCCCATCACATCCCCATTCAACTCTCCTATTTGGCCTGTGCAGAAAACAGATGGGTCTTGGAGGATGACAGTGGATTATCATAAACTCAACCAGGTGGTAACTCCAATTGCTGCTGCTGTTCCGGATGTGGTATCATTGCTTGAGCAAATCAATACATCCCCTGGTACCTGATATGAAGCTATTCATCTGGCAAGTGCTTTTTTCCCAATAGCTATTAGTAAGAACCACTAGAAACAGTTTTGTTTCAGCTGGCAAGGTCAGCAATATACTTTCACTGTCCTACCTCAGGAGAATATCAATTTTTCGGCCGTATGTCATAATCTTGTCTGCAGGGGCCTTGATCATTTCTCCCTCTCACAAGACACCACACTGGTCCATTATATTGATAATATCATGTTGATTGGACCTAGTGAGCAAGAAGTAGCAACTACTCTAGACTTAGTGATAAGGCATCTGTGTCAGAGGATGGAAGATAAATCCAACAAAAATACAGGGGCCTTCCACCTCAGTGAAATTTCTAGGTATCCAGTGGTATGGGGGCATGTCAAGATATCCCTTCTAAGGTGAAGGATAAGTTGCTGCATCTGACCCCTCCTACAACCAAAAAAGAGGCACAATGCCTAGCTAGTCTCTTTGGATTTTGGTGACAACATATTCCTCATTTGGGTGTGCTACTCTGACCCACTGAGTAGTCAATCACCTGACTGATCAGAAAAACTGCTAATTTTGAGTGGGTGCCTGAATAAGAAGAGGATCTGTGACAGTCCAGGCTGCAGTACAAGCTGCTCTGCCACTTGGACCATATGGTCCAGCAGATCCAATGATACTATAAATGTCAGTGGATTAGGATTTTGGATCAAGCCCTTACCATCTGCTGCAGATAACTACTCTCCTTTTGAGAAACAGCTTTTGGCTGCTACTGGGTCTTAGTAGAGATTGAACGCTTAACCAAGGCCACCAAGCTACCGTGAGACCTGAGTTGCCTCTCATGAGCTGGGTGTTGTCTGACCCACCAAGCCATAAAGTTGGGCATGTGCAGCAGCACTCCATTATAAAATGGAGATGGTATATATGAGATAGCATCAGAGCATGCAGTGCTTCTGCCAAAACTACCATCTGTGGACTTACAGAATGCCTTATCCATAGCCATGCTATTCCAAAGAGCATTCCTTCTGATCAAGGAACACACTTCACAGCAAATGAAGTGCGGGAATAGGCATATGCTCATGAAATTCTCTGGTCTTACCATGTCCCCATCATCCAGAGGCAGCTGGATTGATAGAACAGTGGAATGGCCTTTTGAAAACTCAATTATGGTGCCAACTAGGTGGCAATACCTTGAAGGGCTGGGGTAATGTCCTCCAGGAAGCTGTGTATGCTCTGAATCAGCATCTGCTGTATAGTGCTGTTTCTCCTATAGGCAGGATCCATGGGTCCAGGAACCAAGGGGTGGAAATGGGAGTGGCACCCCTTACTATTACCCCTAGTGATCCACTAGGAAAATTTTTGCTTCCTGTCCCTGTGATCCTAAGTCTTCTGGTCTACAGGTTTTAGTTCTAAAAGGGGGAGTGCTTCTACCAGGAGAAACAACAATGATTCCATTGAACTGGAATCTAAGACTGCCACCTGGTCACTTTGGGCTACTCATGTCCCTGGATCAATAAGCCAAGAAGGGGATTACACTACTGGCTGGGGTAATTGACCTTGACTATTAGGGGGAAATAGGGCTGCAACTACACAATGGAGGTAAAGAAAGTTTTCCTGGAATATAAGAGATCTCCTAGGGTGTCTTTTATATTACCATGCCCTGTGATTAAAATCAATGGAAAACTGCAACAATCCAATCCAGGCAGGACTGCCAATGGCTCTGAAACTTCAGGAATGAAGGTTTGGGTCGTCCCACCTGGCAAAGAACCATGGCCAGCTGAAGTGCTTGCTAAGGGTAAAGGCAACATGGAATGGGTAGTGAAAGAAGGTAGTGATAAATATGCACTACGACCACTTGATCAGTTACAGAAATGAGGCCTGTAATGCTGTTTTGTTCATAATGTACTATTTAATTGTAAGATATCAAGTTTAAGAATGAATATTACCCAAGGACTTGCACCCTATTCTGGAGAGATTTAATGTGTTTCCAGTTATATGCAGGACAGTTGAATATTGTTAGGTGAGGAAAAAAAGTGTCTTTCATTGTTTTCTATTTACAAATTAGGTATGGTTTAATTTGATGAACATAGCTTCCAAGTTGACAAGGGGTGGACTGTCATGATCAGGACCATGTGTCAACTTGGCCAGGTGGTGGTACCTGTTTATCTAGTTGGGCAAGTACTGGCCTGTCTGTTGCTCTGTGGACATTCCATAGAATTAAATCATGATCACGTCTCCTACATCCACAGCTGATTTCATTTTGTAATCAGCTAAGTTGAGTGAGCTCTTTAATGAGTGATGTTTAATTTAATCATTGGAAGACTTTTAAGGAGGATTCAGAAGGGACAGGCTCTCTTTCTGCTGTGGCTGGAGAGTCTCTCCTGTGAAGTTTGTCCAGGCCATCTATTGGAATTCTCAGCTTCACAGCCTGCCCTGTGGATTTTGGACTCTATGTTCCCAAGCTTACATGAGATATTTTTACAAATTTTATGTTTACAAATATTTCCTGTTGATTCTGTTTCTCAAGGGAACCCTAACTAATACAATGTCCTTTAAGTCCCTTGATTCTTTTAGTTGCTATTTTGATTGGAATGTTTTCCTTAATCTACTACTCAGTTAGGTCATCGCTTGTGTATAGAAATGTTACTGATTTTTGCACATTAATTTTATATCCCACCACCTTGCTGAATTTTTTTATCAACTCAAGTAACTTTGCTTTAGGTTTCTCAGTATCTTCCAAGTATAGTATTATATCATCTGCAAACAGTAAGAGTTTTACTCCTTCTTTTCTAATTTGGATGTCTTTTATTTCTTTATCCTTCCTGATTGCTCTAGCTAGAACTTCTAGCACAATGTTGAATAATAGTGGTGACAGTGAGCATCCTTGTCTTGTTCCTGATCTTATAAGGAAAGCTTTTAGTCTCTGTCCATAGAGTACGATGCTGGCTATCAGTTATTCATATATTCCCTTTATCACATTGAGACATTACCTTTGATTCCTATCTTTTGGGGTGTTTTTATCAGAAAAGGATGCTGAATTTTGCTGAATGCTCTTTCAGCATCAATCAAGACGATCATGTGATTTTTCCCTTTTGATTTGTTAGTGTGATGTATTACATTAATTGATTTTCTTGCATTGAACCATCTCTGCATTCCTGGTGTAAACCCCACTTGGTCATAGTGTATAATTCTTTTAATGTGTTGTTGGATTCGATTTGCTAGCACTTTATTGAGAATTTTTGCATCTATTTTCACTAGGGAGATTGCCCTGTAGTTTTCTTTCTTATAGCATCTTTACCCGGTTTTGGTATTAAAATGATATTAGCTTCATAAAATGAGTTAGGTAGAGTTCCTTTTTCCTCAATGTTTTGGAAAAGTTTGAGCAGGATTGGTGTTAGTTCTTTCTGGAATATTTGTTAAAATTCCCCTGTGAAGCCATCTGGCCCTGAGTTCTTCTTTGTAGGAAGACTTTTGATGACTGAGTGAAGCTTTTTATTTGTGGTTGGTTTGTTGAGATCTTCTAATTCTTCCTGAGCCAGTGTAGCTTGTTTGTGTGTCTCCAGGAAATTGTCCATTTCATCTAAGTTCTCTAGTTTGTTGGTATATATTTGTTCATAGCATCCTCTTATAATTTCTTTTATTTCTTCAGGATCTGTGGTAACACATCCCTTCTCATTTCTGATTTTGTTTGTTTGTATCTTCTCTCTTTTTTTCTTTGTCAGACTTGCTAGTGGCCCATCAATTTTATTGATTTTTTCAAAGAACCAACTCCTGGTTTTATTGATTCTTTCTATTGTTCTTTTTCTCTCCCATTCATTTATCTTTGCTTTAATCTTTGTTATTTCTCTTTTTCTATTTGCTTTGGGGTTAGTTTGCTGTTCTTTCTCAAGTTCCTCCATGTTGACTGTTAAGTCCACGATTTTTGCTCTTTCTGGTTTTTTAATATAGGGATTTAGGGCAATGAATTTCCCTCTCAGCACAACCTTTGCCACATCCTATAAGTTCTGATAAGTTGTATTCTCATTTTCATTCATCTCCAGATAGCTACTGATTTCTCTACCAATTTCTTCTTTGACCCATTGGTTGTTAAAGAGTGTGTTATTTAATCTCCATATATTTGTGAATATTCTCATTCTTTGGTGGTTATTGAGATCCAGCTTCATTCCATTGTGATCAGAGAAAGTGCTTTGAGTAATTTAAAAGTTTTAAAAATTTATGAAGACCTGTTTTGTGTCCTGCATTTGATCTATACTGGAGAATGTTCTATGAGCACTAGAGAAGAATGTGCATCCTTTGTGCTTTGGAGTGCAATGATCTATATATGTCTGTTAGGTCTAATTCATTTATCAAGTTGTTTATTCCTTGTTCATCTTTTGTCTGGTTGTTCTATCTATACAGAAGAGTGGTGTTTTGAAGTCTTCTACTGTTATTGTTGAAACATCTATCACTCCATTCAGTACATGGTTGTCTCATGTACTTTTGAGCTCCTTGATTGGAAGTGTGGTAGTTAGATTCAGTTGTCAACTTGGCCAGGTTAAAGCACCTAGTTCTGTTGCTGTGGACATGAGCCAATGGTAGGTGAATCTCATCTGTTGCTAATTACATCCGCAGTCGGCTAGGAGGTGTGTCTGCTGCAATGAGTGACGTTTAACTTAATTGGCTTGTGCTTAAATGAGAGAACACAATGTAGCACAGTCTAGCAGCTTGGCATTCCTCATCTCAGCACTTGCAGCTCAGCCTGGGCCCTTGGAGATGGAGAAAGAAATTACCCCGGGGAAAGTTGTTGGAACCCAGGGGCCTGGAGAGAAGACCAGCAGAGACCATCCTGTGCCTTCCACGTAAGAAAGAACCTCAGTGGAAAGTTAGCTGCCTTTCCTCTGAAGAACCAACAAAATAAATCCCCTTTTATTAAAAGCCAATCCGTCTCTGGTGTGTTGCATTCCGGCAGCTAGCAAACTAGAACAGGAAGCATAAACATTTTTTATTGTTATATATTCTTGGTGAATTGACCCTTTGATTAGTATATAATGTCTTTCTTTGTCTTTTATGATACCTTTCATTTGAAATCTATTTTGTCCGATATTAGTATAGCTACTCCTGCTTCCTTTTGGTCACAACATGCATGGAAAATCTTTTCCATCCTTTCACTTTCAATCTATTTGTATCTTTTTGTCTAATATGTGTCACTTGTAAGCAGCATAGAGCTGGATTGTGTTTCTTAGTCCATTCTGCCAATCTGTATCATTTAATTGGTAAGTTTAATCCATTAACATTCAAAGTTATTACTGAAAAGACATGCCTTGAATCCACCATCTTATCTTTTTTTATTATATTTGTCAGATCTATATATTCTTTTTCCTCTTTCTCTTTGTATTCTTTAAATTACCCTTAGTGGTACTCTTCAATTCTGTGCCCTCCTGCAGAAATCCCTCTCCAGTTATTTTTTTTTCAGCTGGCAGAACTCCCTTTAGTATTTTGTAGGGCCAGTCTCTTGTTGACAAATTCTTTCAGAACTTCTTTGCCTGTGAAAACTTAAATCTCTCCCTCAGTGTTGAAGGACAATTTAGCTGGGTATAGAATTATTTGCTGGAATTCTTTCTCTTTCAAGATCTTGAATATATCATACCACAGCCTTCTCACCTCCAGGGTGCTAGTTGAGTGGTCTGAATTCAGTCTTATTTTGTTTCCCTTGTATGTAGTAGATTGTTTTTCTCTTGCCACTTTCAGGATTTTCTGCTTCTCTTCAATATATGACAGACTGATTAGTATGTGTCTTGTGGGAGGCCTATTTGGGATTTATTCTGTTTGGAGTTCGTTGGGCTTCTTTGACTTGTATATTTATGTCCTTTATGAGGGTTGGGAAGTTTTCCCCCATTATATCCTCAGCTACTCTTCCTGGCCGTTTACTCCTCTCTTCTCCTTTTAGGATATCAGTGATTCTTATATTTGTGTGCTTTGTTTTGTATGTCATTTTCCAGAGAGCCAATTCAAATTGTTTCATCTTTTTTTTTTTTGCCATTTGCTGTTTTGAGTCTTTGAAGTCAGTTATCTTGTCCTCTCATTTATTCTTTCATCTGTCTCTTCAAATATGGTGTTGTGTGTGTCTCTAGTATGTTTTTTGTTTTTTTTTTGGTCAGCAAGTCTTTAATCTCTGTGATATCCACTATTTTTCTATTTATTCTTTAAAATTCCTCTTTATGCTCTTCTACTGTCTTCTTGATCTCCTTTATGTCATTTGGTATCCCACTTATTTTATTAAGTAGAGTTGTATGAACATCTTTAATTAGTTGTTCCGATGTCTGTGTCTCCTCTGGTGTTAAAACACCACTTGGTCATTAGGAAGGGTTTTATCTGCCTGCATGGTGATTTGCTTAGTGATCCTTTGCTGTCTTCATGGCATGTAAATATCTTGATTGATTTATTTTGGGTGATGCTTTCTTTCAGTAGTCTAAGACCTTGTGTTTGCAGGATGGTTGTACATCAGGGAGTACGGTACAGGGTGGGGCACTCATGCGGTGATTTTTTTCAGGGCAGGTATAGACACACATTGGGGATGTTACAAAAATGTTTTTTAATGTGGGCACCCAGTGGCCAGGAAGAATGTAGCTGTGTGTGTGCACCAGTCTGGGGGGACATAACCCTGGTGTGCACTGGTCTAAGGTATGGAGCCCTTTGTGCATATGTATAGAGCTGTAGCAGCAGGTTGGCATTATGCCTTCATGGGTTGGGGGCAGATGTGACCTACTGTGCAGGTCAGCACTTTCTCAGAGCTGGGAATGTGACTGAGAGCCATGCACATGCACGGTTCTAAGACTGCTATAAACTGAGGTTCCCAGAACTGAATGATGTGATTGGGGGTCCATACACATGTGTGGGTCTAGGAGTGCTATAAACTGATATGCAGAGCTCAGTGGCAGGGGAGGGCACGGTGAGGTTGTGTGACACTATGAACAAGGGTAATCTGGGTATGGAGATTAATGCCTGCAGCCTTTATGTGCTGACAACAGTCTGCAGGGAACAGGGAAGGGGAGGTAGTGCTCCCAAGGGGTGCAGGAGAGGTGGGTTGGGTTGCATGTGGGGTGGGGGCTTGGGGTAAGTATGTGCACTGGGAGCTGGTGTGGTGGGGGCACTGGAGTGCAGGGAATAGGAGCAGGTGATGTGGTTCGGGTGTGTGGGGTGTGGGGTGAGTTGTCAGTCACAGGGTTCTGCTGGTGAGGGTAGTGCACCCAAGGAACATGGCCTGGCTTACTTCCTAGTCCCCGATTCCCATCCATGCACTCCCACAGGCTTTGTGCCTCCACCCCAGGCTCCAGATTCCTACCCTTAGTTCATTGGCCCCTGCAACTAGGGCTTTCCTATGTTAGGTCAGCCACACTCCCAAATCCCTGCCTCAGTCACCCTCCTGTCCCTTCTTTAACTTTTCCATGGAGCAGGGCTCAATCTTCTCTATTCCACCATCTTCCTGGAAGCCAAAGAAATTCCTTTTGATTCCAACTTTTTGAAATGTTTTTATGAGAAGAGGATGTTGAATTTTGTCAAATGCTTTTTCAGTATTAGTCTAGATGATCACTTGATTTTTCCCTTTCGATTTGTTAATGTGCTGTACTACATTAATTGATTTTCTTGTGTTAAACCATCCTTTCATTCCTAGCATAAACCTCACTTTGTCATGGTGTTATTACTCTTTTAATATGTTATTGGATTCAAGTAACCTGTATTTTGTTAAGAATTTTTTGTATCCTTGTTCATTAGGGAGACTGGTCTATAGTTTTCCTTTCTTAGAGCTTCTTTACTAAGTTTTAGTATTAAAGTAATGGTAGCTTCAAAAAATGAGTTAAGTACAATTCTTTTTTCCTCAAATTTTTGGAAAAGTTTGAGCAGTATTGATGATAATTCTTTTTGGAATGTTTCATAAAATTCCCCTATGGAGCCATCTGATCCTGGGCTTTTTTTTATAGGAATGTTTTTGATGGTTGATTGAATCTCTTTATTTGTGGTTGGTGTGTTGAGATTTTTTCTTTCTTCTTAAGTCAGTGTAGCTTGTTCATGTGTTTCCAGAAATTTGTCTATTTCATCTACATTGTCTAGTTTGTAGGCATATAGCTGCTCATAGTATCTTCTTCTTATTATTATTATTTTATTTCTTCAGGGTCTGCAGTAAAACCCACCCTCTCATTTCTGATTTTGTTTATTTGCATCCTCTTTCTTTCTTTCTTTGTCAGTCTTACTAGTGGTCCATCAATTTTATTGATTTTCTCAAAGAACGAAGTTTTGGTTCTCTTGGTTCTTTCTATTGTTCTCCCATTCATTTAATTCTGTTTTGATTTTTGTTATTTCTCTTTTTCTATTTTCTTTGGGGGTTCATTTGATGTTGTTTTTCAAATTTCTCCAGGTGAGAAGTTAGGGCCTTGATTTTTTGCTCTTTCGTCTTTTTTTCTTGGAGGGGGAAGAGTGCATGGTCCAAAACTCAAACCCAGGTCTCCCGCATAAAAGATGAGCATTCTACCACTCTTTCTTCTTTTTAAATAAAGGCATTTAGGGCAATATATTTCTCTCTCAGAACTGCCTTTGCTGCCTCCTATAAGTTCTATGTTATATAATTATTTTCATTCCTCTCAAGATAGTTACCAATTTATCTAGCAATTTATTCTTTGATGCACTGGTTGCTTAAGGGTGTGGTATTTAATCTCCATATATCTGTGAAATTTCTTATTCTTTGGTGGTAATTGATTTCTAGTTTCATTCCATTGTGATCAGAAAAAGTGCTTTGAATAATTTCAATGTTTTTAAGTTTATAAAGACCAGTTTTTTTTTCTTTTTCTCTACTGTGTTATCCGTCCTGAAGCCTGTTCCATGAGCACTAGAGAAGAATGTATATTCTGGTGTTTGGGGATGTAATGACCTATATATGTCTGTTAGGTCTATGTCATTTATCAAATTGTTTAAGTTCCCTATTTCTTTTTTAATCTTCTGTCTGGTTGCTATACCTATAGAGAAGAGCAATGTATTAAAATCTCCTACTATTATTGTTGAATCGTCTATTGATCCCTTTAGTTTTGACAATGTTTGTCTGATGTAGTTTAGAGCTTCCTGAATGGGAGCATAAACATTTATGATTATTATTTCTTCTCAGTGAATTGTCCCTTTTATTAATATATAATGTACTTCTTTGTCTCTTATGATTTCTTTACAATTAAAGTCTATGTTGTCTGATATTAGTATAGCTACTTCTGCTTTTTTTTGTTATAGCTTTTGTGGAACATCTGTTTTCATCTTTTCACTTTCAATTTGTATTCTTGTGTCTAAGATGAGTCTCTTATAAGCAGCATATAGTTGGATTCTATTTCTTAATCCATTCTTTTAATCTGTATCTTTTAATTGTTAAGTCTAGTCCATTAACATTCAAAGTTATTGCTGTAAAGGCATTTTTTGAATACACTATTTTATCTTTTTGGTTTTGTTAATCAGATCCGTATATTCCTTTCCCTCTTCTCTTTTTATCCTTTAACTTATCCCTATTGTACTCTTCAATTCTGTGCCCTCCTTCAGACTTCCCTTTCCTGTCTTTTTTATTCAGCTGTTAGAACTTCCTTTAGTACTGTTTGAAGGGCAGATCTCTTTTTGACAAATTCTTTCAGTAATTGTTTGTCTGTGAAAATTTTAATGTCTCCCAAATATTTGAAAGACAATTTCGCTGGGTACAGAATTCTTGGCTGGAAGTCTTTCTCTTTCAGTATAGTAAACACATCATGCCACTGCCTTCTTGCTTCCATAGTGCCATTTGAGTAGTCTGAACTCAGCCATATGTGGTTTCTCTTGTATGTAATAGATTGTTTTCCTCTTGCCACTTTCAGAATTTTCTTCTTCTCTTCAACATTTGCCAGACTGATTAGTATTTGTCTTGGGGAAGGCCCATTTGATTTTATTCTACTTGGAGTTCATAGGGATTCTTTGATTTGCATATTTATGTCCTTTATAAGGTTTGGGAGGTTTTCCCCTTTGTATCCTTAACTAAATTTCCTAGCCCTTTACTCTTCTATTATCCTCCTTGGATACTGATGGTTATTTTATTTGTATACTTTGTTTTGTCCATCATCTCCCTGAGATCCAATTAAAATTTTTCCATCTTTTTTGCCATTTGCTCTTTTGTGTTCAAAATCATTTTTCCTGACCTCTATTTTGCTTATTCTTTCTTCTACCTCTTCAAATACGCCATTGTGTGTCTTTAGTATACTTTTTATTTGGCCTACAGCATCTTTAATCTCTGCGATATCTGCTATTTTTCTATTTAATCTTTCAAATTCTTCTTTATGCTCTTCTAGTGTCTTCTTGATTCCTTTATGTCATTAAGTATCCCATTGATTTTTTTTGGCATGGTTAGGCTCTGGAATCAAACCTGGGTCTCTGGCATGGCAGGTTAGAATTCTGCCTCTGAGCCACTGTTGTACCACCAATTTCATTGATTTTATTCAGTAAAGCCATATAAACATCTTTGATTAGCTGTTCCAAAGTCTGTGTCTCATCAGGTGTTTTAATTTGGTCATTAGGCTGGGCTATATCTGTCTGCATCTTGATATGCTTAGTGATGTTCTGTTGCCTTTGAGACATGTGAACACCTTGATAGGGTTACTTTGCATGTTGATTTCCTTCAGTAGTCTAAAGTTTTGCATTTGAAGGTTCGCTGTGAATCAGGAGGTGAGGCATGAGGCAGGGGAAATCAGTACGGTGATGGGTTGTGGTGCTGGGATAAGCACAAGTTGGGGATGCTACGTTGGTGCCTGTGAGTATGCAGTGTGGGTCATGGAGTTATGGAGGTATAGTGGGCCATCAGGGTGGGGTGCAGTTCAGGCAGGCCTCAGAGCACAGAAGCAGGTGTGGCATGGGGACCACAGAGGTAGAGTTTGGGAGGAGGTGGACAGGGAGTTGTGTTGATGCATGGGGGTTAGTGTGCAGGCAAGATGTGGGTGGGTGTATGGAGCATGGGGTTCATGGATATCAGGGTGTAAGGTATGGTGCACAGAGTTTGGGGCACAAGAAGGGCAGGGTGTGGTTATGTTCTTACAGAGGGGGAGGGGTCCAGGGGGCCCAGGATGTGGATGTTGGAGTGTGGGGGGGTGGGGCACAGGTCATGAGGCTTGTGGGATGTGGGTCAGGAGCAGGTGCTGTCGAGTGGGTGGGGTGTGGATGTGGCTATGCAAGGGTGCAGGTCTGGGGGTGGGGCCCTGGTGTACATATGCGCAGAGCTCAGGAGCAGTGGCCAGAATTGCATGGGTGTGGGCTGGGTTCAAGTGTGGCCCAGATGCACAGGACAGTGTTTGCCCAGAGCTTGGCATGACAGGGGTGCACTTGTATGTGTGTGTGTGTAGAACTCGGGGGGGGGTGTTGTGGAAGAGAATGGGCTGGGGGCAGCAGTAGCCTGGGTGTGAAGGTAAGTGCCCACAGCCTTGATGCACCAGCATCTGCCTGCTGGGGGCAGGGAAGGAGAGGTAAGTGTCAAGGGGCTGGGCATGGGTGGGCAGGTCTTGGCAGGGCCAGATGAGACTGTGTGCTTGCAAAGGAGAGGTGGGTTGGGTTGGGGCTGTCGTGTGCATATGCATGGAGCAGGGGTATAGGGTGGAGATGTGTGGGGGTATGAGGTCCAAGTTGGAGGCTCTTGGAACATGGAAATGTGTGTAGCATGTGTGTGCAAGGGTGTGGATGGTGGTGTTTTGTGCGGGGTGTGGGGTGAGTCGCAGTTCAGGGCCGGGGGTAGTGTGTTCAAGGAGAGCGGCTTGGTTTACTTCCTAATCCCCGTCTCCCTGTCAGTGCATTCCTAAGGGCTCTGGGCCTGTTTGGAAAGGGATGCATTATGCTGTTTGCACTAGATGGATGGTTTCTAGTTTTCTGTGTCTCAATTCTTCAGCTTTTGCAACCAGGGCCTCCTTATGTGGTGTAGAAGACTCTCCCAGTTACTTACACCCTGGAATCACTGTCCCAGTCTCCTTCCTGTCCTTTCTCTAGCTGTTCCTTAGAGCAGGGGTGAAGTCAACCTATACCATACCACCATTTCCCCAGAACCCCTGTAAACACAATTTTATTAAATTAAATCCAGCATATATTGAGAGGATAATATTAATTATCAAAAATAGTTTATACAAGGAATGTAAGGTTGGTTTAACATTTGAAAGTCAACTAGTGTAATTCACCATATCAAAATCTAATAGAGGGGGTGGGCCATGGTGGCTCAGCAGGTAAGAATGCTTGCCTGCCAAGCCCGAGGACCCAGGTTCGATTCCCGGTGCCTGCCCATGTAAAAAAAAAAAATCTAATAGAGGAAAAAAATATGCTCAATCTCTCAATAGACTCTGAAAAAGGAACTGATAAAAATACTGATAAAAACTCTAGGCAGGGTGTGCCATGTTGGCTTAGCAGGCAGGGTTCTCACCTGCTATGCCAGAGACTGGGTTCAATTCCCGGTTCCTGCCCATGCAAAATAAAACAAAACAAAACAAAGCAAAACAAAAAAAATGAGTTAAGGCTGTATCTGACAAAAGACGTGAAGACCCTCTATACTAATATCTACAAAATACTATTTAGAAAAATTAAATAACCCTTAAATATATGGTGATATGTAGTGTGTTCATGCATAAGGAGACTCAAAATTGCCAAGATATCAATTCTCCCCAAGTTGATTTATAGATTCAATGCAATTCCAATAAAAATCCAAGAAAGCATTTTTTGGGTAGAAATGAACAAGCTGGTTCTAAAATTCATGTGTAAATGGAAAGGACCTTGAATAGCTCAAGTAACTTTGAAAAGGGAAACACAGAAGTGGGAGAAAATCTGTGTGACTTTGGACATGGAGAAATCTGAAAATAATCGTAATGATTGAGAAAGGCCGGAGAAAAGAATATATACTGTATATTTTCATTTAAATAAAACTCTAAATATGTAAACTATCTTGTATATATGGAAATCACTTCAGTGATTACCTGGGGAGGTGGGTGTGGCAAGTGGTGGGAGGGACAGATAATAAAAGAGTTTGAGGAAACTTTTAGGGGTGATGGACAAGCCCATGATCTTGACGTACTGAAGGTTTCAAGGCTTTATACATATGTCAAAACTAATAAAATTGTACAATTTAAACATGTGTTTTAAGCAATAATTTTGTTTTCTTTAGACCTACCATTTCATTACTTTATAAATCAAGGAAAAGTGGTTTTTCACTATGGAACCACAGTGTCTGTCCACCCAGTTTCCCTTTTCATCTCAGGACCATCTTCTCCCTTAAGTAGCAGTAGGCAGTCATGCTTGGTTGAAACATCTGATTTCTGTAAATGTAAGAGAATATCTTAGAATGTGATGGAACCTCACATTAAGAAATGGCACATAACTAAATTTGTGAGAGAAACTAAAAATTTAAGTTGTAAATAATGTTTTAAAATGATGTATTTGTTCTAAGAAAATAAAAATGTTAGCATTCAATGCAATGTCAAGGTGAACCCATCACCATAAGTACCCATCTCTTCCTGTCCCTAATGTGAGTGGGTGATGGTTTCATTCTTAGGCAGACACAGGAGAACTTACAAACCAATTTTGCCCTCCAATTGCTAATGTCATTATATTGTAGAAGCAAGAAAGTCTTAGCTAACTTGTGTCCTAAAAGGAAAGATGCCTAAATAAAATGTAATGTGTCCACTGGACTACTGAATCTTCTGGCCAAATTATAACAAGCTGAACATCAATAAGAAGTTCAATGTAATCAAATGGAAGAAACTGAGTCTGTGAAAAACCAGTGATTCATAATGAGACTCAGGAAATCTTTATTAAGGATGCAAACAATAAAACAACACAGAGCTTTAGTTTTTACCATTTAGCTTTATGTAGTATTTGCTATACATGAGCTTTCTAAAGCCAAGTGTACTCAAGAGGAGAGTCAATCATAAAGACCCAGTTCCTCGGGTCTCAGGAGATGGAGCTCTTCTGCAATCCATGAGGTGAAATGACTGGACCAGATACCAAGCCCCACACATCTGCACACATGCAGCTCTGCACATACCACATGAACCACCTAAGGATGCCAATGTGGACACCATGCATGCTGCCAGAAAAGGCATATTGCTAATTCAAATGGTGGACAATTCCCATCCTGGATGGAATCAGTGTCTGCCAGAAGAGGCCAGTCCCGAGGTCCTCTGGCTTGAGTGTGACTCACTTTGGATGTTGCAATCAGACCCTGAGTCTCAAAAAGAACCAGAGGGTCGATAACAGAACTGTAACTTCTTCTAGTCTAAGCTAATATTCTTTTTCCTATCAAAAAATGAAGCCATAGTAAAAACTAAAACATGAAAGTTTGCGAAACATTGAATCATATGATACCAGGGATTTTATAATAGGATTAAATATGGTTTAATGAGTTTTGCCATTGTTGCCTCAATTTGATCATGTTTTGTTTTTAAAAGGTTTGAGGCATTTGAAAAAATCTAAAATACTATGCTTGTTATCTAATTAACGGGGGATTTGATTAAATAAGTCCAGAAATATTACAACATTTAAGAGAATTCAAAATGTAAAATGTATGTTTCAAATTATGAGTAGTGTAATGTTTAAGAGTTTAGTAATAACTTTATACGATTAATAAACCAGCCATTAAGCAAAGTACAAACAGGGACAGTTCTATGCATACAAGAGACCTTTAGACAAAAAGCCTAACAACAATTTCTTGGAGAAAGAGCCTCCCAAATGTGTCCAGTGAGGCTAAAGGTCTCTCATGGAGTGTAGGGTGTGGGGCTTCCAATGTCAGACCTAGTCTCTCCTCTTCACACAACATCACTTGGAGAACAGCAGTAGGAACTTCTTAAGGGATGCTTTGAATTCCTTGTTCCTCAGGGTGTAAATGAGTGGGTTCAGAGTGGGGGTCACTATGGTGTACAATACAGCGACCACCTTGTCCATTAGCCCAGCGGAGCCAAGGGCTGGCCGTATGTAGGTATAGAGGACAGTAGAGTAGTACATGGTAACCACGATGAGGTGGGAGGAGCAGGTGGAGAAGGCCCTGCGCTTGCCTTCCGCAGAGCGGATGCGCAGGATGCTGGCGATGATGCAGCCATAGGACACCATGGTGAGCAAGAAGTTCATCCCAGAAAGAAACATGTCTGCGGCAATGGTCATGATGTTGTTGATGAAGGTCGGGGAGCAGGAGAGCAGCAGCACGGGGGGTATTTCACAGAAGAAGTGAGCAATGGTGTTGGGGCCACAGAAGGACAGTCTGAGGACCAGCCCAGTGAGCAGGAAGGCATTGAGCACTCCCATGGACCACACAAAGGCTGCTAGGGCAAGGCAAAACCTCCCACTCATGAGGGTGCTGTAGTGCAGTGGTCGGCAGATAGCCAGGTAGCGGTCATAGGCCATGGCAGTGAAGAGCAGAAGCTCTGCGCTCAGTGACCAGGTGAAGAAGAACATCTGGCTGATGCAGCCACCATAGGAGATGGTGTTCTCTGCCACCAGGCTCTGCAGGACCTTGGGCAGGATGGACGAGGTGCAGATCATGTCCAGCATGGCGAGGTTGACCAGGAAGAAGTACATGGGTGTGTGGAGGTTGGGGCTGCAGTGGATGGCTGCAATGATCAGGCCATTTCCCACCAAGGCCACCACAAAGAGGGAGAAGAAGAGGCAGAAGAGGGCAGCCTGGAGCCCAGGATCATTGGTGAAGCTCTGCAGGATGAACACGGTCACCTCTGTCTCGTTCCCAATGGCCATGGGCAAAACTGGTCACTTCTGCTGAAAGCTGCACGGTCCCAGCCTCTTTCTTGTCAGGAGTGGGTGATTTTAACTAAAAAATAAAGATTAAGTGATTCCCTTTAATGAGCAATCCTTTCTGAAAAGCAAAAAAAGGATTGTGTGATCCCATTCATTCACAGTTTAGTCAATTAAAGGCAAATCAAGCAAAGGGCAGACGGTGCCTTGTTGAGACCTGGTACCCGACAAGGAGATGAATGGTGGCAGCTCTCTTCCTTGAGTCCTTTCAGGCATTTGACTATAACCCTTAGGTCACAGGCTCTGGACATTCTGGGTTCTCAGGGTCCAAAAACAAGAACAAATGGGGCCCCGTGTCCATGAACCTCCACCCTCCATGAGGGGAGAGGAGACAATGCTCCAGCCAGTTCATCAGGAGACAACCCTACACAGGAGGCCTTGAGAGGGGAGCAAGGGTCCCAAAATGCAATGGCAACTCTGACAGAGAAGGTTTGGTGGACGGAGGAAACTTGATGCTTTATTGCCATCTGTTTCTGCACTGCCCCTTAAGAAATGCACACGTCTACCCTACAGGTGACCAAGCACTGTGCAGGTACAGAGAGTAGCATACCATGTGGAAATAGAAATGACACATATTTTCCATGGAGGGACCAGGAATCTGGCACCCAGGAGAGCCCACCAGCCTCCAGGACATCCAGGGAAGGAGAAGCCACCAGGTCAGCAGGACTCAGGGCACAGGGAGATGTGGCAGCAGCTGCTTCCCAGCACTTAGGAAGAGCTCCCTTCTGAATTCCAAGAGCTTAGTGCTTTGCAGACTACCATCTTCTTGGTTGTGAGAACCTTTGCACTGGCAGCCATCCCAGAGCCTTACCAATTTTATGGAGCACACCCAGCAGTTCAAACCTGTGCCCCACACCTTTCTCTGATGGCCCATTCAAGGACGCTGCTTTTCAGGAGCTGGCCCAGGAAATTTCAGAGCAGTTGGTCTAGAACTATGCCTGCCAGTCACTGCCCAACAGTTTTTCTCTGACAGTGGGAATATCTGAATGCAAGGAGGTGTGGATCAGGGTGGAACAAGGTGTCAGCGCCCAGGCAACCTGAGGTCAGGTGCTCTCCTTCCAGCAGGGAGGAAACTATTGTTAATATATATACACACATAAATAACATAAAACTGTCACATTAACCTTTTTAAGTGTGCAATACATGGCATCAATTTTTTTTACAATATGTGACAACTACCACTTTCTACTACTAAAACTTTTTATCATCCAAAACAGAAATTTCTTATCCAGCAATTCCACTTTCAGGTATGACCCAAAGAAAAGAAAACAGGAACTCAAACAGATACTTGTACACAAATGCTTATGGGAAAATTACCAAAAAAAGCCCAAAGGGGGAAACAAACCAAGTGTCCATCAACAGATGAATATCAATTATTTTCATATGCCATTTAAGTAGGACAGGTGGGTCCTGACAGCCACTCTAAGATTTGTAGGTGCAGCCAAATGGAGGTGCCCACCTGTGACTTAAGAATCAGGGGTCAAGTTGGGGTAGACACCTACCTGAGGGCATGTAAAGCAACTGGTTCCTCTCATGTCATATGTAAAGGGCTCAGTGCAGGTTGACTCTATGACATCAACATCATAATGAGGATGAAAATGGAAGCTACCACACTCACACAAAGACATTTTTTACCATTTCCTATGCAAAGAGTGCTGTATACCAGAGTTTTGCAGAATGTTGTCTTTGTTCCAGTTTCTTTGGAGGCACTTGTGCATACCATGTGGACTCCCAATTGCCATCTCGCCCACTCTCCACCCCAGATTCACTTTCTCCAACTGCTCTAGAGCAGACGTGCTGGTCTAGGAGGTACGAAGAACAAATGCCCCTGAAGGATAAACACTGAGTGTCTGTCTCTTCCAAGGCCATTCCTCCTTCTCTAATTGCTTCAGCTCTATGCAAGCCACTAATGTTTGTACAGCCTCCCACTGCAGCATGCCATTCAGTGCTCATCCTTTCCCCACACCAAAACAAAACAAAAAGAGTAATAAGGAAACACATCCTCAAATCATGGGCACACAGTATTTGCTCAGGATGTTTCTTTATTCACTTAACCTATCCACAGGAGAAAGGGCAAAAGGAAGGTTGCAGAGCCAAGCAGTCAGACCTATGGCCACTGCCCCACATGGACATTGAGGCTGCACACCCTCTTGCTCTCTGCAGAGGATTCTGCAGGTGCCAAGGCCGAGTGTCATGGCACAACGAAAGAAGTTAATTGGGTTACTGGTCAGTGACTGAGTCTGCTGTGTGTCTGGAATAAGGTCTGCCAGATTCCTCACACAAAACTATGGGACGCCAAAGTGAACTTGAATTTTAGATGACAACAAACATATTTCGGCTATCTCCCAAATACGGCACAGGAAATTCTTAAAGAAAGTTATTTATTGTTTATCAGAAATTCATATTGAACTGGGCATCCTGTGTCTATTTGGCAAGCCTAGTCCAGAGACCCAAACAGCCACCCTTTAAAGAACTTGGGGCAGGGAGCCCTTGGAAGAACAAGAAACCTCTTGGTCATAGCTGGTTTCAGCACCACATCTTTGTCCAAAAGCCACACTCCCATCCACACGTGCCAGCAAATGCCTCCCCAGCGGTAGCAAATGCCCAGCACCCCTGACCAGTCACTCAGTGATTACCTGTGGGGCACGTCCTGCTGGCCTGATGTCATGGAAATGTGAGCAGCATGAAGGTGCTTTCGGTGGGTTCGCTGCAGGAAAGGGGTGCCAGCCCCTGCCAGCGGTGTGCAGGACTGCGGGGAACGGGGCAGGGGCTCTGCCTTCATGTATCCACACTGCGTTAGGGGGATGACATGGAGCAGTGAGAGCACGTGCCGGAGGAACAGGAGAGTTCGGGGGTACAGCAGGGTTTGGGGGGCTTCAGCGCAGGAATGCTGAAATGTAGCATCATCGATTCCTGAATTACTCTGAAGTCGGTCAGTATATCTGCAAACAAGATCAAGACTCTGCATTAACTCTCATTCAAAGCAGGAGCCTCATCTCGTAAAACGGGAAAGACCACGTAACTGCGAGCCCCTTCCTGTGCCTCCCGGGATCCTTGGTGCATTTCCAGAGGAGCTCGCAGAGAGGACCAGTAGGAAGGAGTGTGGGTGAGGGGCTGGCCCCTACTGTGGCCCCCACCCCCTGCCACCCCTGCACTTCCCTGTCTGAGCTGCAGAACCCATGGGGTTGAGAGGCCAGCAAGTCCTCTCTTCTTTCCTCACCCTGATCATCCCTTTTCATATTGAAAAATCATTAAAACTCCTTCACTAAACATCAGCAGGTTTAAGTCCTTGTGATGCAGGGAGGATTCCGGGACCCAGGACTTTCCCCAGGTTCATAGTCAGTGAAATGAAATCCTCCTGTTTTGCAGGGATGAATCAGTCTTGAACAGGAAGAAGAAAAGGGACAACACCTACCTTCAAAGCAAGAACAATGTGCTTTGCTTAAATGAATGACGTATTCCAGGTAAGCTCCTAAAAGAACTGAACTCAAGTCCAGGGAGGATTTTGCCCAGCTAGGGGAGGACCAGAATTCTCACCCTTGACAGTGGACAGAGGTCTCCCTCCCCAGAGGTCTTCACCCAGGCCGAAGGACCCAGTGTGCCAGGGTCTTGCTGCTCAGAAGTCTGGACACAGCACAGACACAGTGCTTTAAATAGAGTAGACTTAGGGGTGTGATGCAACCCTAGAAAGCCACTGGCACTACCGGGAGTCACCCTCCAAGTCCCTCTCTTAGATGTCATCAGTGCTTGGCTGCCACCCATAACCAGCATGAGCACTAGCAAGTCACAAATGTAAGCAGAGTTCACAGAGTTGCCCACATGTGCGGGCTTTCCCCAGGGGCTGCATGACAGGTCTCATCTTGCATTCCAAATACACATGGCTGGAAGCCAGGAGCTGGCCCTGAGCACCAGCTGAGTTCTCAGTATCTGGGTCTCAGGTGGGGAGAGACAGAGGACAGCATTCAGCAGCAAAGGGTCTTAACTTTCTCCAACCTCACACACTAGTTCAAAGGCAAGATCAGCCTTGCTGGATGACATGGTGAAAAATCCATTATTACGGTGAACACAGGAAGAAAAGCTCAGGCCAGGGACCTCGAAGCTGGGAGATGCAGCAAGTGAAGAAAAGAGTTCCATTGTCACAGACTGCTCAGTGTCAGTGCCACAACCACCTCTCACAAAGCTCTGGCAATCTTGGCACAAGTCTAGGTTACCTCTCATGAGGCCAAAGCAGAAAACTTTCCGTAAAATGTATGATCATGTTTTCTTTTTAAAATATTTTAATGGTAATAACATATATACAACATAAAATTTCCCATTTTAACTACTTTCAAATATAGAATTTACTGGTATCATTATGTTCACAATGTTGTAACACCAGCACCATTCCTCACCATCAAAACCTTTCCGACACTCTGAACAGAAATCTGTACCAATTACGTAATAACTCCCTGTTTTCTGCCCACCCCCACCCCCACTGCCTAGACCCTGATAACCTGTAATTTGCTCTCTGTCTCTTCAACAATCACATTTTCTTTAATGGACTTGATTGATTCTCCCACCTCTGGTTTCATAATTTGTGTCCCATGAGGAAGATTTCTTTCAGGTTATGCAAATGCTTTTAGCAACCACGAACTGTTGGAAATGAAAACAGAATAAACAGAAAATTGCATCATTAGTGTCAGGAAGCATTAAAAAATTTTTTTGTGATACTTTCAAACTTAAAGAAGAGTTGAAAAAATAATACAGAGTTCCCATATCTTTCGCCAACTACCCTAAGAACTCACATAATCATCAACTATCAAAGTTAGAAAATTAGTCTTGGCACAATATTATTTAACTAAATTACAGAATTCATTTGTATTTCACCAGTTTTCCACTAATGCCTTTTTTAAAAATTATTTATTTATGGAATTAATAATTACATCCACAGGGTTAAACATTCAAGCAGTATGAGAACGAGCAGAGAGCAAAATGTAAGTTATCCTCTCCAGAGGCAACCATTCTTTAACATTCATATATTAAGTATGGAACTTGTTTACAGTTCTTTTTTGTAGTAAAATTTGTGTAGAATGGAATGCAAAAATATTTGTGTGTTAAATAAATTTTGACAAGTGCATACACTTGTATAATCTACTAAACTATAGCATATTACCATTCTTCCCTAAAGTTCCCTCAAGCTCCTTCTTAGTTAACCTCAGCCTCTAGTCGCCTTAGATTCAGCCAGGGTTTTGATATTTTCAATATAAATTAGATTGATTCTCTAAAATTTCACATAAATAGAATTATATAATAAATACTCTTCTGTTTTCTTTCACTCAGAATAATGTTTTTGAGATTTATCTATGTTGTATATTTTTGTTCTTCATTCCTTTTTATTGCAACAGAGTATATCATCCCATTACTATGCCATTGTTTAGCTGTTCCTCTGTGATGGATACTTGAGTCATGGCCTTCAGATTTTAGCTACTATGAATACAATTCCTGTAAGCATTTAATTCAGATAATTTTTTGCAGATATACACTGATTTCCCTTAAGTAAATACCTTGGTGTAGGGTTCTTAGACCATAGAAGAAGGTGCATATTCAATTTTATATGATTTTCCTATATAAAGAGGTTGTACCATTTCCACTAATGCCTATTTTAAACTATTGTGCCCCGTTGGGCTTCTCCAATCTCTCTGCAAAATGCCGCAGTACATTTATGACTGAGAATTTTACAGGTGACTTTTATGGAAGTGCCTTCAGTTGGGTTCATCTGCTGCCTTCTCATAGTGAGTCTGACGTTGCGCCCTGGTGGGTAGGACCCCACCCAGGTTGTCACATCAGGGTTACCTGGTGGGATGCCCTGTCACTGTAGGCTAACTTCAATTGCTCTGCTAAACATGGCTGTACAGAGTTCTTCACTGGAAAGTTACAGATTTTTCCCTTTGAAATGGCAAAATATCTAGGGGGATAGACTTTGCAAATATCTTGTTTCTACTTAAACTTTTTCCCACTAATCTTAGTATCCTTTACTAAGGATTGTAAGACCAATTGTAATTGGTCTTACTCATGGAAATTACTCTCAAATGATGATGTTGTATTTAATTCATTACTTCCAAATGTATTAACTGGAATTCTGTAAGAAATTGTTTCTTCTCCCCAATTATTTGGTTAGTTATGCGTTTACATCAGTGTAGGGTCATTGGTGTTTGTCTTTTTCTTTGAATTATAATTTAACATGATCATTATTTTATTACTCTAATTATCCCATTTTGGTCATTGGGAGCACTTTCAGGTGGGCCTCTCTCACTTTGCTGTACATCTTCCTGGTTTTGTTGTTTGATTTTGTTTGCTCCTGATATTCTACATCACAAGATTTCCCCAGCTCATTTGGCATTTTCCCTGCCCCAGTCATGAATTAATCCACTCTGCAAGGAGCCCTGGTTCCTTTTCTGGGGGGATAACCTCTCGACTCTGAAATCTCTTAGCCACTGAAACTTTATTTTGCCTCATCTTTTTCTTCCCCCTTTTGGTCAAAAAGGCTCTCTCAACCCCATAATTCTGGGTCTGGGCTCATCCCAGTGTTTCTGTCCCACATTTCCAGGGAGATTTACACCCCTGGGAGTCATGTCCCACATAGGAGGGAGGACAGTGAGTTGACATGCCAAGTTGGCTTAGATAGAGCCCACATCTGAGTAACAAAAGCGGCTCTCTGGGGGTGACTCTTAGACATAATTATAAGTAGGCTTAGCTTGTCCTTTGCAAGAATAAATTTCATAGGGACGGCCCCAAGATAGAGGGCTCAGCCTATTGCATTCATTGTCCCCATTGCTCCCAAGAATATCAGGTATTCCCCAAATGGGGAAGTTAAATATTTCCTCCTTTCTCCCCTATCTCTCAAAGGGCCTTTGCAAATACTTTTTTATTCTGCTCCCAAATTACCCTGGTATATATCAGGGTATCACACTAACCTGTGAAAACCAACAATATCTCATACACTAATCAAGATTCCATATAATTATGGTGTTCAAATAAACTGACCAAAAAGTTAAATGAGGTAATGTGCTACCCGTAATATAAATGTTGCACCAAATAAACACCTTTTACTTTGGCTCCACACAGAAGCTGGAATTTTAAAATATGGAGCACATTATTCTTTACCCTGTATTCTCACTTACCTTAGTCCTATCCAGATTAGCTTCATTCATATTTCTAGTAGACGTATGATCACTTTTTCAATTTTTTTTAACAGTTTCTGCATGGGGTTGTACTGACTTTCATAGCTTCAGTGCTCTAACTCTGAGTTTCAGTTGTCACATAAGTACCTGAAGTTTTTGAGAATGACCAGGTTATTAAAAAATAGCTCAGTATCTCAGAGTTTAGAAATAACAGTTACACTTCCTGAATATATGTGACTGCTATAAGAGTTTACAATCTAGGACTCTTTACAATAGGCCCCAACCTGATAACCCATGCTCTCAACTTCAGTTCACCAAGTTTTTATATTATAGTTAGTCCATATAATTGAAGCATGATAATATTGTCTTTTTGTTTCTGACATTTCATTCAACATACAGTCTTCAAAGTTCATTCATCTAGTTGAATTGCATACCTCTCAACTTCCTTCCTTCTTGCAGCAACTCAGTAGTCTGTTGTATGTATACACCACAGCTCCCCCGTCCATTTCTCAGCTGTTGTACCCTTGTGTCACCTCCATCCACTGTGGATTGCCGCCATAAACACCAGTGTACAAGTGTCCATTCATGTCCCCACACTCAGTTCCTCCAGATATATACTGACTGATGGGGTTGCAGGATCATATGGCAGCCCCCTCCCTTAACCTCCTGTGGAACTGCCACACTGCCCTCCAAGGGGCTGCACTGGTCAGTTTCCCTACTGACAGTGAATAGGTACATTTCCTTCTCCACATTTTCTCTAGCACTTGTTTCTCTGTTCATTTTTAAACAGTTTTATTTGCACTTCATTCAATCTAACCTAAGTAAAAAATCAATGGTTTCTGGTTTAATCAGTGTGTTAGTTTGCAAGCTGCCAGAATGTGATATTCCAGAACTGGAATGACTTTTAAAAAGGTGGATTTAATAAGTTATAAGTTTATAGTTTTAAGCTTATAAAAATGTCTGAACTAAGGCATCCAAGGAAGATACCTTAATTCAAGGAATGTCGATGGGTCAGGAATACCTCTGTTGGCTGGGAAGTTGCATGACTGGCATCTTCTGGTCCCTGTTGCTTTCAGCCTCTGCTCATGTGGAGGTTTCTCACTTTACTTCTCCGTGGCTGACTTTCATCTCTTGAGTTCCCTTGGCTCTCTCCAGGTTCTGGCTTGTTTAACATCTCATGGTGACGTCTGCTGGGCTCCAAGCATCTCCAAACATCTGTGTGTCTGTTCTCCACATGTCAGCATCTGTGTCAGCTCTCTTCTGAAGTTTCTGTCAGCTCTGAAGCTTCTGCCATTTCTAGCTCTCTCCAAAATATTTCTTCTTTTAAAGGATTCCAGTAAACTAATCAAGACAAACCTGGAATGGGTGGAGTCACATCTCCATCTAATCAAAGTTCACACTCACAACTGGATGTGTCACATCTCCATGGATATAACCCAATCAAAAGTTTCCAACCTACAGTATTGAATCAGGATTAAAAGAAATGACAGCCCCACAAGACCAGATCAAGATTAAAACATGGCTTTTCTGGGGTGTGCAAAAACTTTCAAACTGGCACAATCACATAGTCATGCCTTTACCATCACAATTTATATGAAAGCATTTCCTTTCCTTCTGCAAAAATCCCATACCCCTCCCCCATGTCCCCCACTTGTTGACATTTAGTTTTATCATACTTTTGTTTCATTCAGTGGAAGCATATTACAATGTTGCAATATAGACCTTATCTTGCATTGATTGTATTTTTCCATATGCCATCCCATTTTCAACACCTTGCAATGTTGACATTTATTTGTTCTCCCTCATACAAAAGCACTCTTATGCATCTATACATTCATAGGTTATACCATCTTAGCCTTTGTCCTCTATCTTTCATTTTCATGTTATACAGTCCCAAACCCTTCTTCCCCAACCATACTCACACTCAGCTTTGTTCAGTGTACATATACTGTTGTGCTACCGTCAGGTACTATTGTGCTATCCATTTCTAAATGTCTACAATCAATCCTGTTGCACATTTGGTACTTCTTCAGCAACAATTGCTCAATCTCTTCCCTCTTTCTATCTCCTTATGACCTGTGTTCTTAACTTTATCTTTCAAAGTTCACTCGTTAATGTTAGTTCATATTAGTGAGACCATATGGTATTTGTCTTTTTGTTTCACTCAGTATAATGTCCTCAAGGTTCATCCAAGTGTTACATGCTTCATGACTCTATTCTGTCTTACAGGTGCATAATATTTCATCATATGTATATACCAGAGCTTGTTTAGCCACTCATTCACTGATGAACATTTGGACTGTTTCCATCTCTTGACAAACGTGAGTAATGATGTTATAAACATTGGTGTGCAATTGTCCGTGTGTGTCCTTGCCTTCAGTCCCTCTGAATATATACCTAGCAATGGGATTGCTGGATCATATGGCAATTCTATACTTAGCTTCCCGAAGAAAGGTCAAACTGCTTTCCAGAGTGGTTGCATCATTTTACATTCCCATCGATAATAGATGTGTGCGTCTTTCTCCACATCCCTCCAAAACATCATTTTCTGGGTTTCTTTTTTTTTTTGATAATGTCAATTCTAGTGGGTGTGAGATGATAGCTCATTGTAGCTTTGATTTGCATTTACCTAGTAGTCAGTGAAGTTGAACATCTTTTCATATGACTTTTAACCATCTTTATTTTCTCTTTTGAAAAGTGTCTGTTTATGTCTTTTTGCATTTTTTCAATTGTGTCAATTGTTTTCTTGTTGAGGTGTAGGATCTCTTTATATATTCTGGGAATTAAACCCTTATCTGATATGTAGTTTCCAAATATTGTCTCCTATTGCATAGGCTGCCTTTTTACTTACCTAAAAAAAGGTCTTTGAAGCACAAAAGTGTTTAATTTTGAGGAGGTCCCCTTTTTCTATTTTTTCATTACTCATGCTTTGGGTGTAAGGTCTAGGAAACTACCTCCCATCACAATAACTTCCCATCTAATATATTTCCCTACATTTTAGTCTAAGAGTTTTATGGTCTTAGCTCTAATGTTTAGGTCTTTGATCCATTTTTAATAGAATTCCAAACTGTATTCACTTTTTACAGTAGCAAAGAATAACAAACAATGTACAAATTGGTGAATAAACAGAAGAGAGCCAACAAAACATCCCACCCTAACCTATAAAGCAAAATGCCAAGGAAATGAGGACATTTGCAGCAAGATTTCAATCAGAGAAGAGATGATCAGTCATGGTCCAATGCAGAAGTGACTATAAAACAGGCAGAGAATGGCCATCAGGCAGCAATGGGTCCTGATTAAAGGACCACAGGCAGAATTATGGAAAATTTTAGTTGGCATAGATCCCAAAATATTTTGCAGAACAAAACTCACTGAACTAATACATAAATTCAGTATGTATTTGGAAGGCAGCAGAGCAAAGGTCCATGAGATCTGAGAGAATAACATGAAATTATCTTCCCATGGGTCTCATTTTTAACCACACTTTGAACAGCTCTTTCACTTGGTGACATAACTGCAAATTCAGCAGTACTAAATCTTACATTTTTATATATAGACTATAATTACTCATCAGAAGCAAATACCAGAAGAAATCAAATGAGAACTGTGGTAGTTACCTTCCTCCATACTAAAAAAGGAGGAAGCCATTGCAGCCATGCCAGGTGTCCCTGGTGTACTGAGCACTCGTGAGGCAGTCTTGGACCTCAAAGTCCAGAGGGGCCTTGAGGAGCAGGGGATGCTCAGGGCTGTAGTTCCTCCTGTTACCCTTTAACAAGCAATGCTGTATTTCCCCTTCAACTTTATCATATTATGATGAAACCGAAATTTGCAATATTTAGTGTTTTAATAACAATTAGACAAATTTTCCCTTCCATCCCCATCATCCCCCTTAAACTTGTCCAACAGAAATGCCCCTTCTGTGGTGGACATGGCTTGGCCATGTGATTAGGGAAAGCAGGGGGGTGTGCAGAGAAGGGAGGACTCGAAGCACCTGGGAATAAGATCTCTATCCACAGACTAAAAGTGAATGTCCAGGTCACAAATTTGCAGGGAAAATGTACAAGAAACAAAAACAAAAATAGGAGTGAAGAAAACCCAGAAGTAGATTTTACCTAAACAAAGAAAACAATTCTTGTCATCCCAATTTAAGTTGTAGATGAATCCCTGTAGACATAGCTTTGAGTTACACTCACTATACATCAGAGAGGGGAAAATATTATGTTAGCTACTCCTGTTCTTTTCTGGTTGTTGTCTGTGTAAAATATATTTTTCCAACCTTTCACTTCTGACCTGCTTTTGTCTTTGCATCTAAAGTGAGTCTCCTATAGGTAGCATATAGTTGGGTCCTATTTTTTAAACCATTCTGCCAGTCTATGACTTCTGATTGGGGAGTTCAATCCATTAACATTTTTTTCAGGGCCCTTTTTTTAATTGACAAAACATAACATCATGCAAACATGAACATTTTTACCATGTGAACATTCCACTCTTTGTCTATAATCAATGACACACAATATCATCACATAGTTGTATATTCATCACCATGATAATTTCTTAGAACATTTGCATCACTCCAGAAAAAGAAATAAAAAGAAAAAGGAAAAAACTCATACATACCATACTCCTTACCCCTCCCTCTCATTGACTGCTAGTATTTCCATCCACCCAATATATTTTAAACTTTGTTCCCCTTTTCTCATAATTTTTTTCTATACCTCTTATCACTCCCCTTCATTGATCACTAGTGTTTCAATCTACTCACTTTATTTTAACATTTGTTCCCCCATTATTTATTTATTTTTAATCCATATGTTTTACTCATCTGTCCATACCATAGTAAAAAGGAACACCAGACACAAGGTTTTCACAATCACACAGTCACATTGCAAAAGCTATATCATTATACAATCATCTTTAAGAAACATGGCTACTGGAACACAGTGCTACAGTTTCAGGCACTTCCCTCTAGCGCCTCTAATACACTTTAAACTAAAAAAAATGGATATCTGTATAATGCATAAGAATAACCTCCAGAATAACCTCTTGACCCTGTTTGAAATCTCTCAGCCACTAAAACACTTTATTTTGCCTCATTTCTCTCTCCTCTCTTTCGGTCAAGAAGGTTTTCTCAATTCCTTGATGCTGAGTCCCAGCTCATTCTTGGTCAATCCATTAACATTTAATGTTATTACTGTATAAGCAGTACTTTCTTCCACCATTTTATCTTTTGAATTTTATATGTCATATCGAATATATTTTTTTCTTTTTACCTTTACTGATAGTCTTCATTTCTACACTGTTCTCCAGACTTCTCTCTCTTGTCTTTTCCTATCTGCTGGTAGCACTCTCTTTCCTATTTCTTATAGAGCAGTCTCTTAGTCACAAATTCTTTCAGTGACTGTGTATCTGAAAATATTTTAATCTTTCCCAAGTTTTTGAAGGGCAATTTTTCAGGGTATAGAATTCTTGGTTGGCAGCTATTCTCATTCCATATTTTAAATATATCATACCACTGCCTTCTCAGCTCCATGATTTCTGCTGAGAACTCCACACTTAGTCTAATCAAGCTTCTCTTGTATATGATGGATTGCTTTTCCCTTGCAGCTTTCAAAATCTTCTTTGTCTTTGACATTTGGATCTATTCTGTTTGGGGTATGCTGCACTTCTCAGATCTGTAATTTTTTATCTTGCATAAGAGATGAGAAATTTTCAGTGATTATTTCCTCCCTTAGTCTTTCTGCTCCTTTTCCCTTCTCTTCTCTTTCTAGGACACCCATAGCACATATCTTCATGTGCTTCATGTTATCATTCAGTTCCTTAGACCCTGCCCATATTTCCCCATTCTTTCCTCTGTCTTTTCTTTTGTGTGTAGGATTTCAGATGGCCTGTCCTATATTTCACTAATCCCTTCTTCTGCCTCTTTCAATCTATTGGTGTAGGTTTCCATTTTTTTTAAAATCTCTTTTGTTGTGCCTTTCATTCTCATAATTTTTGTGATTTGTTTTTTCAAACTTTTGAGTTCTTCTTTATTTTTGCCCAGTGTCTTCTTTATATCCTTAATCTCTTTTTCAATATCTTCCCTCAATCTATTGATTTGATTTTTCATATCAGTTTGAATATCCTGAATTAGTTGTTTCAACTCCTGAATCTCATTTGAAATGTTGATTTGTTCCTTTGACTGGTTCATATATTCAGTTTTCTTAGTATGACATCATTTTTTGCTGGCATCTAGGCAATTGATTTCCTTAATTAATTTATTCTGGAGTTTGTCTTCATTCTTTTTCCTAAGGTTTTCTTGTTGGATGGCTTTGTTCTCTGTTTGTTCTTTGGCATTCAGCTCCATTTATTCTAGGCCTCTAGCACAGGTTCTGTTTAACTGATCAGAATTTTTTAGCTCTTTTTTGTTATTGTTGTTTCTTGCCCTGCCTTCCACTGGGGAAGAATGAGGACTGCTCCCCTTTGAGGGGGGTCCCCTGCACCCATCATTTTCTCTTCTCCCTGACACAACCCCATATATATCCTTACATGTGAAACCCAACTGCTCCTGCCATTGGGAATAACCCCAGTAGAAATGGCACCCAAATGGGGTGTTTCCGTGAAAGACTGGAGTTGGAGGTATCATCTGAAGTTTGTCAGACCCAAGCTAATGAATCGCTGGTGAGGTGCGGACTGGCCTCCATTTTCTGCGCAGACTCTAGGTCCTCAGGGTACTCATGATGCATCCTGCCATGGAGGTGGCAGAAAGCATCCATGTAGCTGAGTAATTACTAATTATTTCATGCTGAAAACTGATACCTCATCATCTCATGTTGGGATTTTTGGAAGAATCAATTAGTAAGAAAATGAATGTGCTGTTACTTTCAAAATGACCAATTAGCAATATAAATCCTAAGGGATTTCTTATCTAGAGAAGCTGATTTAAAAGAGAGGATGAAGTTTGGCGTTCTTGAAATATCCAAAGATAGAAACTTTTTTTTAAATAATTTTTAGGAAGTCTAAATTAAATTGATGTGACTATCCCTTGAGTCAGTTTCTTAGATTAATCCAGAGTTTATCTTTCTTATATTTCAAGGTGTACATTTTTAGGGTTTGCTTACATTTGAACTTATGTGTTTGAAGTTGCTAATATCAAAGGTTCCTTTATTCCATCATTTAATAACAGAATATAATACAGGTTCTGCATTAAATTCTGGGACAGTGGCATGAGCCTGTCCTCAAGGAGACCCCAGCCCAGAAATAAGAATATTGGACATGTCCCTCCCCCACCTCCAACCCCCATCACCCATGCCAGGGTCTGAAGCATGACATCAATAATCAGGAAACATTGTTGAAAGAATGAAGATCTAGAGTGTCTCTTTGGAACAGGAATGGTATCTTAAGAAATGGCTTATGAACAATGGTGTGCACATAGTGCTGCTTGTTAAGGATGATTCTTCCTTTCAATTTGTGGGGATGACCTCAGGGAACCACAGGCAGATTAGAGGAAGACCAGTGTGGATCTGGGAGGAGGGCAGGGAGGTCATCCAAGATGTCTGCACATCTTTTTCATCCTCCGATTCAGGTCATCCCTTTGCTTTGCAAATGTGGAATGAATTCCAGGAGTGATGGTCTATTAGATAGCTTTGTGTAGTTACCATCTTGGTATGAATGAGTTGTTTAAGTCCCTTAGCAGGTGTCAGATCAAGTGCAGACAACTTCTGTGCCTTGTGTGACCTTGTTCCATGTGTTGGTGAAGAAAAGGGTGAGACCAGGGCAGGCTAGAAGGGGTGTGGGTGCTCAAGGTTGGAGTCTGAGCACAGGGAGCTGTCACAGGGCCAGCCTTGGGGTCCCCATAAACCAACGGAGTAGTTCTTCTGCTCTTTCTACCCCACTTTTTGCTTCCTCCTTGATTAATCAATGTTGTGGTTTATAAAATTCTGGTACATGGATCACAAGCAGAAAATATTATTGCCCGAATTTACAAAGAAACTATTGGAGATGAAGGCAAGAGAGGAAGGACAGAGATTCAAAAGACAGCTATTTATTAACCCTAGAAGATTGCTTGGAGACATCAGGGGAGACATCAACAGAAAATGTTGACTTTTCCAGTGATTTCAGTCATGTGAAAACAATGCTGCTTGGAAAGATATAAGTTGCATGGATTTCTGGGTCTCTTGGCAGCCTGGATGTTTCTATGTCTAGTCCAAGTCCTTTTCCTCCCCTTAAAATTTTCCTTCTGCTAAGAGACAAGATATGTTATGGTGTGATTTGATGTGTTCATTGAGGTTTGCATGCATGTATGCATGTGTGTGTCACGATCCTCATAACCTCTGAACAAAATATGAGATAAAAAGATAGGCATACTAGACACTAGATAAAGATTCTATTACGCTTAGGTACTCTTATTTTACATATAGTCACTATCACTGTAGTAGCACCACACAGAGAGGAAGCTGTGCCTGTGGTTCTTCTGGAGAGCTATAAGAAGTAGTACTTTACTGATTTTGTAACACAAAGTCATCTAAAATCATGCATAAGATTCATAAAAATTTTGAAAATTGTTTCTATGATCAATTATGCAAATGATTGATCATGGCTAGAACAAGCAATGTTATATCCATTTATTATTAGTAGAGAATGGTTTGTATTCTAGGGAACATGGGTATGCTGAAGTTCTCAGCCATGCTGTGAATACTTCCCTCCATCCTACCCATCCCTCTTACATACCTCATTTTCATGTCATCCATCCATCCATCTATCCCACTTTCCTGTCAATCACCCTTCACTATCACCCTCCTTGCTACTCTCCTTAGTCCCTTCTTCTTCCTACCCATACCTTCCTTCACATCACTTTCTCAACTTATGGCCTCATACCCTCCCCACGCATCCACATAGGCTGCTTCACAATTTCTTTCTAATTCTTTCTGTTCATCAATCTTATCTTTCATGCTTGTGGTGACTTGAAGCTGTTATGTACCCTAGAAAAGTGCATGTTTTTTTAATCCATTCCTGTGGGTGTAGACCTTCTGCAATTGGGACTCTTTGACCCCTTTGATTAGGTTATTTCAATTGAGATGTGATCTACCTCATTCATGGTGGGTCTTAATCCTCTTGCTGGAGTCCTTTATAATGGGATAAAAGATAGAAAAAGCCCCAGAAAAGCTCATGGAAAAAGCCTCTGGGGAAGCTAAGAAAGGAACACAGAAACCAGAGAGGAATCCACTGAAAACAGCAAAACCCAGGAGAAAAGGACCAGCAGATGCTGACCACATGCCTTCCTATGTGAAAGAGGTGTTCTGGATGCTGGCAGCCTGTTATTCTGTCTACCCAACAGTTATCATCCTGTTGATGCATTGAGTTGAATATTTTCATAGCCTTAGAACTGTAAATTGTAAGTTAATAAATTCCAATTATAAAAGTCAACACATTTCTGGTATATTGCATTCTGGCAACTTTTACAAAATCAAAAATTGATGTTCCTTTCCATCTATGCCCTGTCCATTTCATTCTTCTTTCCAACATTTCAACTATCCACTACTTTTTTTCTTCCACTCTCTGTTTTTTTCCCTTCTCTCTCATCCATTCATCCTTCTACTCACCTTTCAATACATCTTTCCACTCTCCTTATATCTATGCTTTATGCTTCTATCCTCTTATTCACTCTCATTTCCATATTCATCATCTTTTCCATCAATCATTCTTTCTGTTTCCCATCCTTCATTCACTCACTGTTCATCTTTCCTTTCTTCCCTCTTCTCCTACCAGACAAAATCCCATCATTTCATCCATGCATCCTCCACCACTTTCTCTCTCCACTTTCATCTTTTATCTACCCTTACTTCCATTTGTGCATTCTCTCACCCTCTCCATCCTCATGTCTTTCTTCCATGTTCCACCATGTAGCATTAGATTAGTTGTTATTTTCCACTATCAATCATTCTCTAGCAATTTGAGGATGAATTTAATATGCAGGTATTTTATCATATAAGTCAATTAGTTGCTGTTTTAATTCTCACTAGCCATAAAAATATTTTTAATTTTCAATGTATTCCCTATTGCAGCAGTTGTAAAAAGCATGCCATCTGCAGTGGCCAATGCTAGCCAGGGTCTGTGTGCACTGGGCACTGTTGGGAACCTTATTCCCTCCTCTCAGCACCTTCCTCCTCTATAAGAGCATCCTGACTGCTTTGGGGACTCTCTCCATGCCCAATTACAGAGGAAGTTTCTGCTTGTCTGTTTATGTTTCTGTGGGGGTAATTTGGTAATGACCATGCTTTCAGGGTTAGGCATATGATCTCCTGTGGCACCATTAGCTAGAGAATAAATGCCAGGCTCTCACTACCCAGCTGAATGAACTCAAGTTTTTCTAGTTGGCCATAAAAGAGGCAGTGTGTTCACAAAGTCATTACCTGGGGATGGCCAAGATGAGAGATGGAAATGACTGGGTCTCCACGGCACCACTGAACCCTTGCATTAGGGACCAACAGAGTCCACCCCAACTCAGTCTTATGATTATAGGAAACAACATATTTCCTCATTGTTTCTATAGGTTGAGATGAAAATTTTCTGCAGCAGAAAATTTCATCTCTGAGACCCCGTAGGACAACAGAGGACTCTAATTGCAAATCAATGGGAAAATATTAATGAGTAGATAGAAAAACTTGGAAGAGTAAAGAAGCTCCACACATACACATACCAGTAGGTGAACACAAGTGACATACCTACAGTTTCTCTGCCAACAATGTAAAGACTTTGTGGAGAGCTGTCTTGACATCCTTGTTCCTTAGTGTGTAAATGAGAGGGTTCAAGGTGGGGCTCACAGTGGAATAAAGCACAGCCATGACCTTCCCTGTCTCTGGGGAGTAGCTGGATCCTGGGGTCAGGTAAGTGTAAATGACTGTAGTGTAGTACATAGTAACCACAGTGAGGTGGGAGGAGCAGGTGGAGAAGGCTCGCTGTTTCCCCTCAGCCGTACGAATCTTCAGGATGGTGGAGATGATGAAACTGTAGGACACCATGGTAAGCAGGAAATTCAACACAGCATAGAAGATGTCAGCCATTATTGTCATAATATCATTCAGGTATGTGGAGGAACAGGAGAGCAACAACACAGGAGGGATCTCACAGAAAAAGTGATCTATCACATTGGGCCCACAGAAAGTCAGCTGTAACACCAGACCAGTGTTGACCCCAGCACCCAGTATGCTGATGCCCCAAACAGCTCCTGCCAGAGCTGCACATACTTGGGGGCCCATCATGGAGCCATAGTGCAGGGGCTGGCAGATAGCCACATAGCGATCATATGCCATGGCAGTGAAGAGAAGCAACTCTGCTGCAACAGACCACGTCAGGAAGTACATCTGGATAATGCAGCCCCCATAGGAGATGATTCTCTTCTCTGCCACCAGAATCTCAAGGAGTTTCGGCAAAACAGCACATGCACAGAACACATCAAAAATAGCCAAGTTTACCAGGAAAAAGTACATGGGTGTGTGGAGTCCAGGGCTGAAGCTGATGGCCGCCACGATGAGGGAGTTGCCACAGATGGCCATGGTGTAGAGAGTGAGGAACAGGAAGAAGAAGAGCACCTGGAGCTGTGGTGTTTCTGAGAAACCCTGCAGGATGAATTCTGTTACCAGCGTCTGGTTACTCATGGCCATTGACTAGTCTGATCAGACTTCATTGATCCATAGCCAAGCTATAAAAACATATTTTAAGTAATGATCACTATAGGTAGGTCAAGATACCGTCATGTGACTCGTTCTTCCCAAATTTAAACTCATTACATGCAAAAATCACAATGTCTTCCAAGAAAAATGGTTGTAGGGTATGGGTGAACAGAAGCATTTAGCCCTGTCTCAATGTGTCTGCCATTCCTTCTAGGCTTCTACCATTCTACCCATCTTCATTTCATCTTTCCACCATCCTTCTCATCCATCCTTCCATTTTTCCAACTTCCCTCTTCCCTCACTCCTCCATCTTCCATTATTCTTTCTCCTAACTTATTCTTCCTTCCAGGAAAAATCTTCTCATTCAATGACCACCCTCTGACATATACTCACATCCCCATGCACCTCTCTCCACACTGCAATGCTGATCATCCCAATATGCAAACCTTAGTGAATCCTGTTCCTGCTCAGGACAGCCATGCCATGCTCTGCTCAGAAGAAGAAGGCAACAGTTTAAAGTGAGGCCTAAAAGCACAGTCTTACTTGCCTATTCTGTCTTCTGTCCAAGGTATCCTATTCCTCTGCCTGGAACACAAACTTTTCCTTTTATCCCTCCCCTATCCTATAGTCAGCTGCACCAGAGTTGAGCTTATTCCTAAATGAGCAGCAGGAACCCTGCATCCCACCTTGATGTGGAGCCTGGAGCTTGGGGCTCAGGGAACATTGTCTGCTTAGGAGGAACTTAAGTAGATCTGGGGGATGGGGAAGTCCAGTGTGCAGGAGTCAGATGGAACCTATGGGCTCAGGCTGAGAGGCCCCTTAGGAACCAGAACTAGGCAGGCACGGTGGTCTCCAGATGCACACCCAAGATCAGAGACCCTGATTCCTGGGAGCAGGGACAGATAACACAGAACCAAGCAGAGGGTCAAAGGCCTTGCACAGGAAGGCAGCAGAGTAAGAGGTCTAGGGTTTCTAGAACTCGAGTTGCTGCTCTGTTGCTCCTGCAACCCAGCTCTGAGACAGAGGCACCCTACCCAGATGAGGTAGACACCAGGAGCCTGGTGGAGGCACCAGTCCTCAAGCTATGGGTGTAAGGAGAAACTCTCTCCCATCATGTCCCTTGATCATGGCTCCCTGTGACCTTTAGAATGGACTTGACACTGCTCAGCCCTCTGTACATGGTCCTTTAATATCTGGTCTGTGCTCTCTCCTTGCTATTCAGGAATAGAGATGAACTCCCCACATCACTTATTCCCGGTAATTCTGTGCCAGCATTTCAGAAATGAGCACAATTGTAGATACATTTCAGCATTATATCATCACATTCATTATGCAAGAATATAGCCATAGAGAAAATTAAGGACTGAGCACTGAAAAGGGCTTGTGCCCAAACCTCAGTCTCCTGCAAGGAGGGGTTTCAGAAACATTCACAAGTATACAGCAGACAGACAGAGGCCCATGGAATCCTTCCAAAGGGTTTCAGCATTTCCCTTGACCCATACCATCAAGTCATATTGGATCTTCCAGACAATCTGCAAATTATTTCAAAGAAAGATGTAATTGTTGCAGAATAATCTGTGTTGTTTATTGATGAGTGGAAGAGTGTTTTTTCCTCCCCAAGTCAGATGATGTTGACCGTTTAGCTTAAAGGGAGGTGCGGTGTGAGCCTCAGACAATGTCATTATGTGTGGACTTGTCGATTAAGTCTGTTCTAAGTTGTCTTAATAAGGGTTTCCCTATCACAAAGATGTGTCTCATGAGTCATATCATCAACATTGCTTTAATTTTTACTTTGTCATCTCATAGCAAAAGGACAAGCCTTCCCCAAGCTGACAGAGGCAACTTAACCTAAAGAAAAATATCCCTGTTTGAAACACCAAGTATGCACAGGTCAGCAACAATTAAATTATGCCAACACCGAGGAGACCTGCATGTTGGAAAGATGCCCAGTGAGCAGGTTCTGCTTTGGGTTAGGCTGTGATGTGGATCATCAGGGACATTCTTAGAGGTGTTAGTAACATTCCATTCTGGTCATTGTGCTCAAGGTGGGTTTTCCTTGTGTCACAAATGCATGTAGTGACAAACGTAAGCCATTTCCAACTTACACCTCTCAGCTTGGACAGTGCTGCGAGTGAGTGGGTTAGATGGGCAGAAAGCTAGAAGCCTGGGCCTCTGAAGGCAGTGACAGCTGCACAAGTGGGTCGTCCAGGAACCTGACAGCACTGTAGATGCAGGATGCCCCCATGCTCTGTCCTCCTGTTGCCCATGGAGATCAGGGCTAACCCTGGAATAACTGTTGGGTTGTTAGCAGTCATGCTGACAGCCTTGGTATTGCTTATTCAGCTCACATTTTGCTCAAGGAGCAGAGATCTGGGAATGTCAGACAAGGTTTTTACCATAAAGTCCAGGGCAGAACCTGTGCACCACCCCAGATTTCACAATTAAGGCATATGGACCTGACCCAAAAGAAAAGCCCAAATTAACTGCCATTTGTTGCTGGATGGCATCAGGTCATGGCAGATATGGATGGCCAGCTCCTAGTACCACTGCCACACCCAAAAGCAAGACCACGGAAAAGGTGTGTCATCTAGAGAGAAATGGAAAGAATCTCAGCCTGTTCCCATCCTGTCTCTCACGGCTGGAGAAGGTGCTTGCCTTAGGGTCAGAAAATGTTGAAGTGCCAGCAGCACCTACCTCTGAGGAGAGCAAGGGTGAACTCGGCATTCCTGGGGGCGTCCTGAGGAATCAGCTGGAATTATGGAGAGACTGAGACAGATGGACCTTGGAATGTTGGCTCCTTACCTGCCTGGCCCCAATCCTAACTGGTCCCTGCACTGACCAGCTCCCACCAAGCACTGACCGGGCTCCAAGCCGTTTCAGAGCCATGGGGCTCACAAACCATGGGCAGCTAAATCCTAAATCCTTTTTCCCCCTTCTCAGAAATGACTTTTCTATCAATATTGAGAGTAATTAAAATTCACCTCCTAATACTGAATGCTAAGGACTAACGATCTTTCAAATAGACAGGATTTTATGAGCTAATTTTTAAGGGCATATTTCATCTTTAGACTCAATTATCCAGGTTTGATTTTGGCAATACTAATTTTCTAAAAATATTGTCTTTAAAAGGACAAGAGAAAAAGATCAGTGATAAATACTAAATACTTAGCATCTTAGAAAGTGGGGAAGAAGGTAGGCCTGGGAAATCCTGGAACTGCTGCAGATGGAGACCCTGTGCCCATGAAACCACCACCTTGGACTCAACTCAGAAGAAACAAGCATCCTTCCCAGGTCCTCACCTAGTGGATCTGCAGGTGCGCTGAGCATGCAAAGTCCCTGACAGGCTCCGGGCTGCAAGCTGCCTGCTTTTATCAGAGGCAGCTTTGCTGGCGGCATTACTCCTGTATTATCAGACCCTGGGATGCTGGCATCCGGTCCCAGCTTTTGGCGATGTCAGAAATCCCAGGGGCCCTGGTCCTGGCAGGGGAGCACCAGGCTCCTGTGGCGTCAGGCGTGGAGGGAGGTGAGCAGGCACCGTGGACTGAGTGTAGCAAATGGCAGTCATTTTAGGGAAGAAGCGAGCATTGGTGGTGGGTTCCATCCTTTTCCTCAAGGTTGGGCACACACTTCTTCCGGGGCCCTGGCTGGACCCTCACCAGCTGATCCATTTCAGGTGGAAGATGCTGTGAGCCTCTGTGGACACTCAGAACTGGAGGCTGTCTGCAGGCGATATAGCTGAGTCCACTTTATAGGGGAGACAAGTAAGGCCCAGAAAGAGGAGGGGGGTTCCCCACAGCCCAGCTTCTTACTCAGAGCAGGTCTGGTTGGGAAAGTTTTCCCCAGAGGACTGAATAGTTCAGAGAGAATAGGAATAGCCAGTCCTTCCATGGCTGACAGGGTCCCTGTGAATAGGGGAAGGCTGGGGGAGGGGAGGGGCTTCTGCGTGGCAGGTCGATTAGGGCAATAATGGGGGGGAGCACTCCAGATTGAGCATGTCTTGTGCCCAGCTTTCCTGAGCAGGTGCCTTGGCTGCTTATTCTGCAAAGTCACTGCCGCTTGGCCTTCCCAGGCTCTTTGTGGACCCTGCCTCACCCGCCACTGCCCCTGTTTGGTTCAGGCCACCTGCTCCCCACAGCCCCAGCACCTCGTCCACACTCCACTTCCACTTCATCACTTTGCTGACCAATTGAATCAAAATCCCAGCCTGTGTTTGAGCTCCATCCACAAATCCCATGTTCATTCCTGCCTGATGGGTTTGTGGACGGTTCTGGAGCTGGTATGACCTTTAGGTAGGATTAGGCAAAGAAAGTGAGTGAGACAGCACATAGAGGGCAAGTCCCAGAACACACCTGAGCAGGTGTCTATTAAGCCTCAGGCGTAGAGGACAAGTCCCAGAACACACTTGGGCAGGTGTCTGTCAACTTCAGGTGTAGAGGACAAGTCCCAGAATACACCTGGGCAGGTGTCTGTCAAGCCTCAAGTGTAGCGGGCAAGTCTCAGAACACACCTGAGCAGGAGTCTGTCAAGCCTCAGGTCCAGACAGGGTAGCTGGAGTGTGGGCAGACAGAGCTGGAGCTCTCAGAGTGGGGGACTGCCCAGGGCAAGCTGTAAACTGACAGCCTGTGCCCTGCCTCACATTCCAACTAAGATTTGAGAGGCATCTCAATTTATAAGCTGTGAAACAGTGTGTGTTTGTGTCCCAGCATCTAGGGATAAAATCAGATAGCACATTGAGGTGCCTGCACAATTCTTGGAATGCTGTAGAAACTCTGCAGGGAGTGACCCTGATTCCTGTCCACAGGGCCCCTCTCCTTCCCTTCCCTCCCTCACCTCCTTTTCTTCTTCCCTCCCTCCCTGTCCATCTCCTCCATTTCTATCTTCTTTCCCTCTCTCTCTCCCTACTTCCTCCTTCCTTCCATCTTCCCCATCTCTCCTTTTCTTCCCTCCCTTTCTCTTACTTTCTTTCATCCCTCCTGCCTCCCATCTCCTCTTTATCTCTTCTCCCCTGCTGCATCTATCTCTCCTTGTTTCCCTCTTCCTCCTTCACCACTCCCTCTCTTTCTCCTTCCTCTCCCCACTCTCACTCTCCTCCCACTTTCCTCCTTCCTTCCCTCCCTTTCCTCCACAAATAATTGAGTGGCCAAAGTACTGCTTTCTTTCCCCCCCAGTGCCAGTTCAGGAATATTCCACAGAGGTGGGTCTGATGCAAGAGATAGAGATAACAGTAGTGGACTTTCCTAGGCTCTTGAATTAACCGCCGTGTGCCTGGGTTTCCTGGTTCATAAGGCCTGGTGGTGATGTCTGTTTCATAGGACAGTTATGATATTAACTGTGTCTATGTGTAACCAAAGCCCAGTGCCCATGGCCAGTGCTCAAGGAGGGTGGGTGAGCAGTTTGGAGGGGCAGGTATACCAAGAAGCTGGGGTCAGGGGATTGGAATCCCAGCTGCTTCTCCTCCATTCTTCATGTGTCCTCAGTCTCATGGGACTGCCCTGCAAAGCTCTTGGACATGGCTCCCTCTGGGCCGGCCCTCCCTCCCCCACCCCCAGCCACCCCTCCCTTGGCCTCAGCTGCCAGCTGACTGGCCTCTGGCTCTGCCTGGGGTTTGTCCCCTTCTCAGGAGCTCCACTCCACGGCCCTGTCTTCTTTCCTGCATCTTTTATTTCCCCCTTTGCTGGCTCCTTCCCACATTTTTCTCATTTTAAAGCAAATAGAAAGGCAGAGTAGTCCCTTCCTGTAAGCCACGTGCCCTTCACAACCCAGCATGTTGAAGGATTGTCCTACCTGGACCCACCCTCAACTTGCTCAGCTGCAAGTCACCCTTCACTTTAGCTTGCTCCTCTCATGCCACCTCCCTGTTCCGCAAATCCAAACACCTTTCAGTCTTCACCCTGCCTTTTCCTCCAGTGGCCTTCGGAACAGCAGATGCCCTGTCCCCTTTATGTGCCAACTCCCCCTCCTCTCCCACCTTGATCTGTGGACTGGTGTTGATCCCTGCTCTGGTCACAGCCCTTTCCCAGGAGCTCTTATTGGCTCTGATTTGTGGAAGCCATGTGCTTCACTGGCCCTAGGTTCAACCTTTCTCCAAAGGTAGCTCTCACCCAATCTGCCCAATACGGGCTCCCCACCTTCTCAGGCTCTGTTTGCTCCACTCCTCTGGCTTTTTCACTTCTGTGAGAGGCTCCTTGACACTTGATCCTGGTCCTTGGCTGGTACCAAGAGGAAACTCAAAGCACTTGGTGGACTTGGTTGTATAAGTTGAAAATCAGAAGCCAAGGTGCAGAAAAATGAAACCCCACAGACCTGAGGAAGCCTGCACAGATCCAGCATGCTTTCCATGGGCTGTGCACAAAGATACTCAGAAGCTTTGTGTAAATCAGCCTTGTGTTGCCCACAGAGCAGTCCTGGACCTGCCTGTGGAGCCCTGGCCCTATGCATGATGGTTTATCTCCTTCTGTCTACAAAGGTAGCAGAAGATGGTAGCCTTTGCCAAATTCTCCCTTGAGGCCAGTCTGGGGTTCTTGCTTGCCAGGACATGGCTGGGAAGGGCATCTCTCAAGCTCACCATGAAGAGTTGACCTGGGCAGGAGAACTTGAACCTCATGATGCCACCAGCAGAGCTCAATCACTGCAGCCTCCTATTATGTCTGTTGTGCCCCCACCCTGGGCAATAAGTGGAAGGGTAATGACCAGGATGCTTCTTACAGTCCCACAAGTAGCCCCAGATAGGAGACATAGAACGTTGGATGTGCTGTCCTCCCCCATGTCCCAGAGGGTGACACTGAGAGGGGATTTGCTTGAGTCACACAGGGACAGTACATCCACATACCTGGTCACAGAAAGAACATGGGACCGTATGCCTGGTCACACAGAGACCTTGGGTTCACATGCCTGTCCACAAGAGAACACCAATCCATATGCATGGTCACACAAAGAACACAGGTCAATATGCCAGATCACACAGAGACCATGGGTCCACATGCTTGGCCACACAGAGAACACAAGATCCACATGCCTGATCATACAGAGAACACAGGTCCACATGCCTGGTCACAGAAACCACAGGAACACATGTCTAGTCACTGAGATCATGTGTCCACATGCCTGGGTCACAGAGACACCATGAGTCCACTACAACTTGGGAAAGGTCCACATGCTCTCTCACACTGTCCTAGAGCTGGGGGAGCATGAGTGAAGATCTGATGAGAGGTCTTGGGTGAATGTTCAGCTGCTATGGGAAGCCATCACCATCCTTCCTGGCTCACACAAGGAAGCTTCAGGCGGAATCCACCAGGCTCAGCTTGGAATACTTCAGGAAATAAGGCCCCCAGCCCCACCAACCCACCTGAGATGGCTGCATGGGGGTGCCCACTGCCAAGCTTTCCAGGCTCATCCTGTCACATCACCTCACCCATCCTGATTGGAAAGCCCCACAGCCTGGAAGGCCCAGGAATACCTGGTGTGCCATGGAGGCCTCAGGCCTAGAGGTGTGCAACACCTGAGGACCACTACAAAATTGGCTTCTTTTTGTCCCTTCAGCATGGGGAAGGAGTTACAGGAGCAGGAGGGAATAATGGTAATGTGTAGGCCCAGAGCTGAGAGGGCCCAGGCCCTCCCCCCATTCAGCTCTCCTGCTCTGTCTCTGCACCTCAGTTTCCACATCTGAGGATCTGTGCATGGATATTAATGAATATTAACACTGATAACCAAGGGCTGCTATGAGGGATAAGTAAACTTCTGTATGGAAAGCCTTTAGCATGGTGTCCAAGATGACCAGTACCAGATGCCTCTGCCCATTACTTTTGGTGAGGATGTTATCTCCTCATATTGATTGACAGAAGGTCACTTGATAAGCAAACAGCCTGTGAGCTAGTCTTCTTGGGCAAGAGGGGGAAGGAGGCTGAGGAGACTGAAGTGACTTAGGAGGTTGAAAACAAGGGAAGTGGGGTGTGGGTGTGGCAGGGCTGGGGTCAGTGGTAGAGAAGGACACACAAGGGAAGAACAGCCTGAATCTGTGGGAGGAAAGAAACAAACACTGTTATCCTTAGGATATAGATGAACACTTATCATAGCTGGGGGAAGGGAATGGAGAAATGTAAATCAAATCCATGGTGGAATGCAAGGAGTATGTGTTGGGACAGAGGTAAAATCAAGGAGTCTGGGGGCACCAGGAAGGTCACATCCCCAAGACCCTGTGTAGCGTTCCTGCCTGAGACTGAAGCTACATCAGAACAACAGACAGTGCACCCCAACTGTCCCATACTCTAAGGACAACAAGCAACAAGTAAGAGGAAAGGAGAAGATGGAAGAGGCCCTACTGAAGCACCTTGTGAAAGGAGGACCTGAACTGGGAGTGTAGCAGAGATGGAGAAACCCTCTAATAAACCAACATCCACCCCAAACTCAAGCTACCATTGGAGGAATTTGAAGACTGTGGAACACTGATGCTCACCATAGCAAAAAAACCCCTCAAATCCAACCCAAATCCTCTTTATATTAAGTACTCCCCACCCCTGAAAAAGCCTATGAAGAGAAAAGAATGCTCATTTCCAGGGAGAAAGAAAAAGACATGCTACCTACTCTTCTGTCCTGCTAAAATGTCTGTTTTTCAACAAATCATTATGAGATATATGGAGAGAGATTATTTCCAAAAGCACAATTGTTGGAACCTAAGATATGATGCAGATGTTGCAATTTTCTGGTAGAGAATTTAGATTAACTGTGATAATTTATGTAAAAGTGTCTAATGAAAAGATGGAAAACATGCAAGATCAGATGGGAAATTTCAGCAAAGAGATGAAAACTAAAAATAATAACCAAATGATAGAAAACAAATACAGTACACCATTAACAGAGACGAAGAATGCCCTTAACAGGCCTATCATAGAATTAACACAACTAAGGAAAGAATGAATGAATTTGAAGATATGTTCATAGTAATTACTGGACAGTATTAACTGAAATACGAAATAGGAAAGCACAAAGAAAGGAGAGACAATAACAAATGGGTGGGGGCAGAAAAAATATTAAAAGAAATAATGTGGGGCAAATGATGGAAATAATTTTGGCAATGGTCTAGCATCACAGTTTCTTGAGGCAGCAATATCAGTTGAAGCTAACAAGAAATTACCAAAGAAACTAAAAGGAAAAAATGAGGAATAAAATGCCCACAGGGACTTTGGAAAGCTTCCACATGTTCCTGGCACTCTAGGAAGGTGCAGAATTGTGCAGTACCAAATAAAATAAAAAAGCCTGAGAAGATGCTCTATTCTCACTTCAGACTGACCTTGAGGCTATTCACAAGCAAGAAGTGAAGTCTGAGGCATAGTTGTAAACTACTTGCCAGAATGTTGAAAACATGCCCAAGCACACACAGCATCTCTTGGCAAGGCCTGGGAGACTTATTGATTCAAAGCATTTAAGGAAAGCTCTGTCCAATTATTAGCTAAACACTAAGTTATCCAAACAGAGGCTTCACTGGCTGCACAAAACAAGACACACAGACTTTACAGAATTAGTCCAGGAAAGTGACTAAACAAACATCATTTTTGTTACTAGAGACAAATAAAGGCATTTTATAAAGTTCAAAGTTTTAGTCCATCAGAACAACATGAAAATTGTAAACACGTATGCACATTATATATCACAAGAAAGAAAGAAACAAACAAAAAAAGCAGAAGAATTGGAGAAAGAAATGGAAAATTCAACAGTAATATTTGGAGACATCAATACTCTACTTTCAAGATAGAACAACCAGGAGGAAAATACACAAGAAAACAGAAAACTTTTGAACAACACTTTAAACCCGCTAGACCTAGCAGAAATTTATGAAACAGTTCACCCAACAACAAAGAATACACATTCTTCTCAAGGGCCCATGAATATACTCTAGGAAAAGTGATAGATTATGAAGCAACTATCATTAAATTTAAAAGTATGAAATAATGCAAAGCATGTTCTCTAATGCAGTGGAATGAAATCATTAACCAATCAATATCTAAGGGAAATTTGAAAAACTCATAAAACAGTAAAATTAACTACATGTATCTGAATAATTTGTGGGTAAAAGAAAAATTATAAATTAAATTAGAAAATACTTTGAGATGCATTAAAATGAAAACACAATGTACTAAACCCTATGGGATGCAGCTAAAGCACTACTTGGATGGAAATTCATTGCTGAAAAAAACGTATATTTTTAAAAAAGAATAATGACCTCAAATATAAACCTTAAACTTTCACCTTAAGAAACTGGAAAAAAGATGACCAAACTAAACACAAACTGGGCAGAAAGAAGTGACTAATAAAGATGAGAGTGGAAAGAAATGAAAGAGAGAATAGAAAAAATGTATCAATGAAACCAAAAGTTGGTTCTTTAGAAAGATCAACAAAATTGACAAACTTTTATCTAGATTGACCAAGAAAAAAAAGAGAGAAGAATCAAGTATTAATATCAAAAATGAGAAATGTGACATCATGACTGATCTTTCAGAATTGAAAAAGATTAAGGGAATGCTACATCCAAGTGCATGCCAAAAAAGTCAATAACTAAGATGAAATAGACAAATACTGAGAAAGACCAAAACTACTAAATCTGACTGAAGAAGAAATAGAAAGTTTGAATAGACTTCTAAAAAGTGAAAAGATTAGTAATCCAAAGACTTCCTAAAAAGAAAACCCTCAGACCAGATGGTTTCACTGATGAATAGGAAGAAATAACACCAATCATTCACAAACTCTTACACAAAGTAGAAGTCCCTCCCACTTTATTCTATGAGGCCTGTGTTACCTTAATACAAAAGCCAGGCAAATATATCACAAGAAAATAAACTGTAGACCAAACTATACCATGTAAGAATCCTCAACGAAATACTAGCGAATGAAATCAAGCAACATTTAAGTTGGATAATACACATAACTAACTTAGGTATATGCCAGGAATGCAAGCTTGGTTTCAAATGCAGAAGTCAGTTACAATAATAGAATTTTAATAGAATAAAGGACGCAAACCTCATGATAATATCTATACATCCAAAAATATCATTTGAAAAAATGCAACACTTTTCTTCATAATACCACTCAATGGAAAGGAATTTTCCTGATTTGATAAAGATCGGCTACAAAAAAAAATTCCGTATTAAAGTTAAAATCATAATTAATGGTGAAAGACAAGATGATTTCTCCTTAACATCAGGCACAAGACAAGGAAGGCCATTCTTGCCATGTCCATTCAATATTGCACTGGAGGTTCTACTCAGGGAAAATAGGCCAAAAAAAGAAAAAAAGACATTTAAATTAAAGATGAAGTAAAACTATCTGTACTTATAGATGACATGATCTTATATATAGAAAACTCTACAGAATCCACTAAAAACTGTTAGAAATAATCATGAGTTCATAAAGATTGCAAGATATGAAGTCAATTGTTTCTCTGTGCAGTTATAGTGAACAATCCAAAAGTGAAAATAGAAAAAATTCCATTTATAATAGCATCTAAAGGAACAAAATGCCTAAGGATGAATTTAAACAAGGGAGTTCAAGACATGAACACTGAAAACTCTCAGACATGGCTAAAAGAAATTTAAGAAGAACTAAATAAATGGGAAGACATTTCTTGTCCATTGATTGAGTTAACATTGTTAATATGGCTATTCTTCCCAAAATGATCCACAGATTTGAAGCAATCCCTGTCAAAACTCTCACCTGGAATTTTTGCAGAAATTGACAAGCTGATCATAAAATTCAAATGGAAATTCAAGGGACCTGGAATAGCCAAAACAATCTTGAAAAAAAAAGCAAAGCAAAAGTAATTAAGACAGTGTGGCACAGACATATGGGTAGAATGGAACTAGAGTTCAGAAGCAAACTCATACATCTATGACCAACTGATTTTTGCCAAGAATGCCAAGACCAAACAATAGGGAAAAATTGTCTCTTCAATAAACCGTGCTGGAACTACTGGATAGCCATATGCTAAATAAAGGAATTGGATCCCTACTTCACACCACAAACAAAAATTAACAAAATGGACCAAAGATCTAAATGTAAGAGTTAAAACTATAAAATTCCTAGAAGAAAACATTGGATTCTTTAAGTGGCCCCCAAAGCTCACAACAAAAGAAAACAGACTACCACTGGGACAGGGGCAGAGGTGGTGGAGACTAAAAAACGCAGTGACTCCTCAGGGCTGCAGGAACAGTTAGCTGAATGGCAGTATTTGTTGAGCAGACCAGGGAAGTTCAGCTTTGGGAAGCTGCTGGGGACACTTTTGGTGGCCTTCCAGGTCTCCTCCCCTGGACACTTTAGAGCTGGTCTGTGCCCCTTTCATGGTCCCCAATCGTGCCATGCCTGGAAAATATTGACTTAGGAATGTCCTCCCTGGGGTGACCCTCCTCCCAGAATTTTCTCTTGGAGGCAAAAGCAGTGTGGGACAACAAAAGCAGTGTAAAAACTATACAGGCAGAAGATCTGAATAAAGGCCTGCCAGCTCCAAAAACACAAGAGAGGGAGGTTTGTCTCTTGGGAAACTGGGACAACCAAACTCCTGTAAACAGAGGAGCTCCAAATTGAACTAACAAGTGAAAGCCCAGCCAAGCCAGAGGCCCAGAAAGATGGTAAAAACCTGCGCCCAGCATTCACCTTGGGTAGACCTTCTGGATAGGATGGCTGAAGTGCAAGAAAACCTATCTTATTCCCAGATGGTTACAAAACCAAGAACATACATCTCAGGGAATGAATACCAGAGTTAACATTTTAAAATATTAAAATGTGCAGAGTGCAGCAAAAGATTATAAGACAAAGAAGCAGTATATGATGGTGTATCCAAAGGAAGAGGATAAAATTACAGAAAGCACCAATGAAGAAGGTGAGAATGTGAACATAATAAACAAAGCCTTTACAAAAAACCGACATAGAAATGCTCAAAGAAATTGAAGAAAGAATAGAGAAAGAACTAAGGGATGCCAGGAAAACAATAAATGAACAATATGAGAGAATCTCAGTACAAAGATAGAAATTTTAAAAAGGAACCAAAAGAACTACTGAATTGAAGACTACAATAACTAAAATGAAAAATGCCCACCTGGATTTCAAGGGAGCTGGCAGAAAAGGGAATTAGTGAACTTGAGGACAATATACTTGAAATGAGTCAGGTGGAAGAGCAGAAAGAAAAATAAATATTAAAAGTGAAATGTCCTCTGGGACAGCATCAAGTGCTCCCAGAAGGAGAAGAAAGAGATAAAGGAGCAGAAAGAATATTCAAAGAAATCATTCAGAGAACTCATGAAACTTAGCAAAAGAAGTGAATATGGGGCGGGCCGCGGTGGCTCAGCGGGCAAAGTGCTTGCCTGCTATGCCGGAGGACCTCGGTTTGATTCCCGGCCCCAGCCCATGTAACGAAAACGGAGAAACAAAATACAATAAAACAAGAAAATGTTTAAAAGATGTTTCCCTTTCTTCCTCTCTTCCTTCCTTCTATCCTTCCTTCCTTCTCTCTGTCTTTCCTTTAAAAAAAAAAAAAAAAAAGAAGTGAATATGCACATCCAAGAATCTCATAGAACACCAAACAGTATAAATAAAAAGAAAAATACACTCCATCATATCTTGATTATAGTATCAAATGCAAAGGTCATGGAGAAATTTCTGAAAGCTGCAAGAGAAAAGCAATCTGTTATATTCAAGGGATTTCCAATTAGATTGAGTGCTGATTTTTCATCAGAAACCATGGAGGCAAGAAGGCAGTGAGCTGAAATACTTCAAGTGCTGAAGAAAAACAATTACCAGCCAAAAAGTCTATATCTGACAAGACTTCTTCAAAAATTAGGGAGATATTAAAACATTCTCAGACAAATAAAAGCTGAGGAGTTCATTATCATAAAAGTTGCCTTAGAAGCAATACTAAAGGGAGTTCTTCAGACTGAAAGGAAAGGACAATAGACAGTGGTTGAAAGCAGCATAAGGACATAAAGACCGATGATAAAAGTAATAATTTGGCTAATTATAAAAAACAATGTCATTGTATTGTTTTGTTTGTATGTAACTCCACTTGCTACTTCCTATGGGTACTAATGCAAATACACAAAAAGTAATGATGGATCTAGATTTTTGGACATAAAATGTACAAAAAATAAGCGGTAACAAGTACAAAAAATGGTGGTGGGGGAGAGAACCTCTTTTTATTGTTCAGATGTGGCCCCTCTCTCTGTAAGCCTAACTCTGCAAATAAACTCATTACCCTTCCCCTGACATGGGATGTGACTTTCAGGGATGTAGGTCTCCCTGGCAACATAGGACATTAGCCCCAGGGATTATCCTGGCCCTGGCACCATAGGATTGAGAATATCTTCTTGACCATGAAGGGAAAAAGAAATGAAATGAAATAAGGTTTCAGTGGCTAAGAGATTTCAAATAGAGTCAAGAAGTCATTCTCGAGGTTACTCTTATGCACACTTCAGCCAGATGTTACAAATTGCCATGATATGCTAAGCTCCAACCTACCATATTCCTGAAGACCTTAAAGAAAGCCCAGGGCTCTGTCTAAGACTAGAGAAATGTTTTACTCATTAAATTTATTTTCCACACACTTAAAACCTCCAGGTTGTTCCCAAGTCAGATAAGTCCTGAAACTTAGAGGTAACAGTCTCTCAGAATATCAACCAGTTGCATTCCCCTACTCCATAATGTTGACATCCCTTTTCAGCACGAAGAAGTGAGAATGGTCATTGTCCAAATATCCCTGAAGATTGAGAGAATGATCAAATGAGAGGGAGGAGTTGTAACAGAGAAGTTATGATTTAACAAATGATTATTACTACTGAATCATTACATAGACATTTCTTTTTAGTTTTAAGTGTATTAGAACAATCAGAAAGAAATACCTGAAATTGTGGAAGTGTAACCCATACTATACTTTGAAATTTGGTCTATAACTACTTGCTAAGCTGAACTATTTGCCATAATTACTTGTAAACTGAACTTTGAAACATCATTTTTCTGTATATATGTTATATTTCACAATAAAATAAAAAAAAAATAAAAGCTGAAAGGAACAAAACCTGGAAGAGAAGGGAGAGAACAGCAGATGCTGCTATGTGCCTTGGCATATAGCATGGGAGCGAAGGATCACCAGCAGCCAATCTCCAGGAAGGAAACATCACCTTGTTTTGGATATTTTTATGACCTCAAAACTGTAATCTTCTAGGCTAATACATTTACATTGTTTCAGCGGAAAAAAATGGTGAGGGGTGACAGAGGGGTATAGGAAAAGTATATACACATGGCATTAAAGTTGTTTGTATAAAATCAAATATGATTGTTATATATTTATGATGGTAAATTTTAACTACAAGCAAAATAAATGAAAAATGTAACCATCTAGAAATGGGAAGGCATTTATTTGGCACAACACAAAAGAGCCAATTAATATAAAATAGGCTTTAATGGAAGAAAGGGGCAAAAAAAGTATAAGACTTAGAGTCTAAACAGCAAAATGGCAGAAAAAAGTGCTGTAGGACCAGTAATGACTTTAAATGTAAATGATTCTGCTGTCTTCATGGCATGTAAATATCTTGATTGATTTACCTTGGGATTTGATTTCTTTCAGGAGTGTAAGGCCTTGTGTTTGCAGGATGGTTGTACAGCAGGGAGCAGGGCACAGGGTGGAGCACTCAGTGCGGTGATTTGTTTCAGGGCAGGTGTGGGCGCAGGTTGGGGATGTTGCACTGATGCTTGTGAATGTGGGTGCCCAGCTGTCAGGGAGGATATAGCTGTGTGGATGCACCTGTCTGGGGAGTGTAACCCTGGTGTGCACTGGTCTAAGGCTCGGGGCCCTTTGTGCACATGCGCAGAGCTATGGAAGCAGGTCGGCATTATGTCTTTGTGGATTAGGGGCAGATGTGATCCACCTGTGCAGTCCCATAGGCTCTGCCACTCTGTGCCTCTGTGCCAGGCCCCAGCTTTCTGCCTCTCAGTTCCTCGGCCTCTGCAACTGGAGCTGCCGCGTGTGGTGCAGGAGGCTCTCCCAGGTCAGCCGCACTCCCGAATAACCGCCTCAGTTGCCCGCCTGTCCTTTCTCTCACTTTTCCATGGAGCAAGGCTAGTCTCGAGCTACTTTAGTCAGCCATCTTTCTGGAAGTCCAAAATACTTTTTAATGATAATAAATACCCAGTGTTAGCAAGGGTTCAAAGAAATGGGTACTCCTTCACACTGCTGGAGGAGGGTGAATTAGCACAGTTATTTTGGAGGAATATATGTCAATTCAGCAAAGTCTTGGAAATGTACACACTCCACAATTTACTTCTAATAATAAATGCCAGGGAAATAATGAAGAAGGTATATACAGATTTAATTACTTGGTTGCATGTTATGTAATTGCTTATAAGAATAGGAACAGGAGCAACATAATGGTGGACTGGTTAAATAAATTATAGTACAGAATGCAATGGAATACTGAAAACAATGGTGTACATGGATGGATTCCTATTGACACAGAAACATGTTCACCCTATTTTATTAAATGACAAAAGCAGGTCATAAAGAGTGCAGTACGATGCCATATTTGTTTTGAATAACCTGCCCTGTGTCTACATGTATGTAGAAAACAACAGGAGGGACAGCCTGTACAGTGATGCATTGGCAATCTCCGGGTGGTGAAAGGGTGGATGATTTTCAAAATGTTTATGCCTGTTTTCACATTTATTTTCCTGTAATGAATGTGTACTACCTCTGTGATTAAAAAAAAATTAAAGGATAATTTAAAAAGCATGGTTTGCTGAAATTTGACCTGTGATGTGAGGGTAAGATGCTCCTAGAGGCATCTATTTCGTTTTGTTCCTTCCGACCTGAATAAGTCAATCTCACAGCTGTTTTCCTAAAAGTGCCATAATGATGAACACTGGACCATTTATCTGGAAAGCACAGTTTTCCTGATTTTCTACTAGAGATGATTTAGGCTTCCTGACTGAGGAAGGGAGCCATTTTTCCAGGGCTGAAGGTCGGTTAAAAAACTGTCCTGAAAGGCTGCACTGTGGTGGGGAAGTCCTCAGGGATGCTTCAGGGTGAAGAAAGAAGGAATCAGGCAGAAACACAGGCAAAAGAGTGACTGTGGATGGTCAGGTCTCTGTTTAGTCCCTATTTCAATTCCCTATTTCAATGCATCTTAGAGGTGGAGATCACAAGAGGACCTGAAACCTTGGTGTACAGATTGTAAGATGGTGAGACATTTCAGAATAGAAGGGTTAAATGGGTAATCATGCCAACGTTAAACTGTTAGACCAACCTCACAGCTATAGAAATAGAGGCATCTGAATGGAAAGAATTGTAAGCAGGAACTCAAACAGATATTTGCATAGGATGTTCATGGCCACTTTATCCAAAATTGCCAAAAGATGGAAGCAACTCAAATGTCCATCAACAGATGAATAGATAATAAAATGTGGTGTATATAGATATAATGGAAAATTATTCAACCATAGAAAGGAATGACGTCCTGGTACACACAACAACATGCTGAACCTTGAAGACAACATTTTGAGTGAAATAAGTCAGATACAAAGGACAAATATTGGATGAACTCTTTGTCTTGAAGCAATCAGCATAAGTAAACTCATAGAATCAGAATCCAGAATATAGCTTACTAGGGGATGGGGGTGGTGAGGACAGGGAATGAAAAGTTAATGTTGAAAATGTCCTAGGTTCTAATTGGGAATGATGGAAATGTTTTGGTAATGGATGGTGGTGATGTTAGCACAACATTGCAAATGCAATTAATAGCATTAAAATATATATATCCGAATATGATTAAAAAAGGAAATGGTAACAGAAAAAAAATTGAAAAAAGAACATATAAAGAACTCTTACATCTCAAGAATATAAATGTCAATAACCAATTTGAAAAAAAGGGACAAAGGATCTAAAAAGACATTTCTCCAAGAAAGATACAAATGGTCAATAAGCACCTGAAAAAATGCTCTGCATCATGGTAATCAGGGAAATGAAAATGAAAACTACAATAAGATAACCGAGCTCACACACTAAGAAGGTTAGAATAAAAATGTCAAATAGTAACAAGTGTTGGCAAGGATGTGGTTTAATTGGAACTCTCATAAACTGCTTGTGATAATGAATAACAATGTTGTCACTGTGGGAAAATGTTATTGTGTTCATCAAACAAATGCACTTAGAGTTACCATATAATGTAGAAATCCCACTCCTAAGTATATACAAAAGAGAAATGAAAGTCATGTATAAGCAAAAAACATATACACAAATATTCATGGCAGCATTATTAGTGAAAGCTGAAGGGTGGAAACACCCTAAATATCTCTCAAGTAACAAATGGATCAGCAAAATGTGGTGTACTCAAATAATGGAATATTATTTGGCCATAAAAAGGAATGGAGTTGATGCATGCTGCAACATGGATGAACCTTGAAAATTGTATGCTCAATGAAAGAAGCCAATCACAGAAAGCTACATATTATATGATTCCATTCATATAAACTGTCCAGAACAGGAGCATCTACAGGTGTTAATAGGTTGGTGGTTGCTTAGGGCTTGGGCAGAGCACAGGGGAAGCGCTGTGACAGCTAAAGGGTGCAGGCTTTCTTTTTCAAGTGATGAAAATGTTCAATGAAAATGTTTATCTTGGTGTTGGTTGCACATATCAGTGAATATATTAAAAACACTGAATTGTACACTTTAAATAAGCACAAATATGAGAGCTAAAGGTATAAAACATATAGGAAAAACTATGCAAGGATATCATTAAAATTTTAGGATAGACAAAGATTTATTACACAAGACACAAAAGGTACCAGTGTAAAAATAAAAATGGACAAAACAGGTCTTCATCATAATTAGAAACCCTTTTCTCCTAATGGATACACAAAATAGGGTCCATCAATGCAACAGTATGATGCAGCAACAAAAAAGAACAAACTGCTGGCACATATTAAAACATGGATGAACCTCAAAACATCAGGCTATGTGAAATGTCAGATGCAAAAATCCTAAAATTGCATATTATTGTGTTTGTATTAAATGTCAAAAAAGGCAAATGTACAGAAACAGAAAGAAAATTAGGGGATGTCTTTATCTGCAGGAAAGAATGGGGACTGGCTATTAATGGATGCAAGGGATCTTTTGAGGGTGACAGAAGGAAGACTCCAGTCTTTCAAGGTTCAATCCTCTCTGGTTTCTGCCTGGTTTTGGTCACTGCCCAGTGTCTGAAATGGTTGCAGTTTTTAAAAATATCTATTCTGGAGTTATTAGTTGCTGTCTCTGTGAGGGTTGGTTTGATACAATCTAGTCCACCCCACGGAACTTGAAATAACCCACTGACTTCATCCTTAAATCTTCTTCTCCTAAATATCCCTCAATAAGCATGTATTTTATTCTAAAACAGGAAAGAAGAGTTTGAATTGCAGCTTGAAGAGAGGCAGGAGTTCGATGTTGTTAGGTTGGGATTCTGATGCTATGGTGGATGCACGGACAGAGGCAGGATGGTGGAAAAGGGAGGAAAAGTGATGAGTTTGCTGTGGACATGCCAACAACAAAATACAGTGCTTCAATGATGAGTTGATTTGGAAAAGTCTGTAATGACATGTAAATATTCACACAATATCATTTAAACAGAAAGAAGCAGATTATAGAATGATATGTACAATGTGATTCCATATTCATTAAAACTTATGAATGTGTGTGTGTGTATATATATTCAGACAAGACTGAATATACCAGAATATCAGAATATCCTCTGGATGGAATTAAGAATGTTTTAAAATTTTTTTCCTCTTTTTTACATAACTATATATCCTGATTTATTACAATAGTGAAAAGAAACCTTATGGTTCTTATTGGGCCATTTCCACAATACAGAGGGTCTTTGGCGGTCAGTTGTGGACCTCTTTGGGGTGAGGGGTCCTCCATGGTTGCCTGATGCTCACCTTGGTACACATGCTTCCCCCAACTTCAGGTATGGCCTCAAGTCACTTCTCTGGAAGCTCTCCCTGCAACCCTGTTCCTCTGGGGTCAGAGCACAGAGACGGGTGGAGTTGAAACATCTGCACGTCCAAGCCCTGGCTTGAGGCCACCTGCTGGGCACAGCCTCCTGTACCCTCCAGTGAAGCCCAGAGGCTCCATGTCGTATTTCAGCTCTGCTCTGGTTCCCACTCAAATTCCTCTTCTGCCTTCCCCCTTTCCACAGGGACATGAGGTTTGTTTCTGATTAGGGAAAAGTAAAGAGAATTATCACCATTCCCTGACTAACCATGTCGCAAAATGCCTCTACTGGCTTTCCAGAGTGGGTGTGAAGATTCAAGTCTGGAGATCAGCTTGCGCCCTTCTTTCATTCCATCAACTCATATTCCTTGGGTGCACACAGTGGCCTGGTGTGGGGGCAGTGTCCTTGCCCTCAGAGAGCTTACGATCTATGAGGAGGGGGTGATGGAGGTGCTTGGAGGGGGCAGCGGGTATGTCTGGGTCATGTGGGCCTCGTTCAGAGAAGTCAGCGGCCTCTCAAGAGCCAAAGGCCAATCTCTCAAATGGATCTCTTGTGCTGGCCCCTCCAAAACAGGCACACTAACCTGCAAACCTGACCCTTGGGGAACCTGTGTGCCAAGGGGAAAATGAGCTGTGGCCACAAGGATCCCACAAACCCAAATCTTCCCCAATAGCCAGGGTCTGACAGGGCTAGCTGAGCTTGTGTTTGTGATGGAGGAAGAAGGAAAGGAAAGAAGCAGCAACAGCCACTTTTCACAGTGGTTATCTTTGTTTCCTAGAAGGCAACCACCTTGCAATATAGTACCTTAGGAAGTGCTGAAGGTGGGAAATACCACTCTTGGTAATTTCTTTAGAGATTTTCGTAGCCTGTTCCTTGCTTTGGGAACTCAGAAGAATAAACGCGTTTCAGACTTTCCGGCCGTCTCCCCATCTTCCCTAAACATGGGCACAGCACTTTCTCCAACCCCCTAGCTTTTCTTCTCCCAATGAGCCAGGGCCTTGCAGGTTTGGGTGTGACCCTCCCTCCCTGCCTTCTTCCTGGTTATCTGCCTTTGCCTTCCTCCTGTGTGTGCATGTGTATGGGGGTGGAGGGGGGAGTTGGCCTAAAGCCCCCAACCTTCCTTCCTTTGTTCACACCCACCTGCCCACATGTCAGGTGTTGTGGGGCACACCAAAAGAGAGACCACATAATTCAAAACTGCAAGCCAATTTGGAGCCTTTATTAGCTGGCTGGCGACTGCTTCAGAAACTTCCAAGAAGGAAGATTCAGAGAGCAGCCCCCAGAGGTTTTCAAGGTGTGCTTATAAAGGCTAAAATCATGTTGTGGTTTTGCAGTTGCTAGCAAGCAAGTGTATCATAGAAGCAGAAAAATGTCGTTAGCTGTTGCCAAAACACATCCTGTTCTCTCAGTTCCCCAATATTGGTTATTGTTTAACTCTTGGGGACATTTCACCCCAATCCTGTGGGAATTTTCTCTGCTTGGGCCTGATTGATTGCTCCTGCCTGGGCCTGACTTATTGCCCCTGGCACTTCACATCAGGTAGAGTCTTGTTCAAGGAAGCTCAGGCAGTTACAGACTGCCCCCTGCTCCCCCCTCCACTCCCATACACATGCACACACAGGAGGAAGGCAAAGGCAGATAACCAGGAAGAAGGCAGGGAGGGAGGGTCACACCCAAACCTGCAAGGCCCTGGCTCATTGGGAGAAGAAAAGCTAGGGGGTTGGAGAAAGTGCTGTGCCCATGTTTAGGGAAGATGGGGAGACGGCCGGAAAGTCTGAAACGCGTTTATTCTTCTGAGTTCCCAAAGAAGGAACAGGCTACGAAGTGAAAGGGCTCCCCGCTGTCCAGGCGAGAGGTGGCGGCAGCCCCAGGCTGCTCTTCATTGCCGGGCCCCATGAGGTGCGGCTTCAGGATGCAGGGTCCTTTCTCCCCATGCGGAGTGCGCCCCCATGAGGGAAAGCTCTCCCTGCAGCCGCTGCCTCCTCCCAGGCTGCATTGGGAGTCATAGATGCGGGGGCCCTGGGAGCTCTGGGTTCCGGCTTGAGGCTCAGCCCCAGCAGACAGTCATCGTGGGACGTTCTGACCACAGCATGTCTGAGCATGCAAATGGGAGGGCTGGGCATGGGCACCTCGAAGATGTCCAGCAATAGCTGCACGTGGGGCGGAGACAGCTGTAGGTAATGGTGGATGCGCAGGATGCTGGCGAAGATGCAGCCACAGGATGCTATGGTCACAGAGAGGGCCCCCCCAAAGCCAGAAACAGGTCTGCTGTGAAGGCCATAATCTCGTGGGCAGCTTCTTGGGGGGCATCTCACAGAAGGAGTGGTCAGTCCGGTTGGAGCAGCACAAGGGCAAGTGAGGTGTGAGACAGGTGCATGCAGCTATTGGCTGGGCTGGTGGCCCCATAGCCTTGGCCAGGACTGTGCACACTGGGCCCCCTTCAGGGTCTGTGCACTCAGCAGTGGCCAGATGGCCTGAACTGTGGAGGGTCATGACAGAGAAGAGTACATAAGAAAAAAAGCTGGGTCACACAGTCCCCATAGGAGATGGATTTGCTGGTCGGTGTCACCCAGGAGCTTGGGCAAGATCTGAGGGTGCAAAGAATGTCCATCATGCCAGGTTGACCAGGTGGGAGCACCTGGGTGTATGCTGGGCCTGGCTGGAGCCTACGGGAGCTGTGATGAGTAAGTTTTCCCAGAGGCTGCCACACAGAAGAGGAGGGAGATGGCGAAGAGGGCATTTCTGAGAGCCCAGAAGGAGGGTGGGGTGGGAGAGCGGACGCCCACTCCCTGGCGCGATGTGGACCAACTGTGGCTACTTCAGACCCCAGACCTCCCTGTGGTGGCCAGTTGAGGCTGGACCTCACTGAAATCACACTCCTGCATGGCTTCTTCCCCTTCCATCCAAGCCTCTGTGAAGTAAATCATGGACACAGAGCACTCGTCTTGGGCTCTGCGTCTAGGAACCCCCACAGGACCCTTGCCTCCAGCAGTGATGGCTAAATGACAAGTGCCAGTGATTTTTATCTGAGTAAAATATGAATGACTAAATAATAAACAAGATAACTTCACATAGTGATTAACGTTTTAAAGGAAATAAACAGAATTACTTGATGTAACTAGTGGGAGGAAAGGTTTTAGAAAAAGTGCAGAAAGAATTCTCCAAGGTGAAGTGGCAGAGGCGAGTGAGGGCCTGGCAGGCAGGTGGACAGAGGGAGAGCTGGACATGGGTACTGGAACAGGGGGGAGAGGGACAGGTAGGGGGCTAGAGGGGTGGAGCTGGCTCACAGTGACCTTGGAGACCTGTAAGGAGTGCGATGAGGAACAATTGCGCAGCTGCTTTCTGGATGAAGATGTGGGGAAAGGAGAGGGTCACTGGGCGGTGATTTGCTGGTCTTCATCCTCTTTCTTAATCCTGCAGGTCATGCTTCCCTCTTCCCCATTCAACCACACTTACTAGAAAAGAGCATAAATGAGACCATAAAACCTGCCTTACAAATCTAAAGTGATTCAAGTCATATAATCTATGCTTTATATTAATAAATGAATTACATTAGAAATTAAGCATACAGAGATAATGGGAAAACACTCAAATATTTGGAAACTAAATAGCACATGGTTCCAAAGATATCACAAAGCATGTTAAAAAGCATTCTGAATTTAATGAAAATGGAAGCACAACCTATCAAATTTTGCATGATGCTGATGAAGTTCATAGCACTATACCCCATAGTACAAAAGAAGAAAGTACAGGCCAGATCATGTGGAATTTGTAACTCACCATGTACCTGCTGTGAACACCCAGAGGGTGGAGCTCAGGAGCAGGTGTGCTGGGGTCTTGTGACAGCGCTGACTGGGACCTGCTCACTCTCCTCGCCCTGTTTGTCCCCCACCTTTGCAAGGGCCGAGAGGTGCACAGGCTGCTGACTGGAGCCCAAGCTGTGCCCTTGCAGAACTGGGGTGCTAAAGGTGCAGCAGGGCAGAGTGCGGGCTCTGCACTCCAGGAGGCTCACCTCCGAGGGTCACACAGGGGCCATGCAGCGACCACCCCCATACCTCCTTCTCCTCTACGCACGCGACCGTCCCGGTGCAGGCACAGGTGACCAAGTCCTCCTCTGGCCCCTGCAGACCAAGTCTACGCTGACGTCCAGGGCACACTCAGCCTGCGCATCAGCACGTTCACTGCGGGGCTTCCCGCCCCAGATTCACAGGGAGCTGGGTCGCCACCTACAGCTCCTGCAGCCAGAGCAGCTCCTTTCAAAGACCTTGACCTATTCTGGAGGCGAAACCACAGTGCCTGTTGCCCTCTTACCGATCAGCCTCACAGGCGGGGCCGCGAGTAGCAGAGCCCAAGAGCTGGGAGAGTCTTGGGGCCCCTCAGCATTTCACTGAAATAGTGAAAGACATGAAGGACGCGAAGGCAGGGGCATGTTTTCCACAGTAAAACTGTCTATGCAGAAACACTGAAAAAATTAGGAAAGATAGTTCAAGAGCCAACTGAAAGGGCAGATGCACAGACAGCTATTGACAGTTAATATACTCCCTGTCCATAGAAGTGTCCCCAGTCGCTTACTGTCTAAATAGAAGATGTTCCCATTTTCATGAGAGATAAACAATATCCTTAGCCTGATGAGAGAGAAGTTGGAACCTTGGGAGTAAAAGCTCTGATTCCTTTCGTCTGGGGCCTGCTGTCCTTTAAAGGATATCTGCCCAAGGTGGACGCCGGGTCACTGGGGAGGAGGGATGGCCGAGCAGCCAGAGTGGCCCTCAGGGAGCAATTACCCCAGCTGGAGGTAAACAGGGCCTTGTGGGTGCCGTATCCAGGGTGTGGCGGCTGGGTCAGGACCTGAGGCAGTAACAGGGCAGGACAGGGCCCTGAGGCCTTGGGGAGGGCCCATGTCTGTCTCCTGGGACAAACCCCTCACCCCTTGGCCTGAGCCTGGCAGGGGAGCTGCTGGCCTCTTGGCCCAATCCCAGGATCAAATGTTCCTCCTTTGATGACCCAGACAAGGGCCTGTGCAAAGCCCATCCTGCAGGAAGGCAGAGTTATTCCTAAATCCAATAAATTCCCCTCAAGTTGTAGGTTTACAGAAACATGGGAGGTGGCCCCGAGTGCTTCCGGGCACCCCGTGCCCAGTCCCCTGTGGGTAGCGTGCGCTGCATCAGGGTGGAACATTCCTCACAGTGGAAGGACCAGTATTGATCCATTATTGCTAACAGAGGTCTTCACTTACTCAGACTTCCTCAGTTTCCCAAATGCCTGTTTTCTGTCTCACAGTCCACCCCAGACACCACGTGACATTTAGTGGTCACATCTCCTTGGGCTCTGCTTGGTGCTGAGATTTCTCAGACTGTCCTTGTTTGATGATGTTGACCGTTTGAGGATGACCTCTCAGGAACAGTGTAGGAGGTCTTCTGGGGGATTTGTCTGATGCTCTCCTTGGGTGTAGACTGGGTTATAGTTTGGGAGGAAAACCCCTGAGGGAATGTGCCCTTCCTGTCACATCCAATCAAGGTGCATGCTCTCAGTGACTGACCACTGAAGAAGGCGACCGTGGTAAGATGGGATTGTTCAGTCACTCAAGGCCCCTACCCCTCAGCAGAGTCAGTCCTGCCTCTGGGCCAGGCAGCCTTCAGCCCCTAGGAAGTTCAGAGGGACAGACGTGGAGCCTCTCCAGCCCATATTTCAGGCATATTGGACCTGATTTACACCCCTGCATTGGTACTTGGCCCTGTTTTGGCTCCGAAATATGTACAAACCCAGGCAACAACTAAATCCTCAACAGCAGAGAGAAATTGACCTTCATAATAGACCTACCAAGATAGTCAGATAACCAAAGATCAGCAAAAATTCACAAAGAGTACTAAAACTCAAGAAGAAATGGTCCAGTCAAAGGAGCAAATCTAAAAGTCAAAAGAGACAAAGAATATGGAACAACTAATCTAAGATGTGCAAACAAATCTCCTGAATCAATTCAAGGAAATGAAGGAAAATGTGTATAAGGAGGTAAAAGATATTGAGAAGACACTAGAAAAGCATAAAGGAGAAATTGAAAGAATACATAGAAAAATAACAGATGTTATCGAAATAAAAGACACTGAAGATGAAATTAAAAATATACTGGGGGTGGACAATAGCGGTTCAGTGGTAGAGTCCTTGCCTGTTATTCCAGAAACCCAGGTTCAGTTTCTGGTGCCTGCCCATGTAAAAAACAAACAAACAAAAAAATACATATACTGGTGCACACAAAAACCTGTTGGCAGAGGCAGAATAAAACTTCAATGAACTAGAAAACTGATCGACTGAATTTGAATATGCAAAAGATCAAATGGAGTAAAAAAAAAAAGGAAAAATTTGAGCAGGGTCTCAGGGAAAGGATTGAAAAATGATTGACACAAATATATGCATCATGGGTGTCCCAAGAGGCAAATAGAAGGGGAAAGGTCCATGAGGACTATTTGAAAAAATAGTGGCTGAAAATTTCCCAAACCTTATAAAATACATTTGTGCCCTCAGCCTTCCTCTGAGTAGATACCTAGCAATGGTATTGCCAGATCACATGGCAATTCTATACTTAGCTTCCTGAGGAACCACCAGACTGCCTTCCACAGTGGTTGTACCATTTGCCATTCCCACCAACAATTGGATAAGTTTGCCTCTTTCTCCACATCCTCTCCAGCACTTGTCATTTTCTGTTTTATTGATAATGGCCATTCTGGTGGGTGTGAGATGATATCTCATTGTGGTTTTGATTTGCATTTCCCTAATAGCCAAGGAAGTTGAGCAACTTTTCATGTGCCTTTTGGCCATTTGTATTTCCTCTTCTGAAAAGTGTCTGTTCATGTCTTTTGCCCATTTTGTAAGTGGGTTATTTGTCTTTTTGTTGTTGAGTTGAACAATCTCTTTATATATTCTGGATACTTGACCCTTATCTGATATATCATTTCCAAATATTGTCTCCCATTGTGTAGACTATCTTTTTACTTTCTTGACAAAATTCTTTGATGCACAAAAGTGTTTAACTTTGAGGAGTTCCCATTTCTTTCTTTTCTTCTTCAATGCTCATGCTTTGAGTGTAAGATCTAGGAAACCACCTCCTATTATAAGATTTATAAGATATCTCCCTGCATTTTCTTCTAAAATTTTTATGGTCTTAGATCTAATATTTAGGTATTTGATCCATTTTGAGTTAATTTTTGTATAAGGTGTGAGATATGGATCTTCTTTCATTCTTTTGCCTGTGGATATCCAGTTCTCTAGGCACCATTTATTGAAGAGACTGTTCTGTCCCAGGTGAGTTGGCTTGACTGCTTTATCAAAGTTCAACTGTCCATAGATGAGAGGGTTTATATTTGAGCACTCTATTCCGTCCCATTGGTCAGTGTATCTACCTTTATGTTAGTACCATGCTGTTTTGACCACTGTACCTTGATAATACGCCTTAAAGTCAGGAAGTGTGAGACCTCCGACTTCATTTTTCTTTCTCAGGATATTTATAGCTGTTTGGAGCACCCTGCCCTTGCAGATAAATTTGGTTATGGGTTTTTCTATTTCTGAAAAATAAGTTTTTGGGATTTTAATTGGTGTTGCCCTGAATTTATAAATCAATTTAGTTAGAACTGACATCTTAACTGTATTTAGTCTTCCAATCCATGAACATGGTATACGATTCCATTTTCTTAGGTATTCTGTGATTTCTTTTCACAATTTCCTGTAATTTTCTTTGTATAGGTCTTTTGCATCCTTAGTTAAATTTATTCCTAAATATTTTATTCATTTGGTTGCAATTGTAAATGAAATTTTTTTCCTTGATTTTCCCCTCAGATTGTTCACTACTGGTATATGGAAACACTACAAATTTTTGAGTGTTGATCTTGTAACCTGCCACTTTGCTGTACTCATTTATTAGCTCTAGTAGTTTTGCCATGGATTTTTCGGGCTTTTCAACATATAGTATCATATCATCTGCAAGCAGTGAGAGTTTTACTCTTCCTTTCCAATTTTGATGCCTTGTATTTCTTTTTCTTGTCTAATTACTCTGGCTAGAACTTCCAACACAATGTTGAATAGCAATGGTGATAGTGGACATCTTTGTCATGATCTTAGGGGGAAAGTTTCCAGTTTTTCCACTGAGGACAATGTTAACGGTGGGTTTTTCATGTATTCCCTTTATCATTTGGAGGAAGTTCCCTTCTATTCCTATCCTTTGAAATGTTTCCATTAATAAAGGATGTTGAATTTTGTTAAATACCTTTTCTGCAACAATTGAGATGATCATGTGGTTTATCTGCTTTGATCTGTTGATATTGTGCATTACATTAATTGATTTTCTTATGTTGAGCCATCCTTGCATACCTGGGATGAATCCTACTTGGTCATGATGTATAATTCTTTTAATGTGTTGCTGGATTTGATTTGCAAGAATTTTGTTGAGGATTTTTGCATCTATATTCATTAGAGAGGTTGGTCTGTAATTTTCTTTTCTTGTAATATATTTGTCTGGCTTTGGTATGAGGGTGATGTTGGCTTCATTGAATGAGTTAGGTAGCATTCCCTCCTCTTCAATTTTTTCGAAGAGTTTGAGCAGGATTGGTACTAATTCTTTCTTGAGTGTTTGATAGAATTCACATGTGAAGCCATCTGGTCCTGGACTTTTCTCTTTGGGAGCTTCTTAATGACTAATTCAATTTCTTTACTTGTGATTGGTTTGTTGAGGTCCTCTATTTCTTCTTGAGCCAATGTTGGTTGTTCATGCCATTCTAGGAAGTTGTCCATTTCATCTACATTGTTGTATTTATTAGCATAAAGTTGTTCATAGTATCCTCTTATTACCTCCTTTATTTCTGCAGGATTGGGGGTTATGTGGCCTCTTTCATTTCTGATTTTATTTATTAACATCCTCTCTCTTTTTCTTTTTGTCATCTTCACTAAAGTTCCATCAATCTTATTGATTTTCTCAGACCCAACTTCTGGTTTTGTTGATTTTCTCAATTGTTTTCATGTTCTCACTTTCATTTACTTCTGCTCTAATCTTCGATATTTCTTTCCTTTTGCTTGCTTTGGGGTTAGTTTGCTGTTCTTTCTCTAGTTCTTGATTTTTGCTCTTTCTTCTTTTTTGATATAGGCATTTAGGGCAATAAATTTTCCTCTTGGCAGTGCCTTTGTTGCATGCCATAAATTTTGATATGCTGCATTTTCATTTTCATTTTCCTCGAGATATTTACTGATTTCTCTTGGAATGTCTTCTTTGATCCACTGGTTGTTTAAGAATGTCATGGATAGGTTAATGTGTCAACTTGGTCGAGTTGTGGTACCTGTTTGTCTGGTTGGGCAAGTGCTGGACTATCTGTTGCAATGAGGACATTTCATAGAATTAGAACATGATCACGTCAGCTGCACCCACAGCTGATTCCATTTGTAATCAGCCAATGGGGAGTGTCTTCTACAATGAGTGATGCTTAATTTAATCATGGGAAGCCTTTGAAGGAGGATTCAGAAGAGACAACATCTATTCTTGCTTCAGCTGGTGAGCCTCTGCTGTGGAGTTCATTCAGACCTTCCATCAGAGTCATTGGCTTCACAGCCTGCCTTGCAGATTTTGGACTCTGAATTCCTGTGGTCACATGAGACACTTTTGTAAATTTTATATTTGCAAGTGTTCCCTGTTGATTCTGTTTCTTTAGAGAACCCTAATTAATACATCTTGGTACCAGGAGTGGTTCTTAAGAAACAGAATCTTAAAAATGGGTTTTTATGAATGTAGTAGAAACTTCTGACTGGACTCAAAGACACTAAGGCCTCTGATTCTGTAATCAGAATGACACTCCCAATCCATGGAGTGAGTTGGCAAAGGAGATAGTCAAAATATCACCATTCGATTCTCCTAATGCTTTGCTTGTATGATGCCAGCCTCTGGGGAATAATGTTTTTGACACCTTTACAGAGTTTTGTAGAAATAAGAGGTATAGGGATGTTGGTTGGTTGTTGTTAGATACACTGGCTACATTAAGGAGTGAAATAGATGGGCCTAAGGCTTCAAACGAGAAGCTTAAGTGTCATCTGACAGATGTAGACGTTTCTATGAGTATCCTGAAGGAAAATCTTATTTCCTGTAGCTGTAGACTTGAGATCTCTGAAAATCAGACTCAGAATATTATTGTTAGAGTAGCAACTTTACCATGTAAACTGAAATCTCAATCTTGAGTGGTGTCTGCCGTTAAAGTGAGGGCATTGATTGGAAAGGAGTGGGACCCTGAAAAATGGGATGGTGACATATGGATTGATAATGATGTCAGGGGTGAGGTTGAAACCCTAGATCATGCTGAGTCTTCTCTAGTTAACCCTGTAATAGTTTTCCCTGAGGACATAACAGCCCCACCTCCAGCCTGCCTTGAGGAGTTGGCCACCCAACCTCCTTTTGAATGGATTAGTCTTAGAGTGATTAATCCTGTTTCACCAGAGGAAACTACAAATGAAGGCCCTGAAGCAAATGTCTTGGGAGTTATTTCTAATTCTTTTCACGACCAACCCCACTGCCCCTCAATTTCTTCCAGACCTATAACTAGACTAAAGTCCCAACAGGCCCCTAAAGGTGAGGTACAAAGTATCACACATGAGGAGGTACGTTATACTCCAAAAGAACTGTGTGAGTTTTCCAATTTTTATAGACAGAAATCAGGGGAATATGTGTGACAATGGATTTTAAGGGTATGGGATAATGGTGGGAGGAATATAAGGCTGGATCAGGCTGAATTTATTGATATGAGCCCACTAAGCAGAGATTCTTCATTCAATTCTATAGCTTGAGCAGTTAAAAAAAGGTATTAACAGTTTGTTTGGATGGTTGGTTGCAACATGTATCAAAAGGTGGCCAACATTACCTGAGGTTGAAATGCCAGAATTGCCCTGGTATAATGTAGATGAGGGGATCCAGAGGATTAGAGAAATTGGAATGTTAGAGTGGATCTACCATGCAAAGCCTGCTTTTACACCCCAGGAATGTCCAGAGGATGCACCTTTTACCAGAGCAGTGAGAAATAAATTTGTGAGACTAGCACCATCATCCCTAAAGAGCTCTGTGATTGCACTTCTCTGTAGGTCAGATATTACTGTAGGAACTGCTGTCACTGAGCTTGAATCCTTAAACTCAATGGAGATGACAAGATCCTGAGTTGGCAAAGGCAGGTGGCAGCACTCAATTGCCAAAGACGGGTAGATTTGACTATTATAATAGACAGCAAACTCAAAGCATGCATCAAAATTATATGACACGCAGAGATTTGTGGCATTGGCTAGTAAATCATGGGGTACCTAGAAATACAATAGAAGGGCAGTCTACTAAATTCTTGTTTGAGCTGTATAAACGAAGGAGTTCTAGATCAAGTGAACAGACGTCTAATCCAAATTACAAAAACACAGAGTTATGGCCCTTTAATCAATTTCCAGACTTGGAACAGTTTACAGACCCAGAGGCCTTTGAATGAAGGGGAGGCCAGGTCCCTTTGGGGGAGAACCCTGTTATGCTGCCACAAATTTATACTGTTAATCTTCCTCCAAGACTTCCCCAAGGAGACTGGCAGCCTTTTACCAGGGTAACTGTGCACTGGGGAAAAGGAAAAGATCAGATATTTCAGGGATTATTAGACACTGGTTCAGAAGTGACATTAATTCCAGGGGACCTAACACATCACTCTGGTCCACCAGTCAGAGTGGGGGCTTATGGAGGCCAGGTGATCAATGGAGTTAAAGCTCAGATTTGTCTCACAGTGGGTCTAATGGGCCCCCGGACCCATCCTGTAGTTATTTCCCCAATTCCAGATTGTGTAATTGGTATATACATAATGAGCAACTGGCAGAATCCCCACATTGGCTCTCTAACTCATGCAATGAGTGCCATTACGGTAGGAAAGGCCAAGTTGAAGCTACTAGAATTGCCCCTACCAAGCAAAATAGTAAATCAGAAGCAATACTGGATTCCTGGAGGGATTGCAGAGATTACTGTCACTCTTAAGGACTTGAAGGATGTGGGGTGGTGTTGGTGATTCCCACCACATCCCCATTAAACTCTTCTATTTGGCCTATGCATAAAACAGGTGGGTCTTGGAAGATGACAGTGGATTATCATAAGCTCAACCAGGTGGTAACTCCAATTGCAGCTGCTATTCCAGATGTGGTATCATTACATCCCCTGGTACCTGGCATGTAGCTATTCATCTGACAAATGCTTTTTTCCCAATAGCTATTAGTAAGGACCACCAGAAACAGTTTGCTTTCAGCTGGCAAGGTCAGCAATATGCATTCACTGTCCTACCTCAGGGATATATCAACTCTCCAGCCCTCTCATAATCTTGTCTGCAGAGACCTTGATCATTTCTCCCTCCCACAAGACATTAAAGTGGTCCATTATATTGATGATATCATGTTGATTGAACCTAGTGAGCAAGAAGTAGCAACTACTCTAGATTTACTGGTAAGGCATTTTGCATGTCAGAGGGTGGGAGATAAATCCAACAAAAATACAGGGGCCTTCCACCTCAGTTATATTTCTAAGTGTCCAGTGATGTGGGGCATGTCGAGATATCCATTCTAAGGTGAAGGATAAATTGCTGCATCTGGCCCCCCCTATGACCAAAAAAGAGGCACAATGTCTAGTTGGTCTTTTTGGATTTGGGGGACAACATATCCCTCATTTGGGTGTGCTACTCCAGCCCATTTATTGAGTGACCAGAAAAGTTGCTAATTTTGTGTGGGGACCTGAACAAGAGGAGGTTGTGTGACAGGTCCAGGCTGCTGTACAAGCTGCTCTGCCACTTGGGCTGTATGATCCAGCAGATCCAATGGTGCTGGAAGTTTCAGTGGCAAATAGAGATGCTGTTTGAAACCTTTGACAGGCCCCTGTAGGAGAATCACAATGCAGACCCTTAGGATTTTGGAACAAAGCCTTACCATCTGCTGCAGGTAACTACTCTCCTTTTGAGAAACAGCTTTCGGCCTGCTACTGGGCCTTAGTAGAGACTGAACACTTAACCATGGGCCACCAAGTTACCATGAGACCTGATTTGCCTATCATGAGCTGGGTGTTGTCTGACCCACCAAGCCAAAAAGTTGGGCATGCACAGCAGCACTCTATTGGTAAAATGGAAATGGTATATATGAGATAGAGTCAGAGCAGGTCCTGAAGGCACAGGTAAGTTACATGAAGAAGTGGCCCAAATTCCCATGATCTCCACTCCTTCCACATTATCTTTTCTTTCCCAGACCAGAGCTATGGCTTCTTGGGAAGTTCCTTACAGTGAATTGACTGAGGAAGAGAAAATTCAGGCCTGGTTTACAGATGGCTCAGCATGATATGCAGGTACCTACCGAAAGTGGACAGCTGCAGCATTACAACCCCTTTCTGGGGTGTCCTTGAAGGACAGTGGTGAGTGGAAATCCTCCCAGTGGGCAGAACTTAGAGCAGTGCACCTGGTTGTTCATTTTGCTTGCAAGGAAAACTGACGATAGGTGCATTTGTATACTGACTCATGGGTTGTTGTTAATGGGGATGGTCAGGGACTTGGAAAGACCATAATTGGAAAATTGGTGACAAATAGGTCTGGGGGAAAAGCATGTGGATAGACCTTTCTGAGTGGGCTAAAAACATGAAGATATTTGTGTCCCATGTGATTGCACACCAGAGGGTGACTTCAGCAGAGGAAACCTGAAACCATACTTTTTGTTCTAACTGAAATAGACACATGCACTGGATATGGGTTTGCTTTCCCTACATGCAATGCTTCTGCCAAAACTACCATCCATAGGCTTACAGAATGCCTTATCCATCACCATGGTATTCCACATAACATTACTTCTGCTCAAGGAACACACTTCACAGCAAATGAACTGCAGGACTGGGCACATGCTCATGGAATTCTCTGGTCTTACCATGTTCTCCATCATCCAGAAGAAGCTGGATTGATAGAACGGTGGAATGGCCTTTTGAAAACTCAATTACAGTGCCAACTAGGTGGCAATACCTTGAAAGGCTGGGGTAATGTTCTCTAGGAAGCTGTATATGCTCTGAATCAGCATCCACTGGGTGGTGCTGTTTCTCCTATAGCCAGGATCCATGGGTCCAGGAATCAAGGGGTGGAAATAGGAGTGGTACCACTCACTATTACCCCTAGTGATCCACAAGGAAAATTTTTGCTTCCTGTTCCTGCGACCCTGAGCTTTGCTGGTCTACAGGTTTTAGTTCCATAATGTGTGAACTGGAAGTTAAGACTATCACCAGGTTACTTTGGGCTACTTTTTGGATCAACAAGCCAAGAAAGGAAGTATATTACTGGCTGGGGTGATTGGACCCTGACTATTAGGAGGAAGTAGGACTGCAACTACATAATGGAGGTAAAGAAGAGTTTTCTAGGAATATAGGAGATCCCCTAGGGCGTCTTTTAGTACTACTGTGCCCTGTGATTATAATCAATGGAAAACTGCAACAACCTAATCCAGGCAGGACTACCAATGGCTCTGAAACTTCAGGAATGAAGATTTGGGTAACCACACCAGGCAAAGAACCATGGCCAGCTGAAGTGCTTGCTGAGGGTAAAGGGAACATGGAATGGGTAGTGGAAGAAGGCAGTGATAAATATGAACTTCGACCACGTGATCAGTTACAGAAATGAGGACTGTAATGCTGTTTTGTTCATGTTATACTATTTAAGTTGTAAGAGATCAAGTTTAAGAATGAATGTTGCCCAAGGATTTGTGCCTTGTTCTGGAGAGATTTAATGTGTTTCCAGTATATGCAGGACAGTTGAGTATTGTCAGGTAAAAGAAAAATGTGTTTTATTGCTTTTATTTGGAAATTAAGTATGGTTTCAGGTGATATATATATAGCTGCCAAATTGAAAAGGGGTGGACTGTCATGGTCAGGGACATGTGTCAACTTGGCCAAGTTGTGGTACCTATTTATCTGGTTGGGCAAGTGCTGGCCTGTCTGTTGCAATGAGGACACTTCATAGAATTAAAGCATGATCACATCAGCTGCATCCACAGCAGATTCTATTTTTATCAGCGAAAGGGGAGTGTCTTCTGCAATGAGTGATGCCTAATCTAATCACAGGAAGCCTTTTAAGGAGGACTGGAAGAAACAGGCTCCATTCCTGCTTCGGCTGGTGAGCCTCTCCCGTGGAGTTCATCCAGACCCTCCATCAGAGTCATCGGCTTCATAGTCTGTCCTGCAGATTTTGGATTCTGCATTCCTACGGTCACATGAGACACTTGTAAAAATTTTATATTTGTGAGTGTTCCCCATTGATTCTGTTTCTCCAGAAAACCCTAACTAATACACCACCTAAAATAGATATCTTAGTTAGCTTATCCATAGGTATATTTTTTAAAAATCTCAGTAATCATTGTAAAGCATGCTTGTGCGATGTATTTCATAAAACAATTTAAAATTAAAGCAAGGAAGGAAAAAAATTATAGATACAGATATCAGATTTTCCTAAGTTCTAAATATTTAACACTATCTTAAATACCATTTGATTATCTATCAAAACTATGTTCATTCTTAAAATACAAAGTAAAAAGTTATTACAAATATCAACTTTGTTACAGTAGCAAGGTATGTTACTAAATATTTTCAAGTTTTTGATTTCAGGAATTTATTTTATTTAATATTACTACAGTTGACTATAGCTTTTTAAAACATTTTTTGTTCAAAATATAACATATATATTCAAAGAAGAGGGGAAAAAGCAATAATTTTCAAAGCACACTTCAACAAGCAGCTGCAGAACAGATCCCAGAGTTTGTCATGGGCTACCATTCCCATCATCTCAGGTTTTTCCTTCTAGGTACTCCAAAACACTGGAGGCCTTACCAGTGTTATACAGTATCTGTCCTTTTGTTTCTCATTTATTTCAGTCAGCATTATGTCCTGAAGGTTCATCCACACTGTCACACATTTCAGGATATCATTTTGTTTAAATGGTGCATAATATTCCAGCGTATGTATACACTACATTTTGTTTATCCATTCTTCTGTTGATGGGCACCTGAATTATTTCCATCTCTTGGCAATTGTGAATAGTGCTGCTATGAACATCAGTGTGAAAATGTCTGTTCATTTCACTGCCCTCAACAATTCTGGGTGTATAACAAAAGTTGTTATTGCCAGGTCATAGGGCAACTCAATATTTAGTTTTCTGAGGAATCACCAAACTGACTTCCACAGCAGTTGAGCCACTGTACATTCTGATCAGCAGAGAATAAGTGTTCCAATTTCTTCACATCCTCTCCAACATTTATAGTTTCCTCTTTGTTTAATAGCAACCGTTCTTATAGGTGTGAGGTGATATCTCATTGTCACCTTAACTTGCATTGCCCCTATAGCCAATGAAGATGAGCATCTCTTTATGCACCTTTTAGCCATCTGTATTTCAATTCAGAAAAGTGCCTATTAATTTCTTCTGTCCATTTTATAATTGGGTTGTTTGTTCTTTTGTTGTTGAGCTGCAAAATTTCTTAATGTACACAGGATATCAAGTCTTTATTCAATGTGTGGTTTCCAAATATTTTCTTCCATTGATTTGGCTTCCTCTTCACCTTTTAAACAAAGTTCTTTGAGACAGAGAAGCTCTTGATCTTAAGGAATTCCCATTTGTCTATTTTAATTTTTCAGCTTGTGCTTTAGGTGCAAAGTTTAAGAAGCTATCTATTACCAGAGCTTGAAGATACTTCCCTATATTTTCTTCTAGAAGTTTTATGGTACTGGCTTTTACATTTTAAGTCTTTAATCCATTTTGAATTTTTTTTGTATAGGGTGTAAGGTAGGGGTCCTTGTTCATTCTTTTGACTATTAAAATCCAGTTCTCCCATTTCCATTTATTGAAAAGACCATTCTGTCCCAGTTCAGTGGATTTGGGGGTCTTATCAAAGATCAAATATCCATAAATTTGGTGGTGAATCTCTGAATTCTTGATTCTACTCCACTGGTCAATACTTCTATCTTTGTGCCAGAACCATTCTATTTTGACCATCGCAGCTTTATAGTAAGCTTTAAGCCAGGAAGTGATAGTATTCCCACTTCACTCTTCTTTTTCATAGGTTATTATTATTATTATCATTATTTAGCTATTTAGTGTCTCTTCCCCATACATATAATTTTTTCTTACATTTTGAACTTTTTATTTATAATATAACATATCTACAAAGCAAAGAAAGAAAGAAAAAACACAATAGTTTTCAAAGCACTCATTAACAAGCAGTTACAGGACAGATCCCAGAGTTCGTCATGGTCTACCATGCCATCATCTCAGATTTTTCCTTCTAGCTGCTTCAGAATATAGAAGCTAGAAGGAATAAATATTTTTTTTATAATCACAATTGCTTTAAAATTTTTTGTGTGAAAAATAATATATATATACAAAAAAGCAATAAATTTCAAAGCACAGCACAATGATTAGTTGTAGAACAGATTTCAGAGTTTGGTATGGGTTATAATTCTATTATTTTAGGTTTCTACTTCGAGCTGTTCTAAGATACTGGAGACTAAAAGAAATATCAATTTAATGATTCAGCAATCATATTTTGTTTGTTCAACCCTACCTTCTCTGTATAGCCACACCATCACATTTGTTCTTTCTATCCCACTCTTTAATGGAAGTAGCTGATGTTCTGGAGAGGCTGGGGCCTCTAGGTTTCAGGACTTATTTGGTCCAGGGACCCATCTGGAGGTTTTAGGTTTCTGGAAGGTACCCTAGTGCATGGAACACTTGTAGAATCTTATATATTGTCCTAGGTGTTCTTTAGGATTGGATGGCATGGTTTTGGTTGGGGGTTGTCAAGTTATGATAGATAGCAATGTCTAACTGAGGCTTGCATAAGAATGACCTCCAGAGTAGCCCCCCAATTATATTTTGACTCTCTCAGCCACATACACCTTATTTGTTACTTCTTTTCCCCATTTTGTTCAGGATGTAATTGTTGATCCCATGGTGCCAGGGCCTGACTCATCCCTGGGAGTCATCCCCCATGCCACCGGGGGGAGGGCAGTGATTTCATTTACAGAGTTGGGCTTAGAGGGAGTGAGGCTAGATCTGAGCAACAAAAGAGGTCCTCCAGAACCAACTCTTAGACATACCAATAGATAGACTAAGATCCTCCGCTACCTATATAAGCTTCACAGGAGCAAGCCTCGAGGTAAAGGGCTTGGCCTATTGAATTGGGTGTCCCTAATATTTGACCCAGTATCAAAGGATTCTCTCAAGGTAAAGTTTAATAGTTGCATATTTTCCCTCTTATCCCTCAAAGGAGTTTGCCAATACTTTTAAATTATCTGCTTAATATATTCTAGGATGTACCAGGCATTACATTAAGCTATACAGGATTAGAGACCCTCCTTCTTTTTCTGGGCCCCCTGAGTTTTGATTGTCCAAATGAGCTAACCAGACAGGTTGAGTTAGATTACATGCTACAGAAAATTTACGTTCCAGAGAAAATAAACCTTTCTTCCCTTGGATTTCAAAGAGTAGGTGCAGTTCTAAAATATAGACAATGTCTTCCTTATCCTGGTGTTCTTAAGTACCTTAATCCTGTCCTGATAAGTTTCATTTTCATCTCTAAATATCAGGTTATACACATATAAAACAGCCTCTCAAAAGCCAGAAATAATAATTACTGCTCCAGACTAAATGTGTCTGCTATAAGAGCTTACAATCTAGGCCCCTGTTTTCTCATGAGCATTTTCTAAAGGAGACCATACAAAAATTGTTCTTTGATTTCTGGCTTACTTTGCCTCATCAAAGATCCAATAGGTTCATTCACATTGTTGCATGCCTCACGATTTTCTTCCTTTTTGTAGCAGCACAATAATCAATCATATGTATACACCATCATTCACCAATTTACTTCTCAGTAGGTGCATCCTTCAGCCACCTGCATTCATTAGGCATCATGTAAAATGCCCAAAGTCCACAATCCATCAATACTCTCAATTTTAGATAATTTCATTGTCCCCAAGAGAAAGATGACCAATAAACACACCCTTACCAAATAGGAAATCTAAACCTCCTCTTAACAATTATCTCTCCTCCCATTATTTAACCCTGCTGTCATTTAGGTACTGGCTGATGTTTTCCTATTAAACATAGCCCATAGCATGCAATAGCAGTTTTCCTTCTGTAGCCTGGGCTTAAATATTCTTTGTACATGAATCATAACTTTGGAGTAGTTCTTGCAAGAACTTATTTATGTTCCTAGTGTTAATCAGAGGGAAACACAAGTCTCCACAACCTCTTCCAATAATGCTCACCTTTAATAAGGTAATATTACTTACAGACCCCCTAGAGAATCACCTTCACTTTTTTCTATTCTTGTACATTAGAATTCAACCTCATTAGCTAACCATTCATCACATCTAACTTCTATGTATCTCTAAATCTCCTTTATTCTCTATTATAAGCCTCTGGTTTTACCTTTACCATGGTCAAAGTGGAGTCAGACATATCTACTCTTTTGCGTCTGGCTTGTTTCACTCTGCAGTATGTCCTCAAGACTCACCCATCTTGTCATGTGTTTCAGGATGTCATTTCATCTTACTGCTGCATAATATTCCATTGTATGTATACACCACATTTTGTTAATCCATTTGCTGTTTCCATCTTTTGGCAATTGTAAATAATTCTGTTATGAGCATTCATGTGCAAATGTCTGTTTGTGTCATGGCTTTCAGCTCTTCTGATTATACGTCAAGTAGTGCTATTGCTGTGTCATAGTGCAACTCAATATTTAGTTTCGTAAGGAACTTCCAAACTGTCATCCATAGTTTCTGTACATTCCCATAAGTGGTGCATAAGAGTTCCAATTTCTCCATGTTTTCTCCAACATTTGTAGTTTCCTCTTTCTTTAATAGTGGCCATTCTTATAGGTGAGAGGTGATATCTCATTGTAGTCTTGATCTGCATTTCCCTTATAGCTAATGAAAATGAGCATCTCTTCATGTGCTTTTGAGCCATCTATATTTGTTCTTCAGAAAAATGCCTATTCATATTTTTAGCTCATTTTATATTTGGGTTATTTGTTCTTTTGTTGCAGAGTTGTATGCTTTATTTATGTATACAGGATATCAAACCTTTGTCTGATGTGTGATTTCCAAATAATTTCTCCCATTGAGTTGGCTGTCTATTCACCTTTTTGACAAAGTGTTTTGATGTGCAGAAGCCTTTGATTTTGAAAAGTTTCCATTTGTCTATTTTTTCTTTTGTTGCTTATGCTTTGGGTATAAAGATTAGGAAGTTACCTCCTACTACTAGGTCTTGAAGATGTTTCCCTACATTTTGTTCTAGAAGCTTTTATGGCACTAGTTCTTATACTTAAGTGTTTAATCCACTTTGAGTTAATGTTTCCATAAGGTGGAAGGTAAGTGTCCTCCTTCATTCCTTTGGCTATTGATATCCAATTCTCCCATGCCCATTTATTGAAAAAACTATTTTGTCCCACTGAACTAGGACAAAATAAATCTGTTGACAATAGATTTGGTAGTCTATGTCTGCACTCTTGATTCAACTCCATTGGCTAACACTTCTCTCTTTGTGTCAGTACCATGCTGTTTTGACCACTGTGGCTTTATAATAAGTTTTAAAGTCAGAAAGCATTAATTCTCTCACTTCATTTTTCTTTTTCAGGATGCTTTTAGCTTTTCGGGGTCTCTTTCCCTTCCAGATGAATTTGGTAACTATCTTTTCCAGGATTTCAAAGTAGGTTGTTGGTATTTTGATTGTTACTGCATTGAATCTATTGATCACTTTGGGTAGAATTAACATCTTAAGTATATTTAACTTTTGAGCAGGATTGGTGTTCTTTTTGGAGCATTTGATAAAAATCCCCCTGTGAAACCTTCTGGCCCTGGGCTTTTTTTGTAGAAAAATTTTTGATGACTGATTGGACCTCTTTACTTGTGATTGGTTTGTTGAGATCTTCTATTTTCTTCCTGAGTCAGTGTAGCTTACTTGTCCATTTCATCTAAGTTGTCTAGCTTGTTGGTGTATGGTTGTTCATAGTATCCTCTCATGATTTCTTTTATTTCTTGAGGGTCTGTTGTTATGCATCCCTTCTCATTTCAATTTCTGTTTATTTGCAACCTCTCTTTTTTTTCTGTGCCAGTCTGCTAGTTGCCCATCAATTTTATTAATTTTCTCAAAGAACCAACTTTTGATTTTATTGATTCTTTCTATTGTTCTTTTGTTTTCCCATTCATTTAACTCTTCTTTAATCTTTGTTATTTTTCTCATTTAATTTGCTTTGGGCTTTGTTTGCTATTCTTTTTCAAGTTCTTGCAGGTGAGCAGTTAAGTCCCTGATTTTTGCCCTTTCTTGCTTTTTAATATATGTATTTAGGACAACAAATCTAACTCTCTGCACAGCCTTTGCCGCATCCCATATGTTCTGATGTTGTATTCTCATTTTCATTCATCTCCAGATTGCTACTGATTTCTCTAGCAATTTCTTTTTTGATCCACTGTCTGTTTAAGAGCGCATTATTTAATCTCCATATATTTGTGAAAGTTCTCATTCTTTGGTGGTTATTGATATCCATCTTCATTCCATTGTGATCGGAGAAAGGGCTTTGAATAATTTCAGTATTTTTAAAGTTATAAAGACCTGTTTTATGCCCCATCATATGATGTATCCTGGAGAATGTACCACGAGCACTAGAGAAGAATGTAAATCCTGGTGTTTTGGAGTACAGTGACTATATATGTCTGTTAGGTCTAATTCATTTATCAAGTTGTTTAACTTCTCTATTTCCCTGTTGATCTTCTGTCTGATTGTTCTATCTATAGAGGAGAGTGTACTGAAGTCTCCTACTATTATTGTTGAAGCATCTATTGCTTCCTTCAATTTTGCCAATACCTGTCTCATGTACTTTGGAACTGCTTGATTGGGAGCATAAGCACTTATGATTATTATTTGTTCTTGATTAATGTCCCTTTTATTAATATATAGTGCCTTTCTTTGTCTCATGATGTTTTTACCTTTAAAGTCTATTTTGTCCAATAACAGTATGCTGCTCCTACTTTCCTTTGGTTACAACTTGTGTAGAACATATTTTTCCATCTTTTCATTTTCAATCTATTTATATCCTTGTGTCTAAGATGACTTTCTTGTAAGCAGCACATAGCTGGATTGTATTTCTTCATCCATCTGCCAATCTGTATCTTCTAATTGTTATGTTTAGTCCATTAACATTCAAAGTTAATACTGAAAAGGCATTTCTTGAGTCCATCATCTTATCTTTTGTATTTGATTTGTCAGAGCTTTATATCCTTTCCCCTTTTTCTCTTTTTATCCTTTAAGTTACATTTACTTGTACTCTTCAATTCTGTGCCCTCCTCCAGATCTCCCTGTCCTGCCTTTCCTTATTTTTTAACTGGCAGAACTTTCTTTATTATTTCTTGTAGGGCCAGTCTCTTGATGACAAATTATTTCAAGATTTTTTTGTCTGTGAAAATTTTAATCTCTCCCTCAGTTTTGAAGACTATTTGACTGGGTACAGAATTCTTGGCTGGAAGTCTTTCTCTTTCAGGATCTTAAATATATCATATTACTGCCTTCTCACCTCCATAGTGCCAGTTGAGTAGTATGAACTCAGTCTTACGTGGTTACCCTTGTATGTAGTAGGGTATTCTTGTCACTTTTAGGATTTTCCTCTTCTTTTCAACATTTGACGTAATGATTAGTATATGTGTTGGGGAAGACCTATTTAGATTTATTCTATTTGAGCTTCTTTGACTTGCATATTTATGTCCTTTATAAGGATTGGGGAGTTTTACCCCATTTTATGTTCAACTAATCTTCCTGGCCCTTTCCTATTCTCTTCTCCTTCTGGGACACCAGTGATTCTTATATTTGTGTGCTTTGTTTTGTCCATCATGTCCCTGAGATCCAATTCAAATTTTTCCATCTTTTTTGCCATTCGCTGATTTGACTGTTTAAAATCAGTTGTCCTGTCCTTTAGTTCACTTATTCATTTTTCTGCCTCTTCAAATCTGCTGTTGTGTGTTTGTAGTATGTTTTTTATATGGTCTACAGCACCTTTAATTTCTGTAATATCTGCTATTTTTAAAATTTATTCTTTCAAATTCTTTTTATGCTCTTTTAATGTCTACTTGATCTCCTTTATATCGTTACCCATCCATTTATTTTATTTAGTAAAGTTATATGAGTATCTTTGATTAGTTATTCCAATGTCTGTGTCTCCTCCTATGTCTTAATTTGTTTTCAGGCTAAGCTATATCTCTCTGCATCATAATAATTTTAGTGATCTTCTGCTATCTTTGGCGGCATGTAAATATCTTGATTGGTTTACTTTGGAAGTTGATTTCCTTCTATAGTCTAAAGCCTTGTATTTCCAGGGTGGACTTGGAGAAGATGTAGGGCATGGGGCAGGGCACAACAGTGTGGTGATGCATTGCAGCACAGTTATAGGTGTAGGTTGAGGATGCGGGTTGATACCTGTGAACATGGTCACCCAGAGGCAGGAGGATGTGTATGTGCAGGTGCATGAGTCTGGGGGGTGGGTCCTGGTTTGTGCTGGACTATGGCATAGGACACTTTGTGCACATGTGCAGACCTCAGGTCAGCAGGTCAGTGTTGTGCCTGTGTGGGCTGGGGGTGATTTGGCCTGGCTGTGCAGGTCAGTGATTGCCCAGAGCTGGGGGACATGACAGGGACCAGCACATGTACAGATCTGGGAGGGCTGTAAACCAGTGTATATGTGTGCAGAGCTAAGGGGTGGTGGGATGGTGCTACATGACTGAATAGGCTGGGCTGGGGCTGATGTAGCCTGGGTATGGAGGTAAACACCGTCAGCCTTTATGCACTGGCGGCCACCTGCAGGGGCCAGAGATTGGGAAGTAGGGCTGGGGAGGAATGGGGCAAGACTCCATTTTTGCAGGAGAGGTGTGTTGAGCTGGGGTAGATATGTACATGCTTGGGATGGGGATGTGGGGCAAGTACACATAGGGGGTTGGTGGGGTGGGGATGCTTGAAGTGCAGGGAGGGGTCAGGTGATGGGGTTCAGGTGTGTGGTGTATGGGGTGGGTTGTGGGCCACAGGGGTGAACTGGTGAGAGTAGCATGTTCAAGGACTGTGACTTGATTTATTTTCTAGTCCCTGTCTCCCCATCCATGCACAGCTGAGGGCTCCAGGCTTCTGCATTAGGGTGTTTGCACCAGCTGGATGGTCTCTGGTTCTCTGCTTCTCAGTTCCTCAGCTTTTGCAGCCTGGGCCTTGCTATGTGTTGCAGAAGACTCTCCCAGGTCACTTACACCCAGGAATCGCCATCTCAGTCACCCTCCCATCCCTTCTTTAGCTGTTCCTTGGAGCAGGGGTGAACTCAACCTTTCTTATTTTGCCATCTTCCTCCCTTCCATATAAATTTGATAACCAGTTTTTCCAAGTCTTCAAAGTAGGTTGTTGGGATTTTGATTGGTATTACATTGCATCTGCATATCAGTTTGGGTAGAATTGACATCTTAATGATATGCAACCTTCCATTCATGAGCATGGGATATTTTTCCATTTATTTAGATTATTTTTTAAATTTCTTTTAACAATTTTTTTTTTGTAATTTTCTGTGTATAAGTCCTTGACATCCCTGTTTAGGCTTATTCTGAGATAGCTGTCTCTTCTGGTCGCTATTTTGAATGGAATTTTTTCTTTAATTGTCACCCCAAGATAGGTCATTGTGTACAGAAACATTACTGATTTTTGAATATTAATTTTCTATTCCACCACTTTGCTGAATTTGTTTATTAGCTTAAGTAGTTTTGCTGTAGATTTCTTAGGGTTTTCTAAGTATATGATCATGCCATCTGCAAATAATGAAAAATTTACTTCTTCATTTCCTATTTGGATGCCTTTTATTTCTTTCTCCAGCCTAATTGCTCCAGATAGTACTTCTTCTTTTTTTTGTATGCTTTATAGGGGTCAAATTTCATATTTTTCCATGTGAGTATCCTGTTATTGTAGCACCATTTGTTGAACTTTTGTTTGTTTGTTTGTTTTATTTGGGGGGAAGTGCGTGGACTGGGAATCAAACCTAGATCTCCAGTATGTCAGATGAGAATTCTACCACTGAACTACACTTGCACCCCTTCCAGCTAGTACTTCTAATACAATGGTGAATAATTGTGGTGACAGTGGACTTCTTTGTCTCATTCCCCATCTCAAGGGGAATGCCTTTAATTTCTCACCATTAAGTATGATGCTGGCTATGGGTTTTTCATATATGCCTTATATGTATTGAGAAAGTTTCCTTTGATTCCTAACTTTTGAACTGTTTTTATTAGGAAAAGATGCTGGATTTTATTGATTGCTTTTTTAACATCAATCAATATGATCATGTGATTTTTCCCTTTTGATTTGTTAATGGGCTGTATTACATTGATTGATTTTCTTATGTTGAACCACCCTTGCATTCCTGGTATGAATCCTACTTGGTTATGATGTAATATGTTGTTGTGGACAACTTGCTAGTATTTTTATTTTAAAGGATTTTCACATCTATGTTCATTAGGGAGGTTGGCCTGTAGTTCTCCTCACATGTATCATCTTTATCAAATTTTGGTATTAGAGTGATGTTAGATTCATAAAATGAGGTAGGTAGTGTCCCCTTTTCTTCAATTTTTTGGAAGAGTTTGAAGTTTGAGCATGATCAATGTCAGTTTTTTAATTTAATGTTTGATAAAATTCTCCTGTGAAGCATCTGGTCCTGGGCTTTTTTTTTTTTAAAGATTTTTGATGACTGATTAGATCTCTTGATCTCTTTACATATGATTGGTTTGTTAAGGACTTCTATTTCTTCTCAAATCAGTATAGGTAATTCATGTATTTTTAGGAATTTTTCCTTCATCTAAGTTGTCTAGTTTGTTGGTATATAGTTGTTAATAATATTATCTTATGATTTTTAAAATTTCTTCATGATCTGTAGTAATGACACTCCTCTCATTTCTGATTTTGCTTAGTTGTGTCCTCTCTCTTTTTGTCTTTGTTAGTCTAGCTAGGGGACCATCAACTTTCTTGATTTTCTCAAAGAACCAACTTTTAGTCTTGTTGATTCTTTCTATTGTTTTATTGTTCTCCAGCTTGTTTATTTCTGATTTAGTCTTTATTATTTATCTTCTTTTATTTGCTTTGGGGTTCATTTGCTGCTCTTTCTCCTCTAAATTGTCCAGGTGAGCAGTTTTAATCTTCAAGTTTTGCTTGTTCTTATCTTTTAATATAGGCATTGAGGGCAATAAGTTTCCCTCTCAGCCCTGCCTTTCCCACATCCCATAGGTTTTGATATGTTGTATTCTCATTATCATTCTTCTCCAGACAATTACTGATTTCTCTAGCAATTTCTTCCTTGATACACGGACTATTCAAGAGTGTGTTGTTTACTCTCCATTTATTTGTGAAAGCTCTGGTTCTTTTGTGATTATGAATTTCCAAGTTTATTCCATTGTGATCAGAGAAAGTGCTTTTGATAATTTCAATCTTATTACATTTATAAGGAGTCAGTTTGTGTCCCAGCATATGACCTGCCCTGTAGAAAGTTCCATGTGCACTAGAGAAGAATGTGTATCTTGGTGCTTTGGGTGTAATGATCTATCTATGTCTATTATATCTAATTCATTTACCCCATTGTTTAGGTTCTCTCTTCCCTTGTTCATCCTACCTCTGACTATTCTATCTACAGCTGAGAGTGGTATATTGAAGTCTCCCACTATTACTGTTGATATGTCTATAGCTCCCTTCAGGTTTTCCAATATTTGCCTCATGTACTTTGGAGCTCTTTGATTGAGTGCATGCACATTTATGATTGCTATTTCTTCCTGGTGAATTGTCCCTTTTATTAATATGTAGTGTCCTTCTTTGTCTCTTATGATGTGTTTGCATTTTGTGTTACAGCTTGCATAGATGATCTTCTTCAATCCTTTCACTTTCAATCTGTGTCCTTGAGTTTAAGATGCATCCCTTGTAAACAGCATACAGATGGATTATGTTTTTTGATCCATTCTGCCAGTCTGTGCCTTTTAATTGGTAAGTTTAGTTCATTACCATTCAAAGTAATTACTGTAAAAGCAGTTCTTGACTCTACCATCATTTCCTTTAGTATTTATTTGTTAGATCTTTATATTATTTTCCTTCTCTCTATCTTTTCGTTTAAATTACCTTTACTCATATTCTTCAATTCTGTGCCCTCCTTCAGACTTCCTTCTCCTGTCTTTTTTTTATCAGTTTGCAGGGCTCCCTATAGTCTTTTTTGTAGGGCTGGTCTCTTGTTGACTAGTTTTCTCAATCTGTTTTTGTCTCTGAAGATTTTAATTTTGAAGGATACCTTGGTTGGAAAAAGAATTCTTGGTTGAAAGTTTTTCTCATTCAGGATCTTAAATATATCATATCACTGCCTTCTTGCTTCCATGGTGCCTGTTGAGTAGTCTGAATTTAGTTTCATGTGTTTTCCCTTGTATATAATGGATTGCTTTTCTCATGCTGCTTTCAAGACTTTCTGTTTCTAATCAACACCTGACAGTCTGATTAGTATGTTTCTTGGAGTAGGCCTATTCAGATTTATTCTATTTGGAGTTTGCTGCATCTCTTTGATTTGCATATTCATGTCTTTTATAAGGGTTGTGAAGCTTTCTCCAATTATCTCATCAACTACCTTTCCCAACCATTTACTCTTCTTCATCTCCTAGGACACCAGTGATTTTTATATTTTTGTACCTCTTGTTGTCCATCGTTTTCCTAAAATCTAGTTGCATTTTCTCCATCTTTTTTGCCATTTGTCTTTTTGTGTACTCTAGTTCAATTGTGTTATCTTCTAGCTCACATACTCTTCCTTCTGCTTCTTCAAATCTGCTATCATGTGTCTCCAGTATATTTTTAATTTGATATACTGTATCTTTCATTTCTGTGAGATCTGTCATTTTTAATGTAACCTTCCAAATTTTCTTTATCCTCATCTAGTGTCTTTCTGATAACCTTTATTTCTTTATAAATATCTTTTTTACATAATCTATATCCCCTCTGGAATTTTGATTTGGCCTACTTGGCTGGGCCATTTCTGCTTGGATATTCATGTGCTTTGTGATTTTATGTTGTATTCAGGGCATTTGATTATCTTGATATGGTTATTTTGCAAGTTGGTCTCCTTTTCTCTTCTAAAGTTTTGTATTTACTTGTTGAATGTTTCCTTTTACACTTTGCCATTTATTCTCTACCAAAACAAGGTCTGGATCTCATATGGGCATACAATTCAATTTAATGATATATTAGAAGCTAGGCCAGGGTGAACAGGTACTCCTGTGGCAGAATGACTGCCTACCACATTTGAGACCCAGCTTATGCACACACACACACACACACACACACAAAGAGAGAGAGAGAGAGAGAGAGAGAGAGAGAGAGAGAGCAAGAAGAAAAGAAGAAAAAAGAGATAATAATAAAGAAATAAAACAATAATATAAAAAACACATAAAAGTAAGAACAGCAACAAAATACACTTCAACAGTAGTAGGCCCCAGAATCAAAAGTATGCACTTCAGGATATATTGGAAGTGAAATCAAATTGATGCCAACCAAAAGGAGAGAAAATATAAGGGAAAAATAATAAATGTAAAGGAAATGGAATAATAGAAATAATTCATGAAATAAGTAATCAAATATGAAGAATAAAAATGATATGAAATATCTATAAAAAATTAAAAATGAAATGAACAGTTATATTACTAATAAAAAATTTATAAAAAGAATATATTTTTAAAAGCGGGAAAAGAAAAAAGGATACTAAGAAAAAAAATTAAAATAAAGACCTAGGAGGATAGGGAGTTAGCTTGCCTGTACTTACCCATTAACCCCAACAAGTGGTGACCATGAGGCTCACCATCTGGTGCATCCAACCTGCAGTTACTATGTCTGGCCAGCAGATAGCTTTCCTGAGGTTCCTTAACAATCATGGAATTAAAGAAAAAAATCACAAGGGAAATTAGGAATTATCTGAGGGAGAATGAAAATGAAAATAAAACATAACAAAATGTATGGGATACAGATTTCTGGGGGCCAAGATGGTGGCTTAACAATGTGCGCATTTTAGTTTATCCTCCAGAACAACTACTAAATAACCAGAAACAGCAGCACAGAACAGCGTCTGGGGCCACATCAGTGACCAGACACACAGCATACCCCAGTCTGGACCAGCTGGACTGGCTGCAAGCCCCCCCCCCAGAACTGTGAGTTCCCCAAGCCGTGGGTGCCAGTGCCCCTCCCCCACAGGCTGCTTCCCAGAGGGGAAAGGAAAGAGACTTTACCAGCAGCAGGGGCTGAACTCAAGCAAATGCCAATTTTGGAATTAATTAACAAATTCTGACTACTAAAAACAGGTCCCCAGCTCAGGTGAACCTGATCAAAGCTTAGGTCGCTCATTTTTGCCCAGCACCAAGGGGGCAGGGCTGACAGAAAAAAAAAAAAAAACAAAGGTTTTTGTGGCTGTGTTTCTACAAAGACTTGACTGCCTTTGGATACAATGGCAGGGCTTCTCAGGCTTCAACTGCCCCAGGCATAGGCAGAAACAAGCTCGTTTGAGGGCTTGCCTGGAGCCTGTGCCTTCCCCAGGGGAGGGGTGAAGCCCAACTCAGGTGGAATCCCTCCCTTAAGGAATTCTGACCCCAGGGCTTGGCAATTTGAAGCCATTAAAACCAGCCTACAACCTCTCCTCTGTCTCCACCATGCCCCCAACAAGGAGAGTCTGCCAAAGTTAAAGGTACCACATCATCTTATGCTGGTGGGACCTGCAGGCAGACAAGCACCACATACTGGGCAGGATAAGAAAAACAGAGTGCAGAGACTTCACAGGAAAATCTTTCAACCTGCTGGGTCTCACCCTCAGGGAAAACCAATTCACTTTTCCTCCTGATAGGAGGTCAGTTTGGTCTGGGAAAATCTGGCTGGGGTCTATAATACCTACAGAGGCCCTCCTAAGGGGGGGGGAGCACCATACAAGCAGGGCAAGAAACAAGGAAATAAGAACTGAAAAATTCTCCTCTGCTAAACAAAGCCTAAGCTAGAGGTCCAGAAAAAGCTGAACTGAATATCAAAGAGCAGATAGACAACAAATTCATCCAGCAAGAAAACCCTAGGTAAGAGAAGTGAAAGTGACCTCCAGAATAAACCAATTAAGATAATTAAATGCCTAGATTCCAGCAAAAAATAACAAATCACACTAGGAAAATTGATGATATGGCCCAGGCAAAGGAACAAACCAATAATTCAAACGAGATACAGGAGCTGAAGCAATTAATTCAGAATATGTGAACAGACATGGAAAACCCCATCAAACACCAAATCAATGAATTGAGGGAGTATATAAAGAAGGCAAGGAATGAACAAAAAGAAGAAATCAAATCTCTGAAAAAACAAATCACAGAACTTATGGGAATGAAAGTCACAGTAGAAGAGATGAAAAAAAAAAAAGGAAACCTGCAATGGTAGATTTCAAGAGGCAGAAGATAGGATTACTGAACTGGAGGATGGAACATCTGAAATCCGACAAGAAAAAGAAAAAATAGGGAAAAAATGGAAAAAATATGAGCAGGGACATAGGAAATTGAATGACAATATGAAGTGCATGAATATACGTGTTGTGGGTGTCCCAGAAGGAGAAAAGAAGGGAAAAGGAAGAGAAAAGCTAATGGAGGAAATTATCCCTGAAAATTTCCCAACTCTTATGAAAGACTTAAAATTACAGATCCAAGAAGTGCAGCATACCCCAAAGAGAATAGATCCAAGTAGACATACTCCAAGACACTTACTAATCAGAATGTTGAAGGTCAAAGAGAAAGAGAGAATATTGAAAGCAGCAAGAGAAAAGCAATCCATCACATACAAGGGAAGCCCAAAGACTATGCATAGATTTCTCAGCAGAAACCATGGAGGTGAGAAGACAGTGGGTTGATATATTTAAATTACTAACAGAGAAAAACTGCCAACCAAAAATTCTATATCCAGCAAATTGTCCTTCAAATATGAGGGAGAAATTAAAACATTTTCAGAAGAAAATCACTGAGAGAATTTGTGACCAAGAGACCAGCTCTGCAAGAAATACTAAAGGGAGCACTAGAGACAGATATGAAAAGACAGAAGAGAGAGGTGTGGAGAAGAGTGTAGAAAGGAAGACTATGAGTAAAGGTAAAAAGAAGAAAAATTAGATATGACATGTAAAATCCAAAAGGCAAAATGGTAGAAGAAAGTACTACCCATACAGTAATAACACTAAACATTAATGGATTAGACTCCCCAATCAAAAGACATATATTGGCAGAATGGATTAAAAAACAGGACCTATATGCTGTCTACAGGAAACACATCATAGACCCAAAGATAAACATAGGTTGAAAGTGAAAGGTTGGGAAAAGATATTTCATGCAAATAACAATCAGAAAAGAGCAGGGGTAACTATGCTAATACCAACAAACTAAATTTCAAATGTAAACAGGTAAAAGAGACAAAGAAGGATACTATGTAAACAGGTAAAAGAGACAAAGAAGGATACTTAATGAAAGGGACAATTCAGCATGAAGACATAACAATGATACATATTTATGCACTAAACCAGAATGCTCCAAAATGCATGTGCCAAACACTGAAAACACTGAAAAGAGAAATAGACACATCTACCATAATAGTTGGACACTTCAATTCCCCACTCTCATCAATGGACAGAACATTTAAATAGAGGATCAATAAAGAAACAGAGATTTTGAATAATACAATAAATAAGCTAGACTTAACAGACATTTATAGAACATTACACTCCACAACAGCAGGATACACCTTTTTCTCAAGTGCTCATGGATCATTCTCAAAGATAGACCATATGCTGGGTCACAAAGCAAGTCTCAATAAATTTAAAAAGATTGAAATCATACAAAACACTTTCTCAGATCATAAAGGAATGAAATTGGAAATCAATAATAGGCAGAGTGCCAGAAAATTCACAAATATGTGGAGACTTAACAACACACTCTTAAACAACCAGTGGGTCAAGGAAGAAATTACAAGAGAAATCATAAATATCTCAAGGCAAATGAAAATGAAAACACAACATATCAAAACTTATGGGATGCAGCAAAGGCAGTGCTAAGAGGGAAATTTATTGCCTTAAATGCCTATATAAAAAAAGACAAAAGGGCATAAATTGAGGAATTAACTGTTCACTTGGAAGAACTAGAGAAAGAACAGCAAACTAACCCCAAAGCAAGCAAAATGAAAGAAATAACAAAGATTAGAGCAGAAATAAGTGAAATTGAGAACATGAAAACAATTGAGAAAATCAATAAAACCAGAGGCTGGTTTTATAAGAAAATCAATAAGATTGATGGACCCTTAGCAAGATTGACAAAAAGAAGAAGAAGAGAAGATGCAAATAAATGAGATCAGAAATGGAAGAGGAGACAACCACTGATCCCACAGAAATAAAGGAAGTAATGACAGGATACTATGAACAACTTTATGCTAATAAATACAACAATGTACATGAAATGGACAACATTCTAGAAAGGCATGAACAACCAACTTTGACTCAAGAAGAAATAGACGACCTCAACAAACCAATCACAATTAAAGAAATTGAATCAGTCATTAAGAAGCTCCCCCAAAAGAAAAGTCCAGGACCAGATAGCTTCACATGTGAATTCTATCAAACGCTCAAGAAACAATTAGCACCAATCCTGCTCACACTCTTCAAAAAAATCAAAGAGGAGGGAAAGCTACCTAACTCATTCTACGAAGCCAACATCACCCTCATACCAAAGCCAGACAAAGATATTACAAAAAAAGAAAACTACAGACCAATCTCTCTAATGAATGTAGATGCAAAAATCCTCAACAAAATTCTAGCAAATCGAATCCAGCAACACATTAAAAGAATCATACATCATGACCAAGTAGGATTCATCCCAGGTATGCAAAGATGGTTCAACATAAGAAAATCAATTAATGTAACACACCATATCAACAAATCAAAGCAGAAAAACCACATGATCATCTCGATTGATTCAGAAAAGGCATTTGACAAAATTCAACATCCATTCCTGTTGAAAACACTTCAAAGGATAGGAATACAAGGGAACTTCCTTAAAATAATAGAGAGAATATATGAAAAACCCACAGCTAATATCATCCTCAATGGGGAAAAGCTGAAAACATTCCCCCTAAGATCAGGAACAAGACAAGGATGTCCACTATCACCACTGTTATTCAATATTGTGTTGGAAGTTCTAGCCAGAGCAATTAGACAAGAAAAAGAAATACAAGGCATCAAAATTGGAAAGGAAGAAAACTATCACTGTTTTCAGATGATATGATACTACATGTCGAAGACCCAAAAAAATCCACAGCAAAACTACTAGAGCTAATAAACGAGTACAGCAAAGTGGCAGGTTACAAGATCAACATTCAAAAATCTGTAGTGTTTCTATACACTAGTAATGAGCAATCTGAAGGGTAAATCAAGAAACAAATTCCATTTACAATTGCAACCAAAAGAATAAAATATTTAAGAATAAATTTAACTAAAGAGGAAAAGACCTGTACAAAGAAAACTATAAGAAATTGTTAAAAGAAATCACAAAAGACCAAAATAGGTGGAAGGGCATACTGTGTTCATGGATTGGAAGACTAAATATAGTTAAGATGTCAATTCTACCTAAATTGATTTACAGATTCAAAACAATATCAATCAAAATCCCAACAACTTACTTCTCAGAAATAGAAAAACCAATAACCAAATATATCTGGAAGGGCAGGGTGACCCGAATAGCTAAAAGTATCCTGAGAAAAAGAAATGAAGTCAGAGGTCTCACGCTACCTGACTTTAAGGTGTATTATGAAGCTGTATTGGTCAAAACAGCATGGTACTGGCTTAAAGATAGATATACTGACCAACGGAATTGAATGGAGTGTTCACATAAAGGCCCTCTCATCTATGGACAGTTGAACTTTGATAAGGCGGTCAAGATAACCCCCCTGGACAGAACAGTATCTTCAATAAATGGCGCCTAGAGAACTGGATATCCATATGCAAAAGAATGAAAGAGACCCATATCTCACACCCTATACAAAAGTTAACTCAAAATGGATCAAAGACCTAAACATTAGGTCTAAGACCATAAAACTGTTAGAAAAGAATGTAGGGAAATATCTTTTAAATCTTATACCTAGAGGTGTTTTATAAACCTTACACCCAGAGCAAGGGCACTGAAGAAAAAAAGAAAGAAATGAGAGCTCCTCAAAATTAAACACTTTTGTGCATCAAAGAACTTCATCAAGAAAGTAAAAAGACAGCCTACACAATGGGAAACAATATTTGGAAATGACATATCAGATAAAGGTCTAGTATCCAGAATTTATAAAGAGATTGTTCAACTCAACAACAAAAAGACAGCCAATCCAATTACAAAATGGGAAAAAGACTTGAACAGACACTTCTCAGAAGAGGAAATACAAATGGCCAAAAGGCACATGAAGAGATGCTCAACTTCCCTGGCCATTAGAGAAATGCAAATCAAAACCACAATGAGATATCATCTCACACCCACCAGAATGGCCATTATCAATAAAACAGAAAATGACAAATGCTGGTGAGGATGTGGGGAAAGAGGCACACTTATCCACTGTTGGTGGGAATGTCAAATGGTGCAACTGCTGTGGAAGGCAGTTTGACAGTTCCTCAAAAAGCTGAATATAGAATTGCTATATGTCCCGGCAATACCATTGCTAGATATCTACTCAAAGGACATAAGGGCAAGGACACAAACAAACATTTGCACACCAATGTTTATAGCAGCATTATTTATAATTGCAAAGAGATGGAAAAAGCCAAAATGTCCATCAACAGACGAGTGGCTAAACAAACTGTGGTATATACATATGATGAAATACTATGCAGCTGTAAGACAGAATAAAGTTATGAAGTATGTAACAACATGGATGGACCTTGAGGACATTGTGCTGAGTAAGATTAGCCAAAAACAAAAGGACAAATACTGTATAGTCTCACTGATATGAACGGACATTAGTGAATAAATTTGGAATATTTCTTTGGTAACAGAGACCATCAGGAGATAGAAATAGGGTAAGGTATTGGGTAATTGGAGCTGAAGGGATACAGATTGTGCAACAGGACTGAATATAAAAACTCAGAAATGAACAGCACAATATTACCTAACTGTAATACAATTATGTTAAAACACTGACTGAAGCTGCATGTGAGAATGATAGAGGGAGGAGGGTGGGGGGCATAAATGAAATCAGAAAGAAAGATAGACGATAAAGATTGAGATGGTATAATCTAGGAATGCTTAGAGGGTAGAATGATAGTGACTAAATGCACAAATTTTAAAAATATTTTTGCATGAGAAAGAACAAAGAAATGTCATTACTCCAGGGTGCTGAAAATAGGTGGTAATTAATATTTTAAAATTTCAACTTATGTGTGAGACTAAAGCAAAAAAGGTTATTTGGTACAAAACTTATATTTTGACTGGTGCATTTCCTAATATAAGTTATGTAGACAGCTTGATTGAACACCATAAGTACTTGGAACCTTGGGTAGAACATGAGATTTTGTTGGTTTGTCCAAGTGATGCCCTGATGAATCCCAGAGTAATTTGATCAGTGAGTGGAAAAGTATTTACAAAGTCCCCTTCAGAGAATGGTAAGAACAGGGAGAAATTCAACTTCCCCAAGTTGAATTATTTGTGTTCTCACAAGCAGTGTGGACAGCCAAAGCTATAGGCTCAACCCCAGGTTTGGGATTTGTTTATATGAAACAACCCCACAAAGGATAGGCCAAGCCTTCTTAAAATTAGGCCTAAGAGTCACCCCCAAGAGAGCCTCTTTTGTTGCTCAGATTTGGCCTTTCTCTCCAGCCAACACAACAAGCAAACTCATCACCCTCCCCCTGTCTACATGGGACATGACTCCCAGGGGTGTGGACCTTCCTGGCAAGGTGGGACAGAAATCCGAGAATGAGCTGAGACTCAGCATCAAGGGATTGAGAAAACCTTCTCAACCAAAAGGGGGAAGAGTGAAATGAGACAAAGTGTCAATGTCTGAGAGATTCCAAACAGAGTTGAGAGGTTATCCTGGAGGTTATTCTTATGCATTAAGTAGATATCGTCTTGTTATTCAAGATGTAATGGAGAGGCTGGAGGGAACTGCCTGAAAATATAGAGCTATGTTCTAGTAGCCATGTTCCTTGATGATGATTGAAAAATGGTATAGCTTTCACAATGTGACTGTGTGATTTTGAAAACCTTGTGTCTGATGCTCCTTTTATCTACCTTGTCAACAGATGATTAGAACATATGGAATAAAAATAAATAATGGGGGAACAAATGTTAAAATAAATTTAGTTTGAAATGCTAGCGATCAATGAAAGGGAGGAGTAAGGGGTATGGTATGTATAAGTTGTTTTTCCTGTTTTCATTTTATTTCTTTTTCTTAATAGATGCAAA